>NW_016812757.1:3672296-3797688 GCF_001698545.2 Rhinopithecus bieti
GAGAGAGAGAGATTTCTATGTTAATAAAGAGATGCTATAGTGAGAATGGCACACTAAAATTGCACCAACAAGATCTGTTTTCTTTTTAGGCCCTTCAACTATGGGATTATTTTCTTGCTTGTATTTGATGATTTATAGATTTTCCTACTTTTATAATCAGGAAAAATAAATATGATATCAAACTTAAAGTTAAAAAATGCATCCAAAGGCGCTGACATACGCCAGGCAGGCAACTTCATTCTCCATGTGTCCAACATAGAACACACAAGACTCTTGGCTGGATGTCCTCTTTTCAGGAAAGAAGGTTCATTTTTAGAGAAAATTACACACTGTGTAAGCATGGAAGTCTCCTTTTACTCTGAATGGTTTCCTGAAAATGCTCTAACTACTGCATTTAGTTGTGGCAAACTTGGGTGTTCAAGAGGCATGGAAGAGCAAGAAAGGGTTCATAAAGCCTGGGCCAGGCTCAACACAAAGACTTTTCTAGGCTCAAAAAAGGGTCTGTAACTGGACCAGGCTGATCTGAGCACCTCCTCATACTTTCTGGCTGTTTCTGATCTATCCTCGACTTGTTACACAATATTCTTGTTTAATCTTTACAGCACAGAGGGGATAAAGAACACAGAGACTTAGAAAGATGAGGGTGGTCAGTGGGCATCACACAGCTACCTTGATCCAGGCCTGTCTCCGCCCTCCACTGCACCAACCTTACACAGCGGGGTGCTCGGCTTAGCCTTGCTCTCTGAGGAACTTTTCAATAGTAGGTGCATTTATTTTAAGGCAAAACAAGAATCTGTCTCTAAGTACATCTTGCAGTGTGAGGGTCAAGACAGCTGATGCTCTCTGTGTCTATTGGTTCTATCAGTGCCTGTTTGAAAAACAGGCTGATATTTTATCAGTTTTATCTTTGTCAATTCCAAGATGCTTGTCTCTTGATTGCATTTTCATCCATGGCTAAATATTTCAGAGGGGTTTTAAAGTCATAATAATTGATATCCTTCAAAAGTGTTTTCTCCTGATTTTGATGGAATCACTGCCTTTTTTTTTTTTTTTTTGAGACAGAGTCTCACTCTTTCTCCAGGTTGGAGTGCAGTGGTGTGATCTTGGCTCACTGCAAACTCTGCCTCCCTGGTCCAAGCAATTCCATGCCTAAGCCTCCTGAGTAGCTGGGACTACAGGTGTGTGCTACCACGCCTAGCTAATTTTTGTATTTTTTGTAGAGACGGGGTTTCACCATGTTGGCCAGGATGGTCTCAATCTCTTGACCTTGTGATCCGCCTGTGTCAACCTCCCGAAGTGCTGGGATTACAGACGTGAACCACCCCCTGGCCCAGCCAATCTCTGCCTTCTTATAAGCTCATCTTGGGGGTGAAAAGTCTCCTTCATTTCTCCTCTGACTTCTGGGCACTCTCATCTTCCTCCCTGACAACCGGGCATGCATGAGAAGCGAGACTGCCCAGCGTGAACCTGATCCGTGTCCGCTGCTGGATTCTGACCCAACTGGGGATGCCTGTGCACTGGAGGGCGAGAATACCTGAAGGTATTTTCACAGGGGATTTGGGGACTGCTTGGAAAGAGTTCAGCGGGAGCAGAACCAAGCATAAACAGCACAAACTAGAGATTCTCTCTGGTTGTTTAGGAGGAAAAGTGACGGAAGTAGCTGTTGCTTAACTTGCTCCAGACCTTACCTCCACTGTGCAATGACACAGTGCTCACAAATGGCGGGTGGAGACCTGAACCGGAGCCAGAGGCCAGGCAGCACACTGCTTGGTGGGAGGATGAAGAAGGGCTTTGCAGGAGACTACCTTCCCCAACTTTGACACCATTTGCATATGAATCTCCAAGAAACATGAAAACTAGACAGCTATAGAGCTTTGGGTCTAGTGTGCTGCTGGGCACGGCAAACAAATGGCCTTAAAGAAAAGCAGAATGGACAACGAATGCCATCCCTTAAAGCGACGTCTTTGCTGCACCCTCTTTATTTGCCCTTGGATTAATGCGTAATAGTTTCCTGTCCCTGGTACTTGGAGCCGTGCAGTGAGGTGAGCAGGACATTACTGCTGTGGGGTGGAGTGAGGTGAGCAGGACATTACTGCTGTGGGGTGGAGGAGAATTAGATAAACTCAGCCAGGCCAAAGAGTGAGTGACTGAAATTTCTGGAAGCACAGGCCTCAGTCCTGGGATTGAGGGCAGCAGTAAAGGGTCCATTTGGCTTAAGGCAGAGAAAGGTATGTTAGTCTGCGAGGGCTGCTGTAACAACGTCCCGCAGACTTGATGTCCTAAACAATAGAAATTCATTTCTCGGAATTCTGGAGGCTCAAGTCCAAGATTAAGAAGTCAGCAGGGTTGGTTTCTCCAGAGGCCTGTCTTCTTGGCTCTCAGACGCCACCTTCCAGCTCTGTCCTCACCTGACCAGTAGGCCTCTCCTCTGTACACAATCACCCTCTCCCCTGGTGCCTTCCCCTTCTTACAAGGACACCAGTCAGATTGGATTAGGGCTATCAGTGTGACCTCATTTTACCTTAACTACTTCTTTAAAAGCCCTACCTTTAAATGTCATCACAGTGGGGGTTAGGGCCTCCACACACAATTCAGTTCATAAGAAAACGGGATGCCGATGAAAAAATGCCAGGCATCCAGAATAGAACTAGATAACCAAAGTGCTAGCGGAGCTTAGAAGTGAGAGCGAGGGGCTGGATGCGGTGGCTCACACCTGTAATCCCAGCACTTTGGGAGGGTGAGGCAGTCGGATCACCTGAGGTCAGGAGTTCAAGACCAGCCTAGCCAAAATGGTGAAAACCTGTCTCTACTAAAAATAGAAAAATTAGCTGGATGTGGTGGCATGCACCTGTAATCCCAGCTACTTGAAAGACTGAGGCAGGAGAATCACTTGAACCAGGAGGTGGAGGTTGCAGTGACCCCAGACTGTGCCATTGTAGTCCAGCCTGGGTGACAAGAACAAAGCTCCATTAAAAAAAAAAAGTGAGAGGGAGAGAGGAGAGGGGTACTGGTCCCCACACAACCACTGCACCTCGGTGTCTCCTCTAGAGCTATCCTGTGTGACTGCACGTGAACCTTGTGTACCATTGGCCACGGCAGCTATATTGTGAATACTGTGATTTTAGTCAACTGTGCCACGCTTTCCTAGAAATAGTTTAATCAGGTAGCAAAAATATATATAGAACAACCAAAAATAAATATTAAAATTCAAAGTGAAGTAAAATAAAGAAAACAGTAAAGGTAAGGCAGTGGAGAAAATGATCATAATACAGAAAAATTCATACAGAGGGCTTTTTCATAATTACCAACCATTTCCTCCAACGTTCTGTCTAAGCCCGTCAGAGCCAAGGCAATAGGACCACATAACCAGTTGTAAGCCTTGTATTGTTCATCAGAACAACTGGAAGCTGCACTGAGCATTCACCATGTTTGTCATCGCCTCCCCAGCACTTCTCACCATCCCTGACATGGCACTAGATGGTGGTTAGTAGATGGATGATGAAGAACATGAATGATGCCTAAGTGTGATGGTTAATTTTGTGCGTCCATTTGACTGGGCCGCTAGATGCTCACATGTTTGGTGAAACATTATTCTGGGTGTTTTTTGTTGTTGTAGTTGTTTGTTTGTTTGTTTGTTTCGAGACAGAGTTTCACCATGTTGGTCAGGCTGATCTCGAACTCCTGACCTCAGGTGATCCACCTGGCTTGGCATCCCAAAGTGCTACGATTACAGGTGTGAGCCACTGTGCCTGGCCTATTCTGAGTGTTTTTGTCAGGGTCTTCTTGAGTGAAATTAACATGTAAATTGGTAGACTGGGCAAACAGATGCCATCCCTGATGCGGGTGGGCCTCGTTCAGTCAAAGCCTGAACACAACAAAAGCCTGGTGTTCCCCTGAGTAAGGAAGGATCCTCTCCCTGCCTGAGAGCTTTGGGACTAGGGCCTTTGTCTATGCCTGCAGACTTGAATGGAAACATCATCTCTTCAGGAATCTCGAGCCCGCCAGCCTGCAGACTGGAACTCCAGCATGGACTTTCCTGGGTCTCCAGCTTGCCGACTCACCTTGTAGATCTTGGCACTTGCCAGCCTCTTAATCACCTGAGCCAATACCTTACAATCATCTACTCTCTAGATAGATAGGTAGATAGATCCATCCTACTGGTTCTGTTTCTCTAAAGAAACATGACATACAATAAGTTAATTCATTTCTCATTTCTTAGCACTCAGATGTGAGGGACATTTCTCTTGCACATCTAAAAGATAGCACAATGATGCAGTGGAATGTATGTGACTGTTAATGTTATAATAGATTAGAAGGTATTAGTAAACAAGTGTCTCAGTATTTAATGTGCATATGAATCACCAAGGGCTCTTGCAAAAGTAAAGACTTGGATTTGGTAGGTCCATGGTTGGCCTGGGAGACTCCAGATGTCCGGCTCCTTAGCCCACAGCTAAAGAGGGAGCTCTTGGAGTCTTTCTCTCCATAATCTATGGAGCTAAGGACAAATAACTTGGGCCACACTAGCTACAGGAGCTACCTTCCCTCTATTCTCTCAGAGCCTACTGCCGGGGGTCACAGGCCCTGGAGCTCTGCTGGACGGTCCTGCGGGCTCCATCCCTAAAAGACTGTTTTGCGATTTAAGGAGGCAGCCAAAGTGACTGCCTCTAGCTTCCCTGTGACCTGCGTTCTAGGGGAGGTAAAGAGTGGGTCTAGACTAGCCCAGCTATTCTGAATGTAGTTCTTCATTCATTTTGCAAATCACACCAATGGTGGCCCATGGATCACTGCTCTCTATTTTTTGCAACTATAAATTTGAGAGTCCTCTGGGGCCCCCTTGGGCAGGTGGCATGCTCTAGCCTCTAGTGTTGGGCTGCGATCTCTAATTCTTTCTTTTTTTTTTTTTCTATCAATCCAATTCAATCTGCTTTCTATCTCCCAAGATATCTCAAAGTATCTGGTCCACTGCCGGCTCCCTTCCTTATGTTTAAGCAAAGTTCTATATTTTCTGCCAATTCAATGGGTAATTGGGGAAAGAGAAGTAGTTACAATGTTCAGTCCACTTTCGTGATCCAGAAATCTGGGCCGTTTTCAAAGGCTCTGCATGTGGTTCTTAAATATTATGCTGAATCAACAAAGAGCGTGTTGCCAAACTGAAAATCTCGTGCAGTTGGCTGCTTCTCCATCGTAGCTCAGAACAAGGGTACACAATAAAATGATGTGACATATACAGTGCTTTAAAATCTTCCTTCTTGAAGTGTAACAGGCATTTAGAAAAGTGTACAAAGTCAGCAGGGCTCAGCTCAATGAGTTCCACGAGCCGAATTCACCCATGTAACCAGTACCCAGATTAAGAACTTCAACATTAGCAGCAGGTCAGAGGGCCTGGCTTGGCCTAGGCTACTCTCTCCCCACTCCCAGAGATGACCTTTGCCTCTACTTCAATCCCACAGATTAGTGTACTTATGGCAATGGAATCATATCATATGTGCTCTTTTGGTTCCGGCTTCTTCTACTCAACATTACATTTGCAAGATGCTTCCATGTTTCATGTATAAATTTGTTCACTTTTATTTCTGTATAGTATTTAATGTACAGATGAACCACAATTAATTCACTCTAGCCTTTTTTTATCCAGCATTATTGAGATACAACTTATATGCCATATGATTCATCCATTTAAAGTTTTTGTGTGGACGTATGTTTTCATTTCTCTTAGGTATGTACCTAGAAATAGAATTACTGGGACATATGGTAACTCTGTGATAAACTTTTTGAGGAACTGCCAAACTGTTTTCCAAAGTGGCTGAACCATTTTATACTCCCATCAGCAATGTATAAGAGTTCTGATTTCTTGTATCGTTACCGACACTTGCTATGGTCTATCTTTTTAACTGTAACCGTTCGAGGGGGTGTAACATAGTCTCTCCTTGTGCATTTGATTTGTATTTCCTTAATGACTAATGACATTAAGAGTGTTTTCATAGGATGACTGGCAATTTGTACATCCAATCTGGAGAAATGTCTATTAAAACACTTTGTTCATTTTAAAATTGTGTTATTTGCTTTTTGAAAATATTGAGTTGTAAGTGTTCTTTATATATTCTGGATGTAAGTCATTTAGCCATTATATGATTTACATATAAATTATCTCATTCTGTGGAGTGTTTTCTTGCTTTCTTAAAGAATTATTTGCAGTACAATAGTTTTAAATTTTGATGTAGTCCTTTATTATTTTCTTTTTTGTCATTCATGCATTATTTGTTATATCTAAGAAACTATTAACTAATCCAAGTCACTAAGATTTTGTTCTATGTTTTCTTCTAAGTATTTTATAGTTTTAGCTCTTACATTCATGACTTATTTTGAGTTAATCTTCTTTGTTTGGTGTGAGATAAGAGTACACATTTATTCTTTTGCATATAGATATCCAGTCTTCTTAGAACTGTTTGTTAAAGAGACTATTCTTTCCCTCATTGAACTGTCTTGGTACCTTTGTCAAAAATCAACTGACCATAGACACATGAGTTTTTTTCCTCACCCTCCATTGTATTCCATTGATTATATGTCTATCCTCATGGCAGTCTCACACTGTCTTGATTATTGTATCTTTGTAGTAAGTTACAAAATCAGTCATCGTGAGTCCTCCAACTTTGTTCTTCTTTCTTAAGATTGTTTTGGCTATACTAGGCCCTATCCTTTTCCATATGAATTTTGGCTTGTCAATATCTGCCAAAAAAGGCAGCTTGGGGTTGAAAAACTATTTACATTGATGTTTATTGTTCTGAAGTTTTCTTTCTTTGTTGTATTTATGCCAGGTTTTGGTGTCAGGATGATGCTGGCCTCATAGAAGGAGTTAGGGAGAAGTTCCTCCTTTTCAGTTGTCTGGAATGGTTTCAAGAGAAATGGTACCAGCTCTTCTTTGTACATCTTTGTAGAATTCAGCTGTGAATCTGTCTGGTCCTGGGCTTTTGTGGTTGGTAGGCTATTTATTACTGCCTCAATTTCAGAAGTTGTTATTGGTCTGTTCAGGAATTCAGTACTTTGACTACGGCATCCCACTGCCTCTTGAGCTCCTTTGTTTCTGATCAGAAGCCAGTTTTGATATTATTGAGCTTCCCTTGAACTTGATAAGTTATTTTCATCTTGCTGACTTCAAGATTCTCTGTCTTTATCTCTCTACACTTTGTGAGGTATCTTACTATGTTTATCCCACTTGAACTTTGTTGGGCTTCCTAGATATGTATAATTAAAGTTTTTCAATAAATTTGAGAAGTTTTCAGCCATATTTTTTTAATATTCTCCTACTCCTTTTTCTCTCTCCTGTCTTAGAGGTTTCTTCTGTGACTACTCCAGAGACAGTGCAGCCTGGGGCATACACACAGTCTTCCATACTGCTAGGGCTGAGGGTGATTTTATTATTAAGGCTGAGTTCCTAGGAGTAGCACCTGGATCAGAATAGTTTATGGGGCCATCAGTGTTTGGTCTGAGGTTGTATTTAAGCCTTTTTTATGAGTGAGGCTTCCACTCTGTGTTGATGTGTCTGTGTTCCTTTTGGGGAATGCATTCAAGTCCACCCCACTTCCTTCTCTGACTGTTCCTCAATGAGTGAAGTCTAGTGCATGCTATCCTGACCCCCGAGTTGACTGTGATCTCAGGAGGATTCTTGTTGGTCATCACCTTCCCTGGTTCTCTCTGTTAAATGCTATTAAACATATGACCACTCTCCCATTTTGCATGCATTCTGCTACTACCAGCCTATTCTTCATTAATCTTCACCAAGATCTCCATTATTTTCAACAATACCTTTACGAACGGGTTTCTCCCACCCTGTTGCAAATCAAGTCAACTCTGTCAAGCAGAGCTGCAGAACTCTTCATACTTATGGCCCATTCTTCCCCTTAGGAAGAGCCCCTGCAGCACTGTATCAGCATTGTGAGTGAGAGTTCTCCTTTTCCACAATGACACCTTTCTCTACAGTGGACACTGGGAAGGGGCAGCCTTGGTTTTCTTGGCTTACCTTTTCAGATGTAGAATCTCTTCCTTATAAGCAAGTGCAGACAGAAGACATAGAGGCCCCAGTACTCTTGCCTGCCTCATCTAGGATAAAGCATCGTCCCCAGGAGAGGTGACTAGGTCAGAGGAAAGAGAGGTACTCTGTGTCCCACTTGTCTAGAATTCAGCTTTTGCAACACAAAACTGGGAGGAGGGTGAGAAACGCTACTGCATGCTCCTTCTAGGGTGGAAGCATAGCCCCAGACTGGGAGCTGGAAGAGAAGGAACTCTCCATCTTCTGGCTGTACACATCCATGGGAGAGCTTCTGCAGTCATGGGGCTGGAAGAGGTAGTTAATAGAGCAAGTCATAGCTTAAATGCCATAGACTCTTGCTCATAACCCAGAGTTTAACAGATTTTTTTGAATGAATGTTTTTTTTTCTTCATTTGCTGTATATGTTTAGGAAATTTCCAGAGACCTTAAGACCTTAAATGATATTTTTTATATATATATAAAAATGCATATATATACATGCATATATATGTATATATACACATATGTATATATGTGTGTGTGTATATATGTATCTATAAAAACCAGTTAATTGTTAATTTGCTGTGAAGAAGGCCTGTGGGCTCCTTACCATGTCATTATAGGAGGTTCTTTCTCCTGTGTGTTCTGTTCTTGATGAATATTTGGGTTGCTTTCGGTTTGGCCCCATTATAAAGTAATGCTTCTGTGAATGACCTTGAAGATGTCATATCATGAATAGATGTAGAATAGATGTGTATCTTTTTGTTGGGGACATCTAGTATATACCTAGGAGTAACTTCTTCATTGATAGGGCTGCATATATTCAGCTTTAGTCATTGATATTACCAAAATGTTTTTTAAGTAACTGTACCTATTACACTCCCAATGTAGGTCAACTTATCCATCTTTTCATAGATAGTTTTAGTAAATTAAAAAGTTTGAACATTTTAAATACTTGTTGTGAATCAAAATGAAAAAAGTGAAGCAGAAAAGTGAATTCAGAAATTATATTTTTTCTACTTTTTAGTATAACCTAGATTTAAAGTAAAAAAGCTATTACTTATAGTTTCCATACCTATTCAATATCTGTGAACCATGTACCCAAGATACAGAGAGTCTAGCCGAACACTTCCCTTCCCTCTCAAAATTCAGTTGATTTTTTAAACGAGATATTTGTTAAACCACCTCCAGCTGTTTGTCTTGATGCCAGCATTCTGCCACTCAGGTGTCTATGATAAAGAACTGCAGCACCTCTGCCCTGTGTGTTTAGATTGGTAGTCTTTGGCTCTCAGGCTTCCCCCCAAGGTCCTCAGTCTTTACTTGCTTTCATGTTACTTCTCATTTGCAGATTCTGATATTTTGGCTTTTTTCTTGAATACCTGCACTGTTTTTCCCTTTAGATATGATGACAGTCATTTCCCCAACTTTGATGCTTGGTGCCCCAGAGACGTATCTTAACATTCTGTTTGTTCCTGCTCTGCTGTTATCGATAATCTTTAGTGGATACTGTTGTTGACTCTCCAGCTTGTAATTTAGTTTTCTTCTGATGCAAGGTAAGTTAGAGAATTGAGCTCAGATCACATTGTGGGAATGATATTTGTTGGGTGACTGTTGAATTCATAAGTTGCAAAGGCCACCATCCTAGGGTTCACGTTTGTAGGATGAGATATGGCAGGTAAGTAAGTTGAGGTTAAATCACGAATTTTAAGCCAGGGACTTTTAGGTTTTCTATTCTAAGAAAAGTGGAAGCTGTTGCACAAATTTCATAGACTCTATGATAATCAGATTGGCAGAGGTACATCATGCTAGATGTATCAGGTTCTGCTTAGATGTGTGGGGTATGTGAGATCTTGGAGCATTGGAGTACAACCTGAATTTGGGGAGAAATTAAAGCAAGCTTGAACTCTCAACTTTGTTCTCAAATAAATTAAAATTAAAAAAGGGGTAATTGCCCGGCGCGGTGGCTCACGCCTGTAATCCCAGCACTTTCGGAGGCCGAGGCAGGTGGATCACTTGAAGTTGTAAGTTAGAGACCAACCTGACCAACGTGGAGAAACACTGTCTCCACTAAAAATACAAAATTAGCTGGGCACGGTGGCACATGCCTGTAATCCCAGCTACTCGGAAGGCTGAGGCAGGAGAATCGCTTGAACCTGGGAGGCAGAGGTTGCAGTGAGCCGGGATGACGCCATTGCACTCCAGCCTGGGCGATAAGTGTGAAACTCTGTGCAAAAAAAAAAAAAAAAAAAGAGTAATGGAGCCCTTTGAGCCCTTTACCCAGTGAAGAAAGAGCAGAGTTGCTCGTTCCCTTTGGCTTCTCTTGAAAGAAAAGGTGAGTAGCACAGTAATTTCTTCATAATCTCTTTAAAGGGCTACTTGTAAGTACATTTCAAGTAGCACAATAGCGATGAGCCGACCTTGTGTATCACAATCTGCTTTTACTCACTGCAACCTAGTCCCTCAGTCCAGTTACACAATGCCAGCCACTTCAGCTTTCCCACATGCAAATAAGTTTCAGGAGCTCCCTCTGCAATAGGATCAAGTAAAAGAAGATGTTTTTTAAAGTTGAAAGAAAGCATTTTATATAACCAGGAATTGAAGATGCTTTAAAATTTTAATAGTAAGTAAGAATAATACTAATATCCTAAGAAAAAGCAGAACAGGCCAGGCGCAGTGGCTCAAGCCTGTAATCCCAGCATTTTGGGAGGCCAAGGCAGGTGGATCACCTGAGGTCAGGAGTCTGATACCAGCCTGGCCAACATGGCAAAATCCTGTCTTTACTAAAACAAAACAAAACAAAATACAAAAATTAGCTGGGCGTGGTGTCAGGCACCTGTAATCCCAGCTACTCAGGAGGCTGAGGCAGGAGAATGGCTTGAATCTGGGAGGCGGAGGCTGTAGTGAGCTGAGGTCACACCATTGCACTCCAGCCTGGGTGACAAGAGCAAAACTCAGTCTCAAAAAAAAAAAAAAAAAGAAAAGAAAAGAAAAGAAAAAGTAGGATTAATTGAATATTTATGTTTCAAGTGCTATTCCAAGGACTTTATAAACAGCCTCCGTAATTCCACAATAGTCACAATAGGTAGTTGTTATTATTCCCATCTTACAGATGAGAAAGCTGAGGTCTGAGGATCATTATAGAATGGCTATGGCAGGTGAGATCCAGCCATGTTTTACTTGAAACGGGGTTGTGATACTGAATCTGCCTTCCTTGTGGTTCAGTGGATGGAATCCTTTATTTGGAGTGAAAAGAAACAATTGTCATCTTTAGGCATCAGTCTGTGTGAAGTTAATATTTCCCACCTCCCTCCTCTCATCTGTAAAGTGGGGACTAGGGAACATCTTCAGCTTATTTCCCAAATTCTCTTTAAGGAACACCTGAGAGAGGATAAGCAGCAGAATGAGAATAGCAAAACACAACATGAGATCTGGGAGCTCTATTCTAGCTGATCCACAAACATTCCCTGACACTTGAGATCTGCTGCTGACTTGAGTGAGCGGATATCTTCAGGAAATAATTAGCCCTTCCCAGTAACAAAAGAATAGGGAGGGCTCTGAAGTTTGGGCGCCCAAACACAGAATACTGGACCAGAAGGTTTTGTGTGCCCAGAATTGAAAAAAGAAGTTATCATTTAGGGTACTTTAAATCTTTCTTTTTAATCAACATACATGTAATGTTTTTCCAAAGTCAGGTTTCTCTTCAGTGTTGTTGGTATTTACCATGTCTCTCTTATTTATGTATTTATTACATAATAATAAATACATACTTATTTATGTATTTATTATTTGAGACAGAATCTCGCTCTGCCGCCAGGCTGGAGTGGAGTGGTGCAATCTCTGTTCACTGCAACCTCCCTGTCCTGGGTTCAAGCGACTCTCCTGCCTCAGCCTCCTGAGTAGCTGGGACTACAGGTGCCTGCTACCATGCCCGACTAATTTTTGTATTTTTAGTAGAGATGGGGTTTCACCATATTGACCAGAATGATCTTGATCTCTTGACCTCGTGATCCACCCACCTCAGCCTCCCTAAGTGCTGGGACTACAGGCATGCGCCACCACGCCCGACTAATTTTTGTATTTTTATTAGAGATGGGGTTTCACCATATTGACCAGGATTGTCTCGATCTCTTGACCTTGTGATCCACCTGTCTCGTCCTCCCAAAGTGCTGGGATTACAGGTGTGAGCCACTGCACCCGGCCGTCAGCCATATTTACCATTTCCAATCTACAAGGTAAATAATCTCCATAAACCACTCTAAATCACGTATGTTACTGAGGCCCCACACACTGAACATTGTGCATCAATTGTTTCTCTATTTGCTATGAAACTTTTTTTTTTTTTTTTTTTTTTTTTTTTTTTTTTTTTTTTTTTTTTTTTTTGAGACGGAGTCCACTCAGTCGCCCAGGCTGGAGTGCAGTGGTGCGATCTGGGCTCACTGAAGCTCCGCCTCCCGGGTTCACGCCATTCTCCTACCTCAGCCTCCCGAGTAGCTGGGACTACAGGCGCCCGCCACTGCGCCCGGCTAATTTTTTGTATTTTTAGTAGAGACGGGGTTTCACCGTGGTCTCGATTCCTGACCTCGTGATCTGCCTGCCTCTGGCCTCCCAAAGTGCTGGGATTACAGGCATGAGCCACCAAGCCCAGCCACTATGAAACATTTTAATAGGGTCTTCTCAAAACATAACAAGATGTTTTGATATTTTTATTTTTTCTTAAAATTAGGAAATATGAAGAAAGAAAAGAACTGAAGTGAGCTACCTTGAGGCCTTAGAGGGAAGGCCAGCAGTATTGCCAACCCGTTTGGGTTCTGCCAAACCACGATGAAAGTCATGGCCCAGCCCAACTGAGGGTAAGTCCTTGTGTTTCTCTGCAGCAGGTGACTGAGAAGCAGCCAGACTGGTCCCTGTTCTGAGCTGCAGCCCAGCCTGCTCCTACTCACTTCCTCTGTTGTTTTGGGAGGCTTGTCAGCTTGTACCTCTTCAGCTCCTTCATGCTGACACCATGTTGGAAAAGCCACTTTACTTCTCAGAGATAAATAACCCAAGCCTTGCTTGACTTGTTTCTCAGGACAACAGGATAGACACCAATCAGAAACTCTGTGGCAGTGTGACCTGTTTTTACCTTCCAGGCCCTGCCTGTCTCTGCCGGCTGTCTTCCTTGGGATCACACCAGAACTTCCTATAGTTCTCTTGCCAGTGTAGTGTAGCTTATCACATATTTGCTTGACTAATTTCAATTCATCCTCTAGGACTTAGCTCAGGTATGACCTGCCCTGGGAAGCTCCTTTGAGACCCTCACTGCTCTCCTAGGGCCCAATTTTCTCTATGACAATAGTACATCAAAGCCATGTGCCCATTTTGCCTACTAAACTTGGAGCTTGTTTTCAAGAGGGAAATTCTTTAATGATCTTAATGGTACTCTCTGTTAGCCTGAAGCCTGGTGTCCTGTAAACATTGGTTCTTATAATAATATTGAGGAATGAATAAACAAATGAGAAATTGTGAAGATGAGGCATTATCTTTCATTGATCATCACTGTACTTGGTGTAACCATTCATATTCATTTAATGCCAAGATAAAGTAGCAAGTGCAAAGGTATACTGCCAACTGTGTGAAATGCTATTGGTAGATATTTCTGCTGGAACCATGTATTATTATATGCTAATAAAAGAAACTAAAATATGTCTTGTGTTCCTCTAAGTGCTTTGCAAATATCAACTCATGTAACTTTCATACAACCCTATGTGGTGTATGTTATTATTAACCTCAATTTTCAGATGGGGAAACAGGTATAGAGAGTTAAACATCTAGTTCAAGACCAAAGAGCTACAAAGGAGACAGAACCCGATTTCAGACAGTCTTTGCTCAGAGTTTCTTTCTCTGCCCAGGCAGGCCAGGCATTCCTAATGGGTCCTTGCCTCTTTGAGCTGATTCACACCCTCTTTGGAGCAATTGCTTGATTTTATTGAAAGTGTCTATTTTCATATTGGTTTTGTCTAGTAGACTGAGTTCTTTAAGAAAGGTCATATTTCCCCACATCTTTCAGAGTTCCTGGCACATAACTGGTGCTGATTTTTTGTTTGTTTTTGTTTAATGAGCAGATGATCAAAGGTTCATTGAGTTGTGGAATCATCACATACATCTGGAGGAAGCTGAGAGAATATGTTGCGAGTTGCAAATGCCAGCTTAAGTGGTCAAATTGGTGCTTCCCAACTTCGCCACAGGGATGTCCTGTGTCCAGTGAGATAAGAAAAGTAATTCAACAGAAAGTGACCCTCTTGTTAAATGTTTAAGAAGTTTAAAATATGGTAGTAATGGTCCTCTTTTACATCAGCTAAATCAATTATGTTCTTGGTCCACCCACCAGTGGACATTTATGTCTTGGTTTCCTAACTACAAATTAATTCTGATTAACATCCTCACTCAAACTTCCTGATAAAATAATCGTGTGCAATATAAAGGGGCCTTGAATTTTCCCTTAAGATTATAATTTCAAAGTCATTCTAGAATTGAGAGGAAAGAGAAGGGAAAGAGGGAGAAGAGAACCAAACAGCTGTTTCTATAAAGAGCACTTTCCTGGCTTTGGAGAGAATACAACAAAGGAATAATCCTGCAATGGATAAATACAACAAGCACAAAAGTTACAGTCTCTGGACTCAGTCTGTAGGTGAAGAGTATGTTAATGTAGGAGGCTGCATCGGTGATCCAGGCTGGCTCTTCCAAAGTCCACTTGTGAAGAGATTGGATTCCAAAACCTGAAAGGTATTAGGGTCTCCTAAAGCTTTGCTCTGCCTGAGACTTGCATTCCCCTATGAACTCAGAATTTAGTGAATTTAAATCCACATGGATTTTAGGAGGCTTTGAGCTAGGGTGAAACATGGGCTGTCATTTTGAAGGCTTTTTGCAGATATATTAATCTATCCTGAACTGCAGATGCATGCACATTCAAGAGGCCTAACCTGTCTATCTCATCCAGTTAGCCACCAAAGGGTACAGGAGTTCACATAATTCAGTCTCCCATCTCTGTAGATACTTTCCAAACCACCCAAGGCTGAATGTAATTAAAAGTCAGTTGGCAGTGAAAGATGGGACTAAATCCTCTGTCCTGGAGCCTTTTCCGTGTTCCTTCAGAACATCACGGCTATGCTGCAATCACCTTATTTAACTCTTAAGTGGTAAGCAAGTGTCCTTAAAACAGGCCCAATCTGGGTCCACACCCTTCCCCGACACTTCCTTCCAGGATAACTGTATTCCCATCTCTCCAAATCTGCTGTCTTTATTTCTTCTTAGTCCTTCCCCAGATTTACTCTTTACCTGATACAAGCAGGAAATTTTATAAAAATGGTATTTTCCAAAATATGTATCTGTCTAATTAAAAATGTGGTATTAAGCTCAGTTTGGTAAATATTGGTGGAGTTCCAACTCTGTGTCCGACACTAGAAGAATATGAAGAATGACAAGGCACAGCCACTGCTTGAAACTTAAGGACATTAAACCAAACATACAGAAACAACTGCAATGTTAATAAAAAATTTAAAGGTTCTAATGGGAAAGAACTCATACATTTAGGCCCGTGTTCCCCGAGGTATGGTCCATGTATCTTCTGCATCAGAATCATCTGAATGTTATTAAAATGGACGTTTTGAGAGTCTACTCCAGACCTGGGGAATCAGAATCTCTACAGGCAGGACTTGGAAATCTTCATTTTAATCAACACCCACAAAACCAAACGTTTTGTTCTCTGAAAGACTCAAGAGAGTCAGAGATCTCCTTGGAGGCAGTACAATTAAAGATGGTTATGATTTCAAAAATAAGAAATGCAAGAAACGCATTTTGTGCAGAAGGAGCAGTAAGGCAAAGACACTGAAAAAAGCCTTGGGAAGCATCCTCGGAAGAAATGCACTTTGACTGGAAGATACTGTATGTGAAGACAAGCCGGGCAAGATGAGCTGGAATGTGACCTTGGGTCTTCTGCCCTAACTAAGGCTATTATTTCTTTGAAGACTGCTAAAGGGCAGACTGCACTTTTGTTAAGTTTGGTTACGCCTCTAATCTCATGAGGATATTTAATTTCTTTTTCACTTCAGTTGGTTTCTTAGCGTGATATTATGGTAGAGTGAAAACAACTTGAGTTTTTTGTTTCTGATCTCGTTTTCCTTAAACCAGCATTGATTTAAATTCTGGCCCCATCACATGTTAGCTCTATGATCTCATGACAAGTCACCTATCACCTCAGAGCCTCAGTTTGTGCACCAACAAAATGGACATAACAACAACCAGTCGTCCTCAGTGATTAGCAGTAATGCACAGTAGCGACCTGGGACATAACCAGCACTCAATAAAGGGAAGCCATCATTGAAGAATTATTGAACTTTTAGGACATTGGGAAATAAGCTTGCTTTATCCTGACCTCTCCTTGGATCTAGCAAATCACCTTATGATTTTAATCTTTAGATTCAACTGTCTACCTGGCGTATTTACGATCTCACTGAATTTCAACTTCTGAAGCTCTTTTAAAGGCATGTCAGCCAGGGACAGCATTGAGTCCTTGTGTTAGGATGGCATGGTGCCAAGGCAAATGTTTAGGTTTGGCTGAGGGTTTGACAAGTTGCATTCAATGAACGTTCTATGTTTTAAAGAAAACGAAAACCCAGGAGCTTTTTTGGGAACAGAGGGGTTGGCTTCTCAGCTGGTGGATAATAACCACACAGGTGCACTGCCTCCCAGTGACGCGGGGTGAACGTTTGACCCACAGAGCCTGGTGAAGCCATCCCTGGGAAAGCCTGAAGCAAGTGCAGCTCTGAGTGTGTGCAGCTCTGTTTGACTTGGCTGCAGTCCTCACAAACCTGGCGGGGGGTATAGCCCAGAGGAAAACAGCCTTGACACTGACTCTGGTCACTGCCATACTCTGGGCCACCTGTGGGTTTCACGACCCACCTTGCCTTGCCCACAGCATCCCAGCCAGTTAGTGTGTATTCCCAGAAAAGAAAGATCCCATTTCTCTCTTGCTCCAATGCTCAGTATCTGCCCGGGGTGGACGCCTAAAGGCACTCACCTGTGTACACCTCTGAGCGCAGGCGCTGGGCCAGCTGCACCATCAGAAGTCTTTGTTGATTTTGAGTCTCTCTCCTATTTCCAAGCATCAATAAATATACAAGTTCTATTGCAATGGGGAATAAACTAATGTTCAGTAAGCACCTGCCTCCAGCCAGGTGCTTTCACAAGCAGTACTTTGTTTAATCTTCTAAGCAACTGTGTAAGAAAGGCGTTAATATATTTATTTGCTAAAGACGGTGAGGTTTCGAAGTCTTAAGTAACTTGAAAATGAGACATCAGAGGAGAAAAGATTTGGACTCAGCATTCTGACTCTAGGTTCATGATCTTTGCTTTCACTATGCTGTCTCAGTATGTTCTAGAAAGAGCAGTGGGTCGGGGGAGGAGCAATCTGGATTCCAGCCTAGCTCCCTCTGTTTCAATGTCTCTGACCCTATGTGTAAATGGAGCGTATGGACAAGCTCTCTCTAGGGCTCCTTCAATTTTAATGTATATTTTGGGCTTGCATATCAACCCCTGGGACCAAATATGGGCATTGGGTATCCTTTGCTTCTGTTAGTCCCTGCCAAAAAACTCCGTGTGTGTTCTGAGATACCAGTGGAGCAACAGTCTAAATGGCATTGCACTGTGGGCTCCATGGTTAGGGACTTTAGATATGGCAGGACTTTAAGATATGGCAGGCTGGGTATCCTTTGCTTCTGTTAGTCCCTGCCAAAAAACTCCGTGTGTGTTCTGAGAGACCAGTGGAGCAACAGTCTAAATGGCATTGCACTGTGGGCTCCATGGTTAGGGACTTTAGATATGGCAGGACTTTAAGATATGGCAGGCTCTTTTCAGCCCCAACACAGACAGCACAGCCTCTAATAAAGGTTGTTTGCACAACAGGAAGAAGCAGCAACACTCCTAGGCCTCTAAAGACAAAGACAAGAACAAGGGCAGATACTTGACGGACTTCAGAGTGGGCCAGGCCCTGTTGTGGGCTTTTTGTGTCTATTGGTTGCTTTCACCTTTACAATGACATCAGGAGAAAGGAGTTGGTTTTCCCATTTTGCATATACATGGAAAAACTGAGGCACAGGCAGTTCACAGCTCACAGAGGAGTTGCCGGGCATTGCACCCCGTTAGTTGCTCTAACCATGACATTATATGTGGTATTTTGACAAAGGCAAGCATGTGAAGACTGCCCATTCAGAAACTTGCTCTATATTTTGAAAAAGGAATATAATGAATGGTGATTGTGCAGCCACGGCTCGGTGGCCGCTCCACCTGTGTCATTTTGTTTAATTCTCACAGCAGCACTTCATTTAGTTGGCATCTTGGTGAAACCACATCTGAGAAGTTGGAAAAGATCTGTGTTTTGGGAGCAGAGGTTTTATTGCTGTGGACTTTCTGAACACACATCCTGTGCTCTTCCAGCCACCAGGCTGCTTGAACGGGACAGTATCACTGGGTCACCCTCTCTTTCTGTCCGGTGACAACCTTCCCTGTTTGTTTATGGGATTAGAAGATAGGAACGGATTGATCTGTATCACAGTCTTCAGGACTCATTCTTATTTGGGGAGGAAGCTCAATTACAGAATGGGGATAAAGGACGTTAGAAAGAATCCTACAGAGCGTAACATTTGTAACTATGGGTTTGCTTATTTCTCTGCATATCCCTGTCTCCATTAATCCACATAGATCTGAGTGCAGGAAACATATTTCATTTCTGCCCTCCAGACCCTAGTGTAGGTCACTGCACAAAGTCAATGGTCCTGTCTCCCTTCCTCCTGCTCTGTGAGCAGATGCTGTGGCTCCCCAGGGTGCAGGTGAGAGGCTGCACGGGAACGCGTGCTCTACTGCCCTCTGGGAGCCGAGCATCTGCATTCTTACGTCTGAGACCCATCAGAACAGAGCTGATTGCCTTTGCCCAAAAGACCACTGGGAAAACTTCGGAGGTGAAGGATCAGTATAATTGACTGTTTTAAAATGTATTAAGGCACCAAAAAAGGCGAATTAAGTCCATTTCCGAGCATACATTCAGACGACATTTTGGCATGGATTTTATTTATGGAATCATCATCTTACTAATAAAACCAGATTGATTTAACACAATCACAGCTTGTATTTTCAAGGTAACCACTTCAGAGGGACAGAAAGACAGGGAAAGCAGTTTGGGGAGAAGGAGAAAGAGGAAGCAAGATGAAGAGGAAGAAAGAGAGAATGTTGAAAAATAGGAACTCACTTCACAGTATTACTGATTTTCCTCCCCAGGTGCAGAAGAAGCCACACATGCCTGGTGTTTACACCTCTTTTTAGACATGGTTTTTAACTTTGTAGCCTCATTCCATGTAATCACATGTGTCTCTAACCTCTACTTACTTACCAAAATGCATGAGAATCTGTTCAAAGAAGTACACTTTAATCTCATTTGAAGAGTAGGCAATTGCCAAATTGTTTCAACCTGGTAGAGAAGGACAGCCAGATTTTCTGGGCTGTTTGGACCTCCTTAAAATTATATACCAAGTTTAATCGGAAATCATTCACCTTCTTCTTAAATCATCAGGACATTTTTTGAAAATGGAACATGCCCAGCATTAGGGTTGAGGAAGCTCTTGTGTTGTTTGTTGATTTAAGGAAGCACAGCATGCTTTTGGAAGTTATCTGAAAACAGGTGCACAGGGAACCCGGCAGCTTCCATGCACCTTTGGCTCCGTCCCAGGTTCTGTGTCAGCAAGGGCTGTGGCCTGCCCAACACGTGAGGAAGCTTCTGATTTTAGTGAAATACGGATGTTGAGATGAGTTTGGGGTAGGTGTTTCCTAGAAGGCCAAGGACTATAATGAAATATCAGCTTACTTAAAAATGCATGATTTCATCCCATAGATATGGAAACCTAAGACAGCAAAAAAGAGAAAGCTTAATGGTGTGTGTGTGTGTGTGTGTTTCTCCAGAAATAGACACATGATAGAAACAGCATGTATGAAACTGGGTTAAGGCTCTGTACCTAAAGGGTCATTGAGTTGGAAGGCATGTTATAGACTCTAATTCAGAGGCTTCTAGATGCCAGCCAGGAATTAATAACAAACAAGCTGCCTAGCAACAGCCTGGCTTGCTTCTTGAAAAGTCATATTCCTAGGTCCCATTTCAGATGGAGGAATTAGAATCTGTAAGAAGCTACTTGAGGATCAATGGGTTCTGAAGAGCTCCCCAGGTTCTTCTAATGTGTAACATGGTTTAGAGACTCTTTATTTAAATCTCTTACCTTATAAATGAAAACAGCGAGATGCTGAGACATTGGCAAAAGTCACTTAAGGCCGCCCATCTGGTGAGCAGGGAGCCCTCTTATGATCCATGTCTCCCCATTCCCATTGCAGCTTTCAGAAAGGCTGGAGAGGACACATGTGTGACGTTGGTTTGACTCAGGTTTCACTTTGAAACCCTTTTGTTTTTTTTTTTAAAAGGAATCTCTTCTCTTTTGGCAGGCTGCCTTCGCTTCCCCCACAAATAATTCTGTCTTTCAAACAAAGCTAAGCTTTTCCAAAGCTTAGAAAATCCATCCTAATCACAGTGTAGTTTCAGTCTTGTAAGTTCTATGAAAAGCTTAAGCCATTTTCTTCTTGCTGGGCTGTGGAAAAGGGAAGTTGTCTCACGCCTCCTAGTCATTGTGAAATAGCCAATGGAGTGGTTTTGTGGGCATTAATCCCTTCCATTTATTTCAGTTGTCTAAAAATGTAAAGAATGTTTATTATGACCTAGGGCAGGGGTTGACAAACTTGTTTGGGAAAGGGCAGGTGGTAAATATCTTGCTGGCCATGTGGTCTCTGTCACAACTACTCATTCCTGCCACTGACGTGCGGCCAGGGACAGACAGCCTGTAAAAAAGTGAGTGTGACAATGTTGCAATAAAACTTTATTGACAAAATCAGCCGATCTTTTGAGAGAACACAGTCCAACTCACAATGGGGTCCCTGATTCTCCTTTTGCTGTTATCTACACGCGACCCGAGGACACTCAGAAGCCCCAGCACCTTCCACCCCACTCCTTACCCACTCGAACCTACAATCTGGCTTGGGGATGGCATGGAGGAAACCCCAGCATGGGGTTTGCCAGAGGTCCTTACCTGAAGAGGTCCAGAAGTTTCAGTTCTGGGTCTCAGTAAGGGAGCGCATAAGCAGGCTAGGCTGTCCAAATGGAAGAGTCCACAAACCCAGTAAGCGAGGTGCCTGAACCTTAGACACGACCATGACACCCACAGATCAGGAACCTGCTCATCAGCTGAGGAAATGCAGACGCTCTGTGACTAGTTTGGAGGATGTTCTTGTAGAACTTGGTCCACTCACCTGTCAAAAGTCAACACTGACCTGTTAAAGGGAGTTGCTTCATACCTGACCACACCTTAATGTGCACATGCAACTGTTACCATGAAAGGGCTCTGTGACATTTCTCATGGATCAGAAGCAAAGAAAACAATATGTTTGACTGAGTTCCTGATTTTCCACTGTTTATAATATGGAGTGAACATGATTATACATAGATTTCAAAAACAATCCAACAATATGTTTGATCGGTTTCCAAACTTTCTACTGTTTATAACATGTAATGAATATAATCTTACATAGATTTTGAAAAATAGTGTGACTGTTCCTTAGAATAAATTCCTAGAACATAATTGCTGATTCATATAGCATAAATATCCTAAAATACGTATAATAGATATTGTCTATTTGCATTTTAAAGATTTTCAACAATTTATGCTCTAATAACAGTACCTGAGGAACTCTATTTTTTGATCCTTTACTCAAATCACTTATACCCAGCATTTCTGAAATTTTGTTAATTTAAATTTTGTGGAATAGAGGAAATTTCTTTTGTTTTGCTTTTGTTTATTGATACTTCCAGTTTTATGTATTGTATCCTTATATCTTTGATGACTTTTAATGGGTTGCTTAATGATTTCTTTTTTATTTTGTTGGTATTTTACATAGAAGGTAAATAAATCATCCTCTTGCAAATATAACCTCCTATTGTCTTTGATATTCAACTTCATTTTATGAGTTTTTTGCCATTCAGATTTTCTTCACATTTGTATGTACTCAAATGACTCATTTTTTTTTTCACTCTGTGGCTTTTTAGTTTTGATTTATACTGAGAAAGACTTTACCATTCCTAATTATTTATGCTTTAAATCATGTTTTTATTCCCTTTATAATCCATTAATCATTTATTCTGATCTAAGAACTGAGATGGCAATCCAGTTTTCCTGACAATTTTCTCATGATTATAACATCTATTTTTACATACCAACAATGAATATCAGTCAGGTTTCCATCAGGAAAACAGAATCGGTGGCATACAGACACTGAGGTCTATTGCAGGAAATGACTTATGCCATTCCAAAATCTATAAAGCTGGCCATCTGGAGTGGAAGGCCAGAACTCTTAGGCACCAGCTAGAGCTGATCCACTTGCTGAATTTCTTCTTGGGAGGAGTTTCTGCTCTTCTCTTCAGATCTCTCAAATGATTGAATCAGATCCACCCACATTAATCTCCCTAATGAGTGTCAACTGATTGTGGACTTCAATCACACTTACAAGATCCCTTAACAGTAACACCTGGATGAAGGTTGGACTAACTAGGAACTGTAGCCTAGACAGGTTGACACATAAAATTGCCCTTCACACTTACCTGTGCTACTTTCTAATGGACTGCCATTTGTTATGATGCTTGTTTACTATCTTTGTAATAACATTTACAAGTAAGATATTCTATTTTGTTTTGTGTTTATTTTTGCATTTTATGCTGGGTTAACTTTTAAAAACAAACAGAAAGAACTTGCATAAAAATGAAATCATATCTACATTGGAAGGTTTTAAAACTTGGTTTGGTCTTTGTAGGAGTCTGGGTCTAATCAAAGATAAATCCACGCAACAGGTTAAACAGGGAAGTTTAATATAAATAATTACTACAAAAGAGTAACTGATGTAAGGAAACTCTCCGGTACCCTAGAACCAAGAGAGTGTTCCCAAGCAAGGAAAGAGTTGGAAAGGAGGCAAACTTTGTTGGAGAAGATACAGTTTAATCCCCAGGGTGGTGGAGAAGTTCATAGTTCAGGCAGGCCCAACTTGGCCAGCTGTCTCTGGGAAAGCAGGAGGCCTCCCTCTGAGTGCAGGATGTGGGTCCGGGGAGAAGACTGTCCCAGGGCAGGTGGGAGCGTGCACAGAGGGAGTGAGTGAGAAGTGTGTGGTGGCCAAACTTGGACGACTGCATCGGGAGTGGGAGGGAAGAGACATGGGGCGGGGAGGTGCTGGGCAAGGGACAACTACTCTTTGTGACTCTCTGGACACAGGTGCAGCAAACAGGCTGCACAGCACAGGAGTTTGCTGAGGTTGTCCCGGCAGCATGGGGCAAATGTCAGTCAGTGCCTGTGGGTCATTGCCTCCCAGGCTGGGGATGTGCATAGAGGTGCGTTCAAGCTGGAGGCTGGGGCAGGCTCCCTGGGTGTCCTCACACTCCCAGACCAAAGGCCTCCCCTACTCAGGGAATCACAGAAGCCCAGCTGCCTTGCATGGCCCCTGCAGTGTCTCTATTGCCTAACATCCCTGCTCACTTTAAAAGGAAAGGAATCCCGCTGCGGGTCTAGTAGGTGCCTTTGGATCTAAGAGGCAATAAATTGATGACTGACACAGCCACATTTTGGAGAGTCTGTGTTAGTTTTCTCCACAAATATTTTTCTGCTTAGGTTTCCTTTCTCTGCATAAATTAATTTTGTGATAACCTAGAAATTTATTAACTTTATATGCTCTTCAATTTGTCTATGTAGTTATTATTTTATTAATATCATTATTAACTTATACATTTTATTAATATAATTGTTTATAATTATTACATAATATCATTTTATAATTCAATTAATTTTTGCTGAGACTACTTGCTCATAAATTACCCTTTCACTAGGGGCCACAGCCCACCTGCCACCCTGCTCAGTGCTCTGGCCTCCTCTGTTCATCCTGATCTCCAGCTCCAGGCTCAGGTCTTTCAAGCTGTTGTCTGCTCTGCTGGGAATTCACTGCCTGTCTATGTGATATGATTTGGCTCTGTCCCCATCCAAATCTCATCTTGAATTGTAATCTCCATAATCCCCACATGTCCAGGGAGGTAACAGGTGAGAGATGATTAGATCATGGTGGTGGTTTCCCCCCTGCTGTTCTTGTGATAATGAGTGAGTTCTCATGAGAGTTGATGGTTTTATAAGGCAGTTTTCCCTGCTCTTGCTTGCTCTCTCTCACCTGCCACCATGTAAGATGTGCCTGTTCCCCTTCAGCCATGATTGTAAGTTTCCTGAGGCCTCCCCAGCCACTGGGAATCTGTGTCAATTAAACCTCTTTTATTTATAAATTACACACTCTTGGAACTATCTTTACAGCAGTGTGAAAATGGACTAACACACTATGTCTGCATAGTTCTCTATTTCTTGCAGGTCTCTTCTCAATGGCCACCTTGTCAGAGGGAATGTGACCACCTAACTGGATCAAATATCATCCCCATCATGTTCTCTCCCTTCCTCTGTCTTACTTTAATCCTCAGCATTATTTATTTGCTCTCTGACATATTACATGTATGTTGTCTGTTTGTTTATCTCATCTACCTCTGTTACTAGGACATAAGTGAGACAAAGTGAGGACTCTGCTCCTGTTTACTGCTGTACCCTCAGTGCCTGGAACTATGACTGGCACATGGGAGAGATACAATACATTTTTGTGGTTGAATAAATTTCACCTGCTCTTGGATCTATTGGGAGAACGGGATGGACAAAAGCCATTTGGCAATATTCTATGTAATTAATTCCCTGGGGAAATTCATGAAACATTGCAGGAATAAAGGTGGTCCATGAGATGTGGCCCTAATTGTTGTGCTGATGGTTGGAGAGGAGCTCCGGGAAGCCTGATGTTGCTTAGTGCCAGGCGTTCTTAGAAGTTAGCAACCCTTTACATACACAGTGGGGCATTGTGTCTATGTACCAACCCGGTCAGACCTCACAGCCTCTGAGCTCCTGGGTTCCCACCATCATTTCCCTGACTGCTGCCTCTCAAGCTGTCAGAACACTCCCTTGCCTCTGTGTTTTTCCCTGGCCCCTCACTCACATTCACCCCCAGTAGCTACAACTTAGCCCTTCTCTAAAAATACCCGTGGGGCCATCTTATGGTCTGAATGTTTGTGTCTTCCCCAGAATCATATGTTGGATATATTGAATACCCAATATGATGGTATTCTGAGCTCGGCCCTATGGGAAGAAATGAGGCCATGAGGCTGGAGCCCTCATGATTGGGATTTATGCCTTTGCCAAATAGGGAACTCCCTCACCCTAAGAAGGCAGCAGTCAGCAACAGGGAAGAGAGCTCTCTCTAGGACTTGACCATGCTGGTACCCTGATCTCAAACTTCCAGACTCCAAAACCATGAGAAATAAATTTCCACCATCTAGAAGTCACCCTGTTTATAGTATTTTGTTATAGCGCCCTGAACAGACTAAGACAGGCCACAGAAAATAAAAGCACGAACACTATTCTTGTGTGTCCTCTGTATTAGGAGAATCTCCATGGTCGGTGCTGCATGGTCTCCTCTCTGATTCATTCCCTGACCTTTCCAGCCTATGAAGCTTGGGAATATGTGTGGAGCAAGGCCTCCTGGTGAGTGAAACTGGTGAGCTGTGAGCAGCCCGATAACTTCGAGAAAGCAGCATACACTGGGGCATTTCTCCTGGTCTTCCCTCCCCAACCACCCAAGGCTGCAACTAATGTGATTTTGGAAAATGCTCTTGTTTTACAGTCCAAAACATTCACAAAAGGCATAAAATTGACTTGGTGGCTTCCCCACATCCCTCCCCTGCCGGGAGACTCCTCTTTAAAAACTTACATATGTTCCATCTTATTGTTTTACTTAAAACAAGGGAATTTGAACTTAGGGTATTTATAATTGACTTTAAAAGCTCAACTCAGAATTATTTTTATACACATATTAAACTAATTTACTCGCTGAAAGGTCTTGACCGAAGTGACCCAGAAGAACATTGATTTTTTTCCCACTTCAATTTCTCTCTCATTAGAATATTTCTGTTTTCTTCTAAGCAAATTACATTCAGAAGAAAATTGCAACACTATTTTCAAAATCATACTAATCACGCATACCTAGATTTGCTGTCTTAATTTCCATCTTTTTAGATGCATTGTAAAGATGTGAGATGCTAGCCTCACAAAACTGGGCATTGGATAAAACTTGATTTGAATTAAGCATCCATAAGTTACCTCTAAGTAAACTGTAGTACTATTAGGTTGGTGCAAAAGTAATCGTGGTTTTTGTCATTACTTTTTTTAGAAAACAAAACGGCAAAAACTGCAATTACTTTTGCACCAACCTAATAAAATCGTAGAGTTAGGGAATTTTAGAATTCATAGAAGAATGCTATAGAGGATTTGTGAGCTCACCTAATTCAACTTTTCATTTTACTCAAACAAGATCAAACCTTTCTCAAGCAGTAAAGGCCATGCATCCCCCACATTTCTATCCCAATGGGTATGAGTTTGAACTGCAGATGGAGAGTAGGGTCCCAGGCCTGAGTTGGGCATATGTGCACGGGCAGGCAGGAGGTGCGTGGGAGGTGGGGACAATTGGTCTGCACAGCCAAGAGCCCAGTGTCATCCAGGATGCAGCTTGACTGACAGCCGAGATGATGGATGGTGGCCATATCTGCCCAGGACTCCTGGGAAGCCTCTGCCTGTGGCGCTTGCAGTGACATTTGAGTGGAGAGTACTTAGCACCAGGATTCCAGAGTACCTGATGGCTCAGACCTCCACAGAAAGCCCACATTGAACACACACACACACACACACACACGTACGTGCACGTGTGCGCATGGGTGCTCCTATTTTGCTCTGTTCTCTCCCAGATATCCCCATAACCCTCTCCAGTGGGTATTTTCTGGTCTTCTGCAAGGTGCTGAGAAGGAAGGGTGGTGACCTGGCCCAAGGAGATTCATTTACCCAGATGTCAATGGACACAGTGCATATTCTGATTCCTTTGGCCAGAGGTAGGGATACTGTGGTCAGTAGACCCAGATTGAGGAGCCAAGGGCAGTGTCAGGGTAGAAGAGGACCACAAGGGCCAGGCCATACAACATCAGGTCCATTTACCCAACCTAATGGCCGAGGGGTTGTGTGCTTAGTGGCCTCAAAACTTCTGGTCCTCCCTTCCCTATAGGATGACAACCACAAGAGCTGGGGATTGGAGACCCTCAGAACACACCTTGCACTGAGGCTGAATCAGTGGGAAACGCCCATCATGTCGTTGCCAGTGCCCTTGAGGAAGTTGGAGTCTGCGCTGGCAATAAGGCCACCGCATCCAAGTGAAAGGACCATCTGGTGTGTAGAGTGCGTCCAGAAAGTCTGACTCTAGAGAGGGCAGGTTTTATCAGCAAATGCCCAGACAGCCAAAGCCACTGGCCTAAGGACACACAGCTGATGAGTGGTGGCCTGGGCCCTACAGAAGCTAAAGGTGATGGGCAGGGGTGGGGGCCATTCATAAACCTGCAGGGCCGATAATGAGAATATATTAGGCTGGGCACAGTGGCTCACGCCTGTAATCCCAACGCTTTTGAGAGGCTGAGGCGGGCACATTATTTGAGGTCAGGAGTTTGAGACTCTAAATAGAGTACTGAAAGATAGGGAGGTTGACAAATATGACAATGGAATGAATGGAGGAATAAACAGGCCTATGGGCATAAGATGCTGTATTGTAAGAGTGGCAGAGGTATGGTACATTCGATAAATGTTGGGACAAAGACCATTCAATTAGGAAAATCTTCAGACTGCTACCTCGTGTTTATAAGTCATGGAGAGATTAAAGGGTTAATATCTGCAAGTAAAGATAATTTTGCTCATTCCTTTGCATTTTATATGCTTTTATTGCTTCTCTAATTGAAGCAGCTAGTGATTGTGTTAAACAACGCAGATAGCATTTCACTTTATGGATTTTTAGCCAATATTGTCTCGAATGCTTCTAGTGTTCCCCATTAAGAGATATCAATCATTATTTTAAGAAAATATCTATCTATTCCAATTTATCCATATTGATAATAACTTACAAAGTTTATGAAATGTATTTTTAGTGTCTATGGAAATTTCCTATAAAAGAGATTATTGGACCCTTAGGGCAGTGGTTCCCAACCTTTTTGGCATCAGGTGCTGGTTTTATGAAAGACAATTTTTCCATGGATGATGATGGGAGGCTGGGGCAATGGTTTCAGGATGAAACTGTTCCACCTCAAATCATCAGGCATTAGATTCTCATAAGGAGTATGTAACCGAGATTCCCCACATGTGCAGTTCACGATAGGGTTTGTGCTCCAGTGAGAATCGAATGCTGCCACCGATCTGACAGGAAGCAGAGCTCAGGTGGGAATGCTAGCTTGCCCAGTGCTAACCTCTTGTTATGCAGCCTGGTTCCTAACAGGCCAGGGCCCAGCACTGGACCTCAGCTTGGGAGCTGGGGACCCCTGCTTTAGGGTATATTTACTTTTGAAGACTTTGAAATTTATTTCCAAAGATTCCTCCAGAATTCTAAATCAATCTACATTCATGTCAAATGTTTCCAATGCTTTAGGTTTAGAAATATCTAAATACTTTAGATGTCTGAAGTTTATTAGAAATAATATATTTTGATGTATATACTCTTCCCCTTGTCTGACTACACAACACCAAATAACTACCAAATTTTCTGGGGATATTTTTTCTTTAAACACAGTAAGATACAAATAAATGTGTATTATGTATTTCTACCCCTTTGTACCAAACAGTTAAATGTGAAAGTTTGAAATGCTTTTGTTTGTACCTATAGAATATCTTCATTATGTGTTTTTACAGCTGGATAGAACTCTGTGAACAGAGGCAATACAAATTATTCAAACACTATTATTGATGGGCATTTAGCTAGTTTTCAGTACCCTGCTGAAATGCAGCTGCAGATAATTCTGTAGGTACACCATTTCACATGCGTGGAAGAACTCGGTCAGAGAGCATGTGCATACGACAGTCTGATGGCCATTGCTGGATTGCCCTCTAAAAAGGGTTCAAAATGAACAATGTTTCCTTCCAGGTATAACTGTGGTCACTGACACACACACTTGTCCAAAATATGAGGAAAGTTTTGATATGCAGTAATTCTGCTTGCAAAAAATGGCACCTTCACTGTAGGTTGTCATGTGACTCTTTTTATGACAGAAGTAGGACAACTTTTCATGTGCTCAAGAGACATTCCCATTCCTTCCCTTGTGCCCATCCTCCTCTCCTTGGCTCATGTTCCTATTGTTTTGTTAATCATTTTATTAAACATTTCTTGGGTTCTCTATGCATTACAATGCAAGTCCTTTTGTAATAGGAAGTATAAATGTTTTTTAGTTTTCTCACTTATTTTTTATTTTGTGTATATTGTCATTTTAGGCAGAAGTTATATTTCTATTTCTAGTCTTTCTTTCTTTGTCGAATTTGTTTTCTTGTAATGCTGATTAATTCTGAGTTTTATTAAAAAGGTTTTTTCAATACATGACTATAACATTCTTGTGTTTCTTTCAGTATGTTTATGATTTCATTTTCATATTTAAATATTTGATCATTTTGAAATTATACTGCTATAGAGTTTATTTAAGGTATGGTTTTATCTTTAAATTTTCCCTTAAGATATATGTTGCTCGAGCAATATTTTAAAATTTCTAAGTATTTTTAAGTTATTATTTTAAATAACTTTTATCTTTATTGCATTGTGATTAGAAAATGTTATCTATATGATTATTCTCTGTGAAATGATTTGGAATTTATTTGTCGCCTCATATATGACCATTTGTCCTGAATACTGGAAAACCTTAATATACCAGAGCACAGTTTGGTCTGTATAAATCAGATTTACACAGTGCACGTGGTGAAAGGCAGTGCACATGATGAAATACAATGCACAGGATGAAATGCAGCTCTGCATGATGATAAGGCAGCTGCACCCCCCCCCCCCCCCCCTGGGATGAAAGGGCCCAGCTGCACAGGATGGAAAAGCACGCATCAGGATGGAAAAACAGTGCCACAGGATGAAATGCCAGTGCTGCATGTGAAGGCAATGCACAGGATGAAAAGGCAGTCTGCATGATGAAAAGGCAGTGCACAGGATGAAAGCAGTGGCACAGGCATGAAAAGCCACGGCACAGGGGATGAAAAACAGTTATCATGTGTTATGAAATGCAGTGTGCTGATGAAAGCAATGCCCACAGGGATAAAGGCCAGGTCTGCATGGGATGAAAAGGCAGTGCACAGGATGAAAAGCCACGCACAGGATGAAATACAGTGAACAGGATGAAATGCAGTGTATGGGGGAAATGTGGCGAACACGATGAAATGCAGTGCACATGGTAAAAGGCAGTGAACATGGCACCTGGCTTCTTGGGTGACTCCTGACAGCGTGGATGATGAACCGAGCCGAGCTCCTGTGGGTGAACTTTGACCATTTGAAGCTAGGCAGACCAATTCTGCCTCTTTCTTCTCTTCTCAGGATGCTTCTGAAGTGCAATTTCTCCTTGAAAATCTCCTTGAGAAGTATCACATGTCGAGTGAGCACAACTGCCAAACACCTGAGAGGCCAGCACCGCCTTCTTGCCTACTGCACTGCTGAAAGCGTCCCTTTGTCTCACTGCTTGTTCCTCTCATTTTCACAGCCTGGGGCTTGAAACGATGTCAGCACTTTAATCCTTGTTTCAGGCTCATCTTTCAAGAAAACTCAGGCACAAGAAATAGTCTTACTTATTTTTTATCCATTTGATATATCATGGCTGGTGAGATAAAAGAGAGGAATTAGTCTTTTATCCTAGTATGCTTCCATTTCGTGCTGTATCTCTTGTAATTTCTACTCTGTAAATGTTGCTGATATGATACTTTAGGTATAGATTTTCAAAACCGCTCATATATTTACTCAGCAAGCATTTTTATTGAGCAACTGCAATGTGTCAGAAATTCACCAAAGACTTAGGATGTAGTGATTAAGAAAGTGATTCTAATCCCTGATCGTAAGTGTCTAGATTCCAGTGTTTCTTCATTGTGGAGAGTATCATTTAAAAATAGAAGCTCATCAACTTTGGGTCACTCTATATTTTGTGCAATAAATTCCATCTTGCCTGGCATTAAGATCATTACTACTGGTTATATAATTCTTGCATTTACCATTATGCTATGCCCACTCATTTAATTTCAAGTTTCCTCAATCACTTTGCTTAGATGAGTCTTATTCCACAGTATAGAGTTGGATTGTGTTATGTGTTTTCTGATTCTTTCTCAAAATTTTTTCTTATAACAGGAGAGATAGACCATTTACATTTATTGATAAGAAAAATATACTTGAACTTGCCTCTTTTATTAGTCAGTTTAACCAGAAAAAACAAACCAGTAGCTCAGATATACATGAAAATATTTTTTGTAAGGAATTGACTTATAAAATTGTGGGAGCTGGTGAGGCAAGTCCAAAATCTGTAGGACAGGCCACCAGCAAATACAGGTTGTGACTCAGAACAGCTTCTGCTACTCACAGGTAGGATCTCCTCTTCAAGAGAGCATCCGCTCTGCTCCTGGCACCTTTCAGTGCATTGAATCAGAATCAGCCAGATCAGCCAGGGTAATCTCCCTAATTAATGTCAACTGATTGTGGACTTCAATCACATCTACAAAATACTTTCTTAGCAACACCTAAATGGCTGAATGACTGGGGACTGTAGCTTAGACAAGTTGACACAAGAAACCCCTCTGACATTCCATGCTACCTTTTCTGATTTGTTGTTTAAAATTGTGTGGTCTATTTTCATGATCATTTTATTTTTTGTGGTTTTCTAACACTTGGAAAATCTGTGTTTTTCTTTAATGTTTACCCTTATTGCTAAACTTTAATATAACACCCCTAGTCTCTATTTACTTAGACAGTATCTACTATTTTCTTACTGTAAACAATCTTGAAAATAATGTGTACTTTGCCCTTCTGGTCACCTTTCTCTGTTCAATCCCCTAATTTTAGTCCATGAAGTCTTTGTTAATGTGGACTTTTGTCTTGTCAAATGTGCTTATTACTTCTGTTATTTGATTTTTTATCTTTAAATGATACTATCCAATAGCCAGCTATCACAGCTAAAGTCATCAAAAAATTGACTCTACCTCAGCTTTCTTCTCCCTTTCCCTCCCAATTTTGTCATTTCTCAGTTGCCTAGGCATAGGAAATTTGTAGTTCTTTACATCTCAGTAATACTCATGGGAATTCCTGTTTCATGTCTACAGTTCATTCTATTCAATGTTCACCACTTGGGTGACAGTTTCCCCCATCACTTCTTGGCTGAAGTTCAACCTCTAGTAATTTTATTGTGCGGGTTCTTGGCAATACTGTAGTGATACTCCTGGTGTTCTTGCTTTTCATAAAGTTTGCCTATAGCTTTAATATTTGAGAGACAAATTGGCTCGATATCAAATCATTGGTCCTCACATTTCCTGGAGGAGTCATGTAGGTGCTGCCTCACTTTCCTCTGGTATTAAAGATTTTGGGGGGAAAGTTGAGATTACATTTTTTCCCATTCTTATTGTGATGTTTTTCCTGGCTGCCCTAAGGATTCTTCCTTTATCTTTAAAACCATTAGCTTCATTCGTGTAGGTCTCAAAGTTGACCATTTCACATCAATGTCCTCTAGCACACAGTGAAGACTTTCCACACGTAGATTCAAGTATTCCTTCATTTCATGAAAATAAAGTTTTATTTTATTTTATTAATTAATTAATTAATTTATTTATTTATTTATTTTTGAGACGGAGTTTCTCCCTTGTCACCCAGGCTGGAGTGCAGTGGTGCGATCTCTGCTCACTGCAACTTCTGCCTCCCGGGTTCAAACGATTATCCTGCCTCAGCCTCCTGAGTAGCTGGGATTACAGATGCTGGCTACCAAGCTTGACTAATATTTTGTATTTTTAGTAGAGATGCGGTTTCACCATGTTGGGCAGGTTGGTCTCAAACTCCTGACCTCACGTGATCCGCCTGCCTGGCTTCTCAAAGTGCTGGGATTACAGGCGTGAGACACTGCTCCCGGCCAATGATTGTTTCTTAATAACATTAAATATTTGTTATATTCTACTGTGGCAGTGTGTTCTATTACTTCTTTGGAGACTCCAATGTGTATGTTAGCTCTATTTTCTAGCCTTTCTTTGGCTATCATTTTCTTTCTTATCCTTTTTAGTCCTTTGTTTTCATTTCTATTTGTTTTGGTTTTGTGTGATTTTCACATCTCTCATTTCTAGCCGTGTCTCTTGGTAGATTTTGTGAAGTGTCTATTTTTTCACATTTCATTTTTATGATAGTTCCATTTCTTTTCTTCTACTTTTGTTCTCGAGTTATACTAGTAACTTTTAAAAAAATCTCCTTTTATCAGCTTTCAATTTCTTCCCTCTAGTCTTGCATTTCTGAGCTGTGGTCTTTCTGCTCAGAGTAAACTGCTTCAGAGCCTTGTGCTTCATAGGGAAATGGGAACAGCTTTCTTTTGCTATATGGCGTTACTTTTTCTGGTAAGTAATCATGTGTCAAGGTTTTTTACAGGTATTTGTGGTGAAATCATTGCGGCGTGTGTTAACACTTAGCATTGAACAGGTTGGATTTTCTTAAGTCATATTTATAGGAATTTCTGAGAGTAGTGGCTCTCGGGGGAGAAACTAAGACTGGCAGGCTGACAATCTAGGGTTCAGAGCTGGAAGGTTCAATAGATTCCCACTGCCACAGAAACAAACAGGTTTTCTCTAATACCTCATGTGAGTCATTCTCTACCTCTAGGTTATCTTTGCCCTGATTCAAAATAGATACAGAAACAATTATTCCACCATACTTGCTCTCCCCAGTTTCCCAAGCCATTGTTGCCACACAGGCAGCAAAATGTGTTCTTTTTGGGGGACCCACTTGCCTTCAGGAGTGTCTTTTGCTGGCCTGTTCTAAGGTCACCTGCTGGGTCTCTCACTACCCCTGACCTTCTCCTCCTTCCTTCCTTACACCAGCGTTTCTGCATGATCTTGAAGGATTTGGGCTAGCTTTGTATGTATTTAGAGATCTGTGGATTTATATGTATCTTCAAGTTCCACTAAAAGTGGAGATTATATGCTTGTTTTTGTTTTGTTTTGTCTTTTAACGTTCTTCCTGCTGCTTTGGTATAATGTCCATGGGGAGAACTGAAAAATGCTGACTTGTACCTGTGTTCATCCAGGAAGTTTCTTCAGTACTTTTGACACAAAACTTTCTTCACTCATATTATCTGCTGTGTAATGTTCCAAGGATTTAAAAATTTAAATTCCTATTGTTTAAAGAAGTACTTTTAGACTTTTGATTATATCTTTAGGTAAAAGTATAAGTGCACTCTACCCTGAGATTCATACATTTGCAAATATACATACACATCTATAACAAATAACAACCAAATAATTCTCAGTTTTGCCAGTATACTGCACTAATATTTTCTTTTTTCACTCTGTTCTACTTTTTTCAATGTTCATAATGGCTCATTAAATTCAGTTTATGATTCACTAGTGGCTTATTATCCTCTCTTTGGAAAACTTTCATCTGGAAGATGTGTTTATTCTCTACCTAATACTTATTGAGAGTCTTCAGTGGCTGACATACTGTGCACCTTCCAGTATAATTTCTATCCTCATGAAAATTTACAGAAGGGCAACTAAATGGTTGAGTATTAATAAGACAATTGTGAAGAGGATGATAATTGCACCATAACTACCTTACATTTACATAGTCTAATAGAGTTAATAATTTTGTAATTTATATCTAATTAATTTTTTAAAACTAATTAGATTTGGCAGGGATTATGCTGTTTCTCAACTAACATTTTTTAAGGCTCAGTAATGTTGTGACTCACTCAAGATCACACAGTCATAGGAATGAACTATAACATTTGTGCTTTGATTATTAGTCATTGCTCTTTATATCCCATTAAACACAGAATCAATTCCAACAATTAACTGTCAGAGAGTATTAAACATAGATAAAATAAAAATTGATTTTAAAGCCTGTAATCCCAGCTACTTAGGAGGCTGAGGCAGGAGAATGGCGGGAACCCGGGAGGCGGAGCTTGCAGTGAGCTGAGATCCGGCCACTGCACTCCAGCCTGGGCGACAGAGCGAGACTCCGTCTCAAAAAAAAAAAAAAAAAAGGGTGAAATATCAGCACTGCATAAAACTATTTTTTATTCATCTTCAAACATTAATTCTAGGAAGCACACCTTAAAATGCTTGGGTAGTTAAGATAACAACACACACACACACACACACACACACACACACACACATATACCCCAGAGGTGCTCTCTGGAATGGAGATATGGTTAGCATTTAAAGAAAAACTTCAGCCACATTAAATTTAAAGGAGTTTGAGCAATGAATGATTCACAAACTGGGCAGCTCACAGAATCACAGTAGATTCAGAGACACTCCAGGGATGTCTCGTGGTCAGAACAAATTTGTAGACAAAAAAGAAAAGCAATGTACAGAAATTGAAAGTGAGGTACAGAAACAGCTGGATTGGTTACAGGCTGGTGTTTGCCTTATTTGAACACAGTTTGAACACTCATCAGTCTATGAGTGGTTGAAGTATGGCAACTGGGATTGGCCAACACTCAGTTATTGTTATAGGCACATACTCCTAAGTTAGGTTTTCCATCTTTTCTACCTATTAAGCTAAGTTATGGTTCATCCACAGGGAGTAAAATATAGAAGTATGGAGTCCTTAACAAGTCATATTTAGTTCACTTTAATAATTGTGACTATGTTTCCCCAAGGACTGCTACCAGCTGACAGTAAATGCTCAAGATCAGTGGAGAAAATGGACTGAGTGATATGTTCTGTGGACATATATTTATGGAAGGCAGCTTGAAGGAGGTAATGAGAGTTGGGGACCTTTTCTAATGTAGAGTTTGATATCAGCAAGAAGGCCCAGGCCTAGGCGCTGCTTCTAGAGTCTCAATCTTCTGGGAGTGTGGCTCTTTGGTGAATGCCATTGTAATGGAGACCAACCCAAGAAAGCTGACCTCAAGCCCTCTGAGGAAGACCGGCCTATTCAAAGGACTGAAAATGACCCACATATCTGAGCAGAAGGTCTTTTAGGGTCAGGGAATGTTTGATATAGGGGGATCAGGCTAGCAGAGCCAAGACACCTGCTTGGAAGCTAAGGGACGCAGTGGAGTGATTTTCATTGGAGAGCTAAGACTTTCCGAGGAGCAGTAGACCCTGACAAGGATACCTGTCCCACCTGCTTGTGTCAAGCTTCTTAGGCCTTCCAGATCTGACTGCCTCACTAACCTGCTCCCGTGCTCACATCAGCCGTGTGAATTGACCAGTCATAGCTGGGCTTCCATCCTATTTTTGCCTAAGACCAGTATCAACTCCTACAAACCAGACACCCTTGAAAACTCTAAGCTGGTGTCCTCAGCTGTCACAGTCCATCGACAACAGTCTAAGAGAGAAGATTTCATCCACATCTGCAAACTGAGCTGAGGGGTTGAAAATAAGGAGGTTATGAAAGAAAACAATAAAGCAAAGATTGAAAGGCTCTGCAGAAAAGGAAAAGAGAAAACAAAGGCTAGACACAGGTTGTGTTTTCCTTCAGAGAGCCTGCATAATCATCTCAGACTTCAGCAGGACGTCCAGATGTCATCGAATAGAATACAGCCAAATGCAGTTCATGAACTTGCTCACGTTTTCACCGCTGCTGCAGATGTGACCTGGAATGTAGTCTTAAACTATGGCAGTGTGACTTTCAAGGGAAACGCAAACATTTAGTTACTGGCCAACAGCTTTTTGCCAGTGATTCATTCACAGCATGTGCCCGTCCTATTGAAGTGACATTTAATTATTTAATTGATATAATCCCAAACTCCATGAAGAGTTCATTCATTCATTTACTCTTTCGCAAATTAGTTTGTTCTTCTTCTAAAATGGAATTTCACAATTATATTCCCAGAGACAGGATCAGGGTCTGGCACACAGTAGGCATGCAATAAATATTTTGTTGAACAAATGAGTGAATGAACTCAAGAGATTGTTGTAAAAGCCTTTATGTGAGATATAGCCAATTCAAAATAAACCCCATTCCCAGGCTTCCAGACATTAGGTACGGGAGGCAATCACATAAACTCTAGAATACAGAAGGTAAGTGTTTCTTCTGGATATGGTTTGGATTCGCGTTCCCTCCTAAATCTCATGTTGACTTATAACCCCCAGTGTTGGAGATGGGACCTGCTAGGAGGTGATAGGATCATCAGGGCAGATTTCTCATACGTGGTTTAGCATCATCCTCTTGGTACTGTTCTCATGTTGGTGAGTTCTCATGAGATCTGGTTGTTTAAAAGTGTGTGGCACCTCCTTCCTCTTTCTCTTGCTCCTGCTCCTGCCGTGTAAGATGCCTGCTTCCCCTTTGCCTTCCACCATGATTGGAAGCTTCCTGGGGCCTCCACAAAAGCAGAAGCTGCTATGCTGCCGGTACAGTCTGCGGAACTGCAAGCCAATTAAACCTCTTTTCGTTATAAATTACCCAGTCTCAGGTATTTCTTTCTTTCTTTCTTTTTTTTTTTTTTGAGGTGGAGTCTCACTCTGTCGCCCAGGCTGGAGCGCAGTGGCCGGATCTCAGCTCACTGCAAGCTCCGCCTCCCGGGTTCACGCCATTCTCCTGCCTCAGCCTCCGGAGTAGCTGGGACTACAGGCGCCCGCCACCACGCCCAGCTAATTTTTTGTATTTTTATTAGATACAGCGTTTCACCATGTTAGCCAGGATGGTCTCTTTCTCCTGACCTTGTGATCCGCCCATCTCAGCCTCCCAAAGTGCTGGGATTACAGGCTTGAGTCACCGCGCCGGGCCAGGTATTTCTTTATAGCAATGAGAGAATGAACTAATACAGTCCCTGTGGCAAAATCTCTCTCTGTCCTCCTTTTTGCTTTCAGTTAGTATATTTGCTATTGTCTCTAAAATCTATAACAAAGTGCACACTGTTTCTGAAATCTTGACCAATGTGTCAGGCTTCCTGTAGGGTCCCCTTTTCTTTCTTTCTTTTTTTTTTTTTTTGAGATGGAGTCTTGCTCTGTTGCCCAGACTGGAGTGCAGTGGCATGATCTTGGCTCACTACAACCTCTGCCTCCCAGGTTCAAGCAATTCTCCTGCCTCAGCCTCCCCTAGTAGCTGGGATTACAGGTGTGTGCCACCAAGCCTGGCTAATTTTTGTGTTTTAGTAGAGATGGAGTTTCACCATGTTGGCCAGGCTGGTCTCAAACGCCTGACCTCAGGTGATCCACCCGCCTCAGGCTCCCAAAGTGCTGGGATTACAGGGGTGAGCCACCGCGCCCGGCCACCATCCCCTGCCTTTTTTTTTTAAGGCTAAGGGTTATCAGACTCAAGCAGGTAAATGTTCATTTGCCTGTTTTCACTCACTACCCAGATTCAGTCAGAATTTCCGCTTCTCATTCAATAGCTTCCCACCCTCATCTAATTGGTCACTGAGTTTAGTTAACTCTATTTTGTTAAATTCTTTCAGATCTCTTCTCTTCTCTTCATTCCCACAGTTACTCCCTTGGTTCCACCTCTATTATGTAAGTTTTACACCTGGTCAGACGGTCAGAGAGCTTCAGTGGTTTTCTAAGATGTTTTACTACTGATAGACCAAAACTGGTGTTCCTTCCATAATTAAGACATGTTCTAATTACTCATGTTGGGGAAGAGAGTGTGACAACCTTAGATTTTCTCAGGGGATCCCCATTCTTAGAGATGGGTGCCCAACCAGGACAGGCTCTCCTTAGGGATAACAAACGGGAGTCCGGTTTTGTGCCTATTGAGCATGAGACCTCGAAATTTCATACTCAGCTACATTAGGCCAACTGACCACGGGCTGCCATGAAAGCCACTTTCTGGTTTCATTTTCTAATTTTGTTTATCTTTGAATCACCTTATTTCATCCATTGAGCTCTCCAGAGGGCTCTGCACATGTCAAGAGGGAGTGAAACAGTGGCTTTGACAGATTTTCACTTTCAGGCTCGTCCTGGGCCTGCAGAGCTTGTGTTTCTGGTTCCTCCCCCCACTCCCATCTATTTCAGAACTGAGAAAGTGCACAGAGTGCCCAGGCCTCCCCAGGATGCATTTGAAGTGCACACACTCTGCTCTGAGTCTTCACTACTTTAAGAAGGTCTTTGCATCCCTCAGCACTGTTGCCCTAAGATAATTTGCCGGCAGCTCTGGAACCAACAACCTGTGCAGAGAACACACACTGTAAGGATCCTGCTCTGTGATTGCTCTGTGATTTAGATTTTAAGCTTGAGATCCTGCATCTCTTCCTGGATAGGGCAGGAAGACACTAACATTTCTTACTGAAGTCACACCCCAGCCACATCCTCTCTGCCCCCACCATGGACTTCTCTTCTCCTACCTGCCCTGTCCACACCTGTCTTATTCCATCTATTTTTGCTAACAGCTATTATTCTTCATCTGTATACAGTTTACATTTATATAAATGTAAATTATATATGTAAATCAATATATACTTTAACAATTTATTATTTGATGCTTAATCAAATGAAAGTATTCTAAATTTTATCTGATTTTAATAGATAAAAGTCATTCATAATGTTTAAGGTCACGGACTTGTGTAGCTGCTATGACTGAGAAGAGAAAAGTAGAGAAGGTCCTTGGCCTAGGAAACCTCGAGTTTAGCACGTGGAGGGGCAAATCAGTGGCAAGTAAGCAAATAAATAAGCTGAATTGTGGCAGCAAGGGACACATGCTATGATGGAAATGGAGGATGCCATGGAGGGGACAGGTGACTAGCACCTCAGTGAGTTGGCCAGGGAAGTTCCTGCAAGGAAAAGATGTTGGAGTTGAGACCTACATGATTTGAAGAACAGAAATATAAGGAAAGAGACTCCCTCAAAGGGCCTGAGGCAAAGGTGAACTTGAGGTGTTGGAAATTCTTGCAAAGTCTGTTGGCTGGGACTGGAGGGAAGAGCCAGGGGAAGTGCAGTGGGAAAGTCAGCAGGCTAAGAGAGACTTTGGACCACAACACAGAGAGAGAATGCTGTGCTGATTCCAGTGGGAAGCCACTGGGGACCGTGAACACAGAGTCAGGGGCAAGATCTGATTTATATTTCCAAGAAACACCCTGGCTGCTGATTGATGCATAAATGTTAAGAGTACAAGAGTGGAAGAGGGGACAGCACTGTGAGGCTGCTGTATCCTGGGAAGAGATGACAGGTGAGTCAGCATGGAATTACATGCACACATGCTCACACATATATGTATCTATATGTTATTTTACTGGACTGGCATAAACCTAGATGTCATGGGACTTTATGTAAGGATTGAATTATTTCCAGTTGAATATAGGTAGTTTGTATTTACACCATGCAACAAGTACAGAGACTTTGGCCCTATTCCTCCGATTAGGAAATGCCCATATCTTATTTCATGGGTCCTGCCTGACTTAGGTCACCTTTGCTGAATTAAGTTCCTTTGAGGTATCATAAAAAATGTCATCTTGCAAATTTATAGAGCAATTTTTGGGGGGGAAGGTATGTGTACAAATACTCCCCAGAAATGTGCTTAATGACAAGATTTATTCAAGAGCGTCCTTCCCCAGAGATAGATTTTAGGCAAAATTCCAAGCTTATTGAATAGTTATCAAACACAACCCACATCTTCTAAATTGGTGTGGCTTTGATGTGATATTTACAAAGTTAATGGTAAAGGCCAGGAGAGTTGGGTAGTGCCCAGAAATAGGATACATGAAGGAAGATGAGGCTTTTGCTGACACGGATCGCTGAAGACTTTACCGGCATTTCATTGTAAAGAGGTGGAGCATGGAGCTATGTGACACCAGCAATTCATAGGCACAGCCTGAATTGATGTTCTGGGCCTTGTCTCAAAAGAAAGAACACACTTGAAGGTGTAAAGCCAGGCTTGGCTGAGACAGAGAGATAGAGACAGATTTTTTAAGCACCTGAAGCAGAATCAGATTAATGTACCAAGAAAAAAATTTTTTTAGAGAAGGGTAGAAAGGCAGGATGAGTGATTACAATTTGTCTCACTTTGACCAAAGAAATGTGGGAATGGATGCATTCTCTCTTTAGTGGTACTTTTTTTAATGAATAAATTGAAATAATAAAATCTCGTTTAGTTCTAGTTTGGATAAGGTAAATGAACTCTCTTAACCTTGGTTATTTATGCCATTATTGAATCTGTAAATTGTTCCTATTTTGCAAGGTTTTTGGAACAATTAAATTATATAAGATAAATGAAAATACCTTACTTATCGTAAAGTACTGTGCGAATACAAGCTGCTGTTATGAACTTCTCCTTGCGTTTAGTCTTAAAATTACATACTGGATGTCTCAGTCTGCTCAGGCTGCTATAGCCAAATATCTCAGACTAGATGGTTTCGACAACAGATGTTTCTCACAGTTCTGGAGGCTGGAAGTCCAAGATCAAGGTTCTGTGATAATTGGTTTCCACTGAGGGCTCGCTTTCTAGCTTGTAGATGGCTGCCTTCTCACTGTGTCCTCGTGCGGATGTTGGAGGGAGGGGAGGACAAAGGGAGAAAGAGAGAGAGAGAGAGAACCCTGGAACTCTGACGTTTCAGTTCTTATTATATGATCAGGGCCCTTCTCTTATGACCCCATTTACTCTTGGTTGCCTCCTTAAAGGCCCTACCTCCAAACACAGTCACATTAGGGGTTAAGGCTTCAACATACGACTTTTGAGGGGGCACAATTCAATTCATGACGTTGGTCAAATTACCATCCAAACATAAACCTTCCACATGTTTGAAAAGAAGATGTACAAATGGCCAACATACATATGAAAAAATGCTCAACATCACTAATGATCAGGGAAATGCAAATCCAAACCACAGTGTGACACCACCTTACTCCTGCAAGAATGGCCATAAACAAACAAACAAACAAACAAATAGATGTTGGTGTGGATGTTGTGAACAGGGAACACTTCGACACTGCTGGTGGGAATGTAAACTAGTGCAGCCACTATGGAAAGCAGTGTGGAGATTCCTTAAGGAACTAAAAGTAGAACTACCATTTGATCCAGCAATCCCACTACTGGGTATTGACCCAGAGAAAAAGAAGTCATATGAAAAGGATACTTGCACAGGCACAATTTGCAGCACAATTTGCAATTGCAAAAATGTGGAACAAACCCAAATGCCCATCAGTCAACAAGAGGATAAGGAAACTGTGCTATGTGTGTATATATACATGTATATGATGGAATGCTACTCAGCCATCAAAAGGAGTGAATTAATGGCATTCGCAGCAACCTGGATGAGATTGGAGCTACTACTCTTAGTGAATGAAGTAACTCAGGAATGGAAAAACAAATATCGTATGTTTTCACTCATAAGTAGGAGCTGACCTATGAGGATACAAAGGCATAAGAATGGCACAATGGACTTGGGGGACTCGGGGATAAAGGGTGGGAAGGGGGTGAGAGANTATTGACCCAGAGAAAAGAAGTCATATGAAAAGGATACTTGCACAGGCACAATTTGCAGCACAATTTGCAATTGCAAAATGTGGAACAAACCCAAATGCCCATCAGTCAACAAGAGGATAAGGAAACTGTGCTATGTGTGTATATATACATGTATATGATGGAATGCTACTCAGCCATCAAAAGGAGTGAATTAATGGCATTCGCAGCAACCTGGATGAGATTGGAGCTACTACTCTTAGTGAATGAAGTAACTCAGGAATGGAAAACAAATATCGTATGTTTTCACTCATAAGTAGGAGCTGACCTATGAGGATACAAAGGCATAAGAATGGCACAATGGACTTGGGGGACTCGGGGATAAAGGGTGGGAAGGGGGTGAGAGATAAAAGACTACAAATTGGGTGCAGTGTATACAGCTTGAGAGATGGGTGCACCAAAATCTCACGAATCACTACTAAAAAACGTATTCATGTACCCAAACACCATCTGTTCCTCAATAACTGATGGAAATAAAAAAAAAGAAAATTTTAAAAAAGAAAAATTTGACCCACATCAAGTCCCAAGGCTAACTGGAGAGCCCCACTCTTTCTTTTCTCCAACTTCATTTCCATTCTTCCCAGCCCATCTCCACCACAATGCGAAGTAGTCCTAAGCAGCTTCCATTTGCCTTTCCCGTTACGGACCGGAGAATCTGTGGATATGGAGGCTGACAGCAGGTGTGAGCACACGGGGCATGTGGAGGTCAAAGAATCAATGCTCCTTTATGCTTAAAACAAGTCATACCCACAAAAACCCAGTTAGTTCTTTGCTTTGTGTTTTTATAGATGTGCCCTCAGGCAGCCCGACAGTTGCCTATTTTAATTAAAATTAAGTACTTAATTACTGGAGTCGTCTCTGTTAGTATATTTTATCTTTGTCTTTATAAGGCTATGTGTTGTAAGTCCTACACGTTATCTGTTCTGATTAAATCCATTTCTAAATTAGAACTCTTTTATATATACAAAATTAATGTTACAAGTAGGAATGATCTACAGACAGAAGTGTGAAATAGGCTAACTGATTGCATGCCATTAATCGTTAACTCATCAAAATAAGCCTCTACATATCATTAATAGTGATGGGCACTGGTAATGCAGAGATGGACCAAATAGACATGAGCCCTGCCCTCATGTGACTACACTGCACTGTGGTAATTCTTCAGTGAGGGAAGTAGGGTGCTTCAAGAACATAAAGGGATGCAACCAACTCAAACCCCAACTTCTTCATTGAGAAGAAACACAATTTGATGGGTTTATACTTGTAAATTCTGCAAATTTTATTCTAGTAACATCTTATTTTTCTTTTTTATTTAATTTTTGTTTTTTGAGACAAAGTCTCACTCTGTTGCCCAGGCTGGAGTGTAGTGGCATGATTACGGCTCACTGCAACCTTGACCTCCCGTGACCTCCCGGGCTCAATCAATCCTCCCACCTCAGCCTCCCAAGTAGCTGGGACTACAGGTGCATGTCACCATGCTCAGTTATTTTTGTATTTTTTGCAGACACAGGGTTTTGCCATGTTGCCCAGACTGGTTTCGAACTCCTGGGCTCAAGCCATCTGCCCGCCTTGGCTTCCCAAAGTGCTGGGATTACAGGTATGAGTCACCGAGCCTGGCCTTTAGTAACATCTTAAATGCATCATTTTATCCTAGATGCACATGTGCACAAACAAACTATAATATTTTAAAATTCTATTAATAAGAGTTATGCTACATAACAGCAATTTACTTGGGCAATGAGCTGTGGTAAATTTCAGATTCAGTTCAGCTTCAGCACTGTATATGCCTAGTAACATGGGTCTTTATTAATTATATTTAGTTGCCACTCTGTTTCCTAAATGATAATTATATGCACACCCATTCATTTAGTTTTTCTAAAGTGAAATGGCAATTAGAGGGAGATAAGTCTAGTTGAACAACCGCTGGAGACACAAAACTTCTAATGCATGGCTGAGCATAAATAGAAGGTGAGCTCCCATCTTGTTGATTGGAAAACTACCACTTCTGGAGCCTGGCAACGAGACTCCTGAACTTCAGTGTCTCAACCCTGATAGTCCACACAGTCACCTTCCACTTGTCCTTGCTTTACTGAACTTCCTTCTGTCCCATGAACACACAAAGCTTGTCCTTTCCTCAGGGACTTTGTACCGGCTCATTGTGCTGATGTCAGCTCCAGTCAAACTCCAACAGCTTTATCCTGATCTTCCTCCGCATTTCAATGTCATCACACTATTCTGGCTTCTTTGTGGCACGTATGACTAGCTAATATGGCATTATGTATTTACTTATCTGCACACTTAATAATCTGCTTTCTCTAATTAAAATATAAGCTCCACAAAAACTAAAACAGTGTTTTGTACATGGTAGATACTTCAAATATGTACTGAATGACTGAAAGATAATAAGAATCAATGAAATGCTACAGCTGCATCCCTTTCTCGAATTCTGTCAGATGGTCCCAGTTGTGGCAGACGTATATATTTCCATGACTGTAATTATTTGATTTTGTTTTAAAGAAGTCTTTACCCAACAGTTAGGGAATATGTATTTTTCTCAGGCACACAGAGCAATTACAAATATTTACCACATGCTGTTTCTTGAACAAGTCTCGATACCAAAGCATCAGGATCATTACATATAATATATTGCATATCTAAACGCAAATATGGCTCTAAAATGTAATTAAAGGACAATAACAAGAAATAACCTAAGGTATGTTTAGAACATTTAAACCACACTTTAAAATTAATCAAAGAAGATTGCATAAGGGAAATCATACAATACTTGGAAATTAATGGTAAAAAATATTCTATTTAAAAATTTGAAGATATAGCTCAAACAGTATTTTAGGGAAAAAAATGTGTAGTCTGAATTACATGCTAGAATAAAAGGCTGAGATTTCAGAAAGGAGTCAAACCAAAGAAAAGAGAGGTAGTAGGGTCATAAGTAAAAGATGAAATATGCAAATGAAGATCACTATAGCCAAAATCCAATCTTTCAAAAAAATAGTAAGAGAATACTGTGGATGCCTGTCTGCCCTAAAATGGACAACTTTCCGTTATACAAACATCTCAAAAATACTATTGAACAAAATTAGGTCAAGGAAGAAGAGAAAACCCAACTAGTTTAATAACACATACTTAGGAAAAGAAATCCTTAGTTAATAATCTTTCTACAGAGAAAACACCACACCCAGGCAGTTTTCTAGGTAGGTTCTATAAAATGTTAAGTAGATTATTTTAGTCTTACACAAAGTCTTCAAGACAATAGAAAATAAGAGAATGTTCACTATGACCATTTATGAGATGTAAAATTTGAGCTTTCATATCAAAACCTTAATAAAATTATGTAAGAGAAGCAAAATAAAAGTAAACTGTAGGCTATTTCATTCCTGAATGAGGATGCAAAAAGTTCCTTAGCGAAACATTGGGAAATTGAATCTAAGTAGTATACATAAAAATACAATAGACCAGCCAGGCACGATGGCTCAAGCCTGTAATCCTAGCACTTTGGGAGGCCGAGGCAGGCAGATCATGAGGTCAGGAGTTTGAGACCAGCCTGACCAACATGGTGAAACCCCATCTCTACTAAAAATATAAAAATTAGCCAGGCAAGGTGGCGTGCACCTGTGATCCCAGCTACTTGGGAGGCAGAGGCAGGAGAATCACTTGAACCCCAGAGGGGCAGGTTGCAGTGAGCCAAGATTGCGCCACTGCACTCCAGCCTGGGCGACAGAGCGAGACTCCATCTCAAAATAAATAAATAAATAAATAACACAAAACAAAACCAAACAAAAATAGGCCATGCCAAATTTGTTATATTTCGGGAATTAAAGTTGAAATAATAACATTACAAATGTGTGAATAAACTTGTCGTATACATAGATGTCAAAAGGAAAATATTCATAGGAGATGCAGAACAATTACATATGAGATTCACAATCTGCTAGTATAAAAACAGAGTACTTTAGAAATAGGAAAACCAACAATCTATAGCAAATATCATACTTAACGGTGAAAATATAGACAGTTCCTTTTACTCAGAAATTAGACAGAGAAGCCTGTTCTTATTCTACATTGCTCAGGAAGATAAAGCTGGCAAAGATTGTGCCCAGAATTCTACCTGCCCATCCAGCTCCCTGGGTGCAGCTCCTGGTCACAGCTCTGAGGTCTCAGTGCCTGGGTCCCAGACCCCAGGTCACACAGTTCCAGGGTCCCAGGGCCCTGGTCCCAACCATAACCAGGAAGGAGGTGACTGATTGAGCCCAGGAGGGGTGTTGAACCTCCCAGCTGCACCCTGTTCAGGATCTGCTCATCCTCTAGCCTCCAGATGAGCCATGTGCCCAAGGTCCAAGGACATAAGCAGCAAGGGTTTGCTGTGGACATGACAGTTGTTAACTCCTGGTAGGTCCTAGGAGGTCAAAGCACTAATAAAGCCTCTGCCTACCCATTGGACCTGAGCTGAGCCTGAAAGACTGAAGTCCAGGATGTCCAGAACTGTCTACACTTGGTACATATTCGAAAAGGCTCCTGTAGGGGCAATCTCTCAAATCCCTTGCAAAGCTGGAGCTGTCACATGGGGGCTTTCCCAGTTTAGGAGTGTGGAGGCCACAGTCCTCCTGGACCACTGTGCCCACCTGGTGCCAAGCACCAGCAGGAGCAGCCACTGGGGACCTGACTGTCCTCCAGGACTGCTGCCCTGCTGGGAAGAAGGGGCGGTGGTCTTTATTTGATTGCCTCTTAATCATGTTTTGTATGTACAGAAATGGAGTTACTTGAATGCTGGAATCAGGTCCCATCTTGGTGTCCTGAGGCTAGTCCAGTCCAGGTGCATAGTGGATGGATTGGAGATCAAAGGATGACATTTCAGCTTCATGGCAAGTTCTCTATTCAATTCTTCCACAGAAGGAAGATCAATTGATTGGAAGGAAGGGATCACTCGGGCCTCCAGAACTAAACCCAGTGTAGTTTTCAGATTTTGGTACCTGAAGAATCATGAAGCCAGTACAACAATGACTCCCCTGCATCTCATAGCCAGGGCATGAACATGTCTTCCCTGGGCAACAGCTTCCTATTTTCACCTGTCAATGCAGTCTCTACCTGCTATCTTCTAAAAACATCCCTCCCCACTATAAAATCTTTTGGCACTAACCCACACTTAGTTTTCCTTCCTGACTGAAACATACAAGGGTTGCCCAATCTGCCCCTGCTCCTTTTCTATCTCAATCCTAATTAATTAATTAATCCTAATAATCCTGAATTAATTTTAATTCAAAAATTAAATCCCGACTTTTGCTAATTTGGGCATTTGTCCATTTGCTCATGGTGAAATCTGGCCAATTCCTACATATTTTTGAAGATTGGTGAGACGGTGTTAAGACACTTGGCTTTAGAATTGGATGGGTGAGGGATATATTTGGGAACACTTTTGGCCCGAGTTTTATCATTTGGAAAATGGGAGTAAGGCTAGCTACCGCCTAGAATTGTTGAATTCTTAAAATCTCTATGTACAAACACACTTGCAAGGTGTTAGGCCGGAGTGTCCACCAGCACAGTGCAGTGTCTGGCTTATAGTACAAATCCAGCACATGCTGATATCTTTCCCCTTTGACCCTCCACGCCGACGGGAGGAGTGAGGGCCGCCACCCCGACCTCCATGCCCCTCCCTCATACTCCACAGACACTGGAAAGCCCTCCTTCAACCACTGTCATAGTGCCTTCGTCTCTTCCTTTTTAAAAAATCGCACACTACCGCTCTTGCTGTTCTTTGAGGACAATGTCCCAGGGCTGTATATCTCCAAGGGTTGAAGCAATGTTGGCATGTACCTTGTGCATAGTAACTGTTTGTTGAATGAAATAAGGAGCAAGCACATCTTCCCACTGGGTGAAGAGACCTTTTATCATGGGAAAGATTTGAGTCCTTTTGTGTCTGGCAAAATGTTATCAATACATTTTCACATAAAGAGCTTTTTATCCCTTGAAATTATAGAGTGGGTTAAAAGTTTCATAATGGTTGGTTATTTTTTTTTCCAAGATTTCCAAGTTTGGATGAGATGTTATTTTGGACAGTATTTTAAATTAAGTTCTTGAGTTGGTATAAAAATATCATGAACCTCAGATGTAGCAAAGAACGCAGCTATTGTCAAAGGGTAAGCACTTTAAAATGAAACAAGTGGTATCATCTCCAAAACTCTTGTGCTAATTCTTCCAGAGCGTGTTCTGTGGGGAGAAACACACTGCTATGGAAACCACTAAAGAGAAGCAAAAAAATTCTTTGTAACTAGGAGCTGGGGCCTTTAGCTTTGCAAATTAGTGCCAAAATACCACTTATCCATCTGCATCCCTGACAGCACAAAGATAGTAAAACATAGCACCTTATCCTGTACTTGCTCATGCAGATGGAGAAGTGTCTGAATGTGATAAAGACCGTGTCTCGGTTTCTCCTGGACTCCAGGATCTGGAAGCACAATCCCACTGTGATAAGCAGAGGTAGCGAGCACTGCATGCTGGCACCTGAGATGACATTCCCAAAGGGCTTTTGCAAACTGGAAAGCACGGTGGATGCGATTTGTTTACCCTCCTGTGTGCTCTGCATCTAGGTTGTGCACCATCAAGCAGAATGCTGAAAGCAACCCTTGTGTGTCCTGCATTTTCTGTGAGGAAGCTGCACCTACATTAACTTCTCTAATCTCTATTAGCACAACCTGTGGAATAAAGCAGAGCAATGTGAGCATAGTTTTTTATACATAGAAAGATGTGTCAGTTGCCAGGGTTTGCCTCCTCACTTGGAGCACATACTGGTGTCTTTATGTTCCTTTGTGTTTTGCCTAATGCATAGGATGAATAACCAAATGGGAAACATAAAGATAGACATTTTGTGGCTTGTCAGCCAAACAAATTAATATTCTTGCAAACATAGATGTAAGCATGACCAAAAATAACCATGCTAGCTGGGGCCACATGGATTTCCCTCAAGTAAAAAGTACCAATTAAATTCTATGGAGGTTATTTTTAATTCCATAGTTTATCAAACCACTTTTTTTTTTAACTTCCTCAGTCATTTCTCTCTTTCGAAATGTCCTTAAATCTAATAGGTCCAGAAGTAGGAGAGGGGGACCGAGGCATCCTCTCACTGATGAGTGGGAGGACAGGAGCGGCAATCCTTGCTATGGTTTGCATGGAGCCCCTCCAAACTTCAGGTGTGGAATCTTAATGGTCAGTGTGGTGGTAAGAAGAGATGAAGCCTTTAAGGTGTGATGAAGCTACGAGGGCCCCTCTCTTGAGAATGGAATTGAGGCCTTTATAGAAGAGACTTCAAGCAACATTCAGCTCACCTGGCCTTCTGTCATGGGAGGACACATCCGTTGTATCTTCTGGAAGATGAAGTACCAAGGTGCCACCTTCAAAACGGAGAGCAGCCCTCACCAGACGCTAAATCTGCTGGCGTCTTGGTCTTCGACTTCCCAGCCTCCAGAACTGTGAGAACTACATTTCTGTTCTTTACGAAGTACTCAGTCCCTCTGGTATTTTGTTATTGCAGCACAAAGCAGACTAAGACAGTCTCCATAACTTCTGCTCAGCCTAAAGAACCAGCTTCTTGCTCAGGTGGAATAGATCTTCCGGAGGGAAGCTGTATTTCTACTAGAAAATCAGCTGTGTTTTCACCAATCACTAAGCCTCCTCCAGACATCAGGGCAGTTGTAGAAGCGCCTGGGAAATGGAAATGGGCCCTTTTCCAGAACGCCCCCACACAGGTCAGTGGGACATTTATTTCCCTCTCTGTGAGAGACCTGTTTGGTTGGGAATGAGAGGAATGCTGTCTGACTTTTATACCCACTTCCGGGGAGCAGTCAGCTCCCACATGAGAAAGAAGCATTTCTACAGGGGCCAGGACCCCCTCTGGATGCCAGAACCTCAGGACTTTCACTACACAAACATGTACATTCTGAATCATTCCTAGCAACTCTTCATGCAAAACAAACAAGGTGAGGAAAGTACCTCTCAGATGCACAAGCCAAGAAATCTAGAAACTCACTTTCCTAACCCCAAGTCATCTGCAGAGCACGCCCACAGAAAGCACCTGGCTGTGAGGCACTGCTTTTCTCTGGTGTTCACAGCTTTTAAAGACAGCATTTGGGAAAGTATGTTCTCATTCATAGCTGATGCAAAAGGTCCTTACACTTTTCTTGTAGTTTAGTCATTTTGTAATTGTAACTGATTTTTCTTTCATGTTCTTTCTTTTTGAGTCATTTAAAGAAAAAATAAACTTTGGTTTAAGTTTTTTTGTTAGCTTTACTTTTGTACAATAGTGCTTATCTTCCTGAACCACATAATGAAATTAGAAGCTGCCAGATGTCAATCAGCATGGCCCCAAGTACCATGTCCTTGTGTGTATCCATGTGTATGGAATATATTTATCATATGCTTATTGTGTGCTGGGAACTGTGTAAACTTTTTAATGCATTATGTCAAATTGTAATAATTACTCTGAATGGTGTTTTGTTAACCATGTTTCAGAGATGAAGAAATTGAGGTTTACCTACAAGCAAACTTGCCCACTATCATAAACTCATGATTGGTCCAAAAGATTTAGCAATCAAATCCTTTGCTCTATCCAGGATAAGTTGCAGTTGTATTTTGAGCATTTACAGAGTCCAGCGTTGGCAGATAGACACTTTTCATCATAATGCATAAGTATCCATCTATTAATACTTTAACGTTTTTAAATTAGTTTTCTGAGACTGATGTAAAAACTTACCACCAACTGGTGGTTTAAAATAACAGAAATGTGTTCTTTCATATTCTAGAGACCGGAAGTCCAAAATCAAAGTGTCCTTTTAGTGTCTCCAAAGCAACAGAGACTTTCTTCCTTTGCCTCTTCCAGCTTCTGGTGACTCCAGCTGGCCTTTGGCTTATGGCCACCTCACTCCAATCCCTGCCTCTCTGGTCAGTTGCTTCCTACTATTGTGCCTGACTTTCCTCTGGGTGTCTCTTATAATATACTTGTCATTGGATTTAGGGCCCACTCAAATAATACAGATGATCTCATCTCGAGGTCTTTAACTTGTTTACATCTGCAAAGAGCCTGTTTCCAAGTAAGGTTGCAGGTTCCAGGGAATAGGATGTGGACATATGTTTTGGGAGGCTACTATTCTACTATGTAACACTACGTTTTTAAATGGAAATGAAGATTTAGCAAGTATTTTATCACTTACCGTATTTTAAATATATGTTATCTTTCTTGACATGTATATTGTGAAATAGCTATACATTACTTAATAGAGAAGGATGATTTAATTCCTGAGTTACAAGCCCTTTCTGATTTTAATATTTTATATGTTCTACTGTTCCATTTCATTATAGATATTTATACCTCATTGTTTAATTTCATTATAGATATTAGCATATCAAATTAAGATGATCTATAATTTTCTATAATTTATTTTCAGATTTTAGTATAAGGGTTATGCTATCTTCATAATTAAATAAAATAAAATTTCTTTTTCTTTCCCTACTTGCCACCATATTCTATGGAATATGTTATGAAATATCAGATTTATCTAAAACACAAATGCATGAAAAAAGTATAATTTTAGAACTGTCTCATTTTAGGACACTCGTTAAAGTGAATTCTTTGTATTTTGTAAGGCTTTCCATGTGTATCGGCATGTTCAAATTATTTACCTGCTTGAATCAATTTTAATCTATATTTTCTAGAAAATAATCAATTCCTAGCTTTTCAGAGTATTGGTAAGAGTTAAAGTTATTTTTTCAATTAGTTTCAACAACTGTCCTCTGTTGTTAGAGGCTCTTCTTCTATCTGACGTTTTATCTACTTATATTGTTCAGTGTTCCTGTCTAAATATATGGATGTTGTATTAGAGTTTCCATTGGATTCATTGCTCTGTCTTTTATTCTTATTGACATTTCCTAAGTGTCTTCTTGTTAAAATACTGTATTTTATTGCAATTATTGTATTTAGAATTAGTAAATAAACAGAAGAAGCCATCTGCCTATCATCTTACCTCATTTTTGTCCAGTAAATTTTACTTTAAAATATAATACCCTTTAAATTAAAATTTTTAGCAAACAAAATCTCTATTTTCTTCCTTTGAACTTGCAGCCTTGGCCCAGCCCATCCTACAGACATGGTGGTGCCATTTACTTCGGCCTTTTACTTTGTCACCCCCTTAATTCTATCAGAGGTATTGCTAACATCTCCAGTTAATAATTTCCACTAACAACACAGAACTTGATTAGCATAATAAGCATTTCCCATCTCTGCACTGAGCAGTCTTCCCGTCATCAGTCTGGAAACTAACTACTGTATAGAGAAATCACGGGGAATAATTAGAATTAGCGCACACAAGCCACTCAACACAACGCTCTTGCCATCCACTGGGCGTAATCAGTAGGTTATGCAAACGTGGTTATTGTCATTTCCACACAAACTAGAACATACGCGTGGAAGAAGATGACTTTGGAGCTTGATAAGAGGTTCTGTGGAGACTTGCCCAGGAGATGTCAAGCAAGGCAATGGCCTCCTGAGGGAGGAGCACGCACCGCAGTCAGCCTTGGGGCCACCGGCCCAGCCGGGGCCTCTGCTCAAGAAGTTTTCCCTCTTATAGCTTTGGGACCCTCATCTGGAAGGAAAAGGAGTGACTGAAAATGAGTGAAGGCATTCCCCAGTGGCTGTTCCCAACAGCATCCATTGTATAGACCCCTACATGCAGAGAGACCCCAATGCCTTCTCAGTTCCACGTGCTGTCGATGCCTCAGATCATCCTGGATGCTGTCCTTGTTGACAACCCAAAGATACGGACCTGCTGAATTCTTGACCTCCATAATGTCAATGGTCTTCACCTCATCTGCATATTTGCCATCTTCTCCCTGGTCATCCCTCAGACCTTTGCACCATTCCAAAGTACACCACCTTCTAAATGTGAGTTACGCCTTATTTCCTTTTTACTTCTGATTTGATTCCTAATGAAGTTTTTATTTTATTTTGTGCATACTATGAATATAAAAGAATATAAAGAAAGTGTACATGAATATAAAAATATAAGTATGTCACCCAGCATAATAAAAGCACCTTTACCCAAGCTTTGGAGGCCACATGTGATCATTCCCAATGCAAAACCTCAACCTCAGTATCAAAGATAAGCATCACTTTGAATATTTTACAATTATTCTCCTGCATTCATTCTAGTCTTATTATTTCCCTAAATAATTTAGTGTTGTGTGTTAGAATTTTATATGAATGGTTATCATACTGTATGGATGTCTTCTTCTGTGTCTTGTTTTTACATACAATGCGGTGTTTGTGATTTGGCCATGATAATGTTATCAATACAAGTAATTCATTTTTACAGCTGTGTTTTTCGTTCTGTGGACACATTGTATAAGTATATAACGATGTATTTCTTTATTGTCCTGTCATTGAACCTTTGTGTTGTTTACAATTTTTGGCTATTAGAAATAACGCTGCCATGAACATTCTTGCTCATGCACCCTGGTATGCACTGGGCATATGCCAGGAAGCAAAGTTGCCAGGCTATAGCATATGTGCATCTTCAAATTTGCAAGACAATGCCAAACTCTTTCTCCACGCTCTTGTAGATATTTTGTACCTTTCCCAGCATTGTTTAAGAATCCTCAATGCAGTCGGGCGCAGTGGCTCACCCCTGTAATCCCAGCATTTTGGGAGGCTGAGGTGGGTGGATTACTTGAGGTCCGGAGTCCATGACTAGCCTGTCCAACATGGAGAAACCCTGTTTCCACTAAAAATATAAAAATTAGCCGGGTGTGATGGCGGGCGCCTGCAAACCCAGCTACTCAGGAGGCTGAGGCAGGAGAATCACTTGAAGTCAGGAGGCAGAGGTTGCAGTGAGCCGAGATTGCGCCATCACACTCCAGCCTGGGCGACAGAGTGAGACTCTGTCTCAAAAACAAACAAACAAACAAAAAAGTATCCTCATTGCTCCACATACTCCCCAATACTTGGTTTTATTATTTTTTAACTTGTCTTGTTAAATGGTGATGTCTCATTGTTGTTTTACTTTGCATTTTCTTGATTACTCAGAAGAGTGGGCATATTTTCATGCTTTTATTGCCTATTTGTTTTTCTCTTCTGTGAAATGCCATTTCTGTCTTTTGCTCATTTATCTGTGGGTGGTCTTTTTCTCCTGTATTGCCTTTGCATGTTTATTCAGTTTTCTTCTGCCATTTAAGTATTAGTGTTCTTAATGCTCAGTCTTGGGCTCTCTTTTCTTCTTAAGCTTCTTTCTTCTCATATAATCCCATCTACTCTCAGTTACCATCTAGTCATACCATATGTATGCAAATTACTTCTGATTTTATATTTCTAGACAAGATCTAATTTCTAGCTTCACATCTTAAATCCAACTATTTCTCAGTATGCTCACTTGGATGTTTCAAAGGCGTCACAATTTTAACTTCAAAACCAAAATTATTATTTTCCTCCAAATCTGTTATTTTTAGTGTTCTCAATCTCTTAAATGTTATACAAGGCAGAAACCTGGAGGGCATTTTGACTCTCCTCTCTCTCCCATACATAATTTCTCAGAAAGGTCTATCAAGTTTACCTCCAACACACTTCTCACGTCCATGTTTCTTTCCATGTCCCCTACAAAACCCTAGTCTAAGCTATGTCATCTTTAAGCTATGGCTGCAGTTTTTTACTAGCCTCCCTGAATGTATGCTGTATGTGTTCATTTAGTTCTCCACACTAGAGCAAGTGAGGTATCCTTTTTAAGTGCACAGTTGATGATATGGGAAACATCAACAGCTTCCCATCTCTTAGAATAAAGTCTAGCATTGTTAACATGTGACCGAGAACATTGTCCATTTCCTGGCCTCTGCCTACGTCACCTCCTATGATTTCTCTTGCTCCTTGTGCTCAGCTGCACCAGATTGGTTTCCATTCCTTGAAAATCTGTGTGTTTATCTGCCCTCATTATTGGACAGACTGCTCTCCATTCTTGGAATGATACCTACATGGTTCCATTGTGCTTTACTTAGGTATCACCTAAGAATCTTAGCCCAAGCACAACTTCCTCGGAATGTCGTTCCCTGATAAGCCTGTCTGTTTTATAAGCTCACCAAGAATTGCAGTCATTTTGTTTGGACGTCTAATGCATCCGGAAATATGAACATCTACCCTCCCCCGGAGTTCCCTGGGGGTGGGGAAGGTGTTTGTTTTGGTCCCCATTAAACTTAAACCCAATGCAGTGCCTGGCTCATTATAAACACTTAAGAAATATTTATTAAATTAATAAATTATACTCTCATATCGTCTGGTTTTTAAAAGATACATCAGGTTTTATTTTTTGTTGTTACCTGGTATCACTGGTCTGTAATAAAGCCCAACTCTGCACATGTATGTTGTAAAATGCTCGAAATAAGATCACAGGGCGCCTGGGGAGGTGGGGGGGAGTTGGAGGCATTTTGATGTGATTTCTAAAATAGGAAAAGACGTGGTAAAATGAAACTTGAGGCGACTAGGCTACTCATCAAGTCACTGACACAGGAACTTGGAAGGGCATCCATTGCATGGAGCATCAAAGTGTTCAAGGTGAAATAGGTCAATCCTTGGGCTGCTTCTTGGCTTTTGGTTTGTTTTGTTTTGTTTTATATAACCAACTTATTCTCAAAATTCTCTTATACATGATTCTGTTTCATTTCATTTTGTTTTCATTCTCTTTTACAATTACAGAGATGATTTGGAAAGAAAAAGTAAGAAGAGATATCCTTTTCCAATTCAGAGTCTTACATGAGACATCTAATAACATTACTGTCCTGTGAATTCTAAGCAAATTAGAAATAAAATAAGATGATGAAATTTGGGATGGCAGAGACTCAAAAACTGAGATCCACTCTGGGTCAGAAGAAATACCTGTAGAATTTCAAGATGTATCAAAGGGAAATCATAATAAGATGCACATAAACAAGACAAAAAAATACCAGGTATTGCAATTATGCTAACCTAATTAGGATGAATAGTTAAGACAAAATATTTAACTGTTAAATGGATTTGTAAATCATAAATATAAATATTGTGCCTAACAAAGGGAATGGTGTGAAAACAATATGACAAAACTTAAGTGGGTTGCCATATTCAATAATTTCCTCAATCATAAATACAGATTGTAAAGAAGAAAAAGACATTCTTTAGAAGACTTCAACTCATTTGCAGTAAGAAGACTTTGCAAAATTGCATCTGACTCTACTAGATTATAATTGGTCAAGCTGGTGCTTTATGACCAATCAGAAGTGATAGGCTTCATAAAGTTCTGTAATTTCAGACATTTCAGAGGAGACTATGTTCATTTCCAGCACACATACATGCAGCTTTTCAAGGACACATACTGGCTGTGTTACCAGAAGGAGTGTGGAATAATGAAAAATAATATTCTCTGCTGTGTTACTCCTAAAGGATCCTTTGCAACCCCAGGCAATGTATGCCCAGTGCCTCTCCTCAGCACAATGTGAAATTGGCTTTTATTATTAAAGGGCATGGTTCAAGTAGAACACATAGGACGTCCCCTGTGTCAGGGCAATTAAATTGTCCTAGTCAGGAGAAATGAGTTTCTCCTGGATGATGGATCCAAATTTTAGTTCCAGGTTCCCCAGGTGCCCCCTCTTCCTAGTGATCTCCCTAGAGAATGCATTCTTATTAAATTTCTTGTGTGCAAGTTCTCATATCAAGGTCGGCTTCTAAGGAAACTGCTTTACAAAAGTGACCTGAAAGTCTTATCCATCATACCAATTAGTATTTGTTTAAAGTCAAAGAAATGTATCTCTAATTGTGGAATTGGGTCTATTCACAGAGGTAGAAGAAGGGGTTCCCAAAGGTCCAGAAAACCATCTGACATAACGATTACCACATACAGGTAAAAAGTTTGTCCCACAGGGAAGGCACAGGATGGAAACATGGACTCTGAAGAATAACAAAAGAATAAATAAATAATAGCTATTCCCATAGTCCAAATGTCAAATGTTAATAAAATATCACTCAGCACAAGCTGGGCTTCAGTGTGCTGCTGGTACTGTGTTGGTAAAACCTCCCGTGCAGAGTCACCCTGCCAAAGAGGCAACATGGGCATGCTGCATTTGAGCAAAGGGTGCTTTGAACAGACTCAGGTCCCATCAAGGCCATCACAGTGAACCCTGATGGGCTCGTATGACAGAAACGAAGGAGACTGTTAGAAGAACAAAAGAATGCTTCTCCAGTAAGGGATATACTATGTGTGTGGCTGAAATCCCAGAGGTTGAAGAATAAACCTGCCTGCCCATCTCACATAGACCTGAGAATGAGAATGAAAATAATGGCCTGAAAGGGTTGAAATGAAAAATCCCCCATAACAAATGTGGGAGCAAAAGGAAAATGGCCTGTGTTAAGCAGAACTCCGTGGTGCAAGTCATTTCTGTGCAGGAAGCAAGTCTCTGGGTTAGAAGTGACAAACAGAGCCTTGATCTCCTGTTGGAGAATGGAGAAATGACCTAAGATCAGGAGCCAGCGCTATGCAGGATGCAACACATGGATGTTGTCTGCTGTGAATAGTGGTAGAAAGTGGAGCTGATGTCCTCTGTCAGAGACTGGAGCTGATGCAGCCTGGGAATATCAGAGATGTTAGAATCAATGAGTGCACTGAATAAGAAGTGTAGAGGCTTTAGATAATTGGCAAAGAAAATTCCTCAATAAACATTTGTCCCACTGTAGTGCTTTTCTTAAATTAAGGTAAAAAAGGAACTTTTGATGGCACTCAAGGGCGAAATTGTTTTTACAGGTGTGGTTTTCCAGCCCATCACTCTTACTCCCCACACATAGGAAATAGAAGCATGATTTCCTAGTTAACCATTTAATGAAGGATTCATTTTCTCAGTTGACTTAAGCTCATAAGTCTTCATCTATGTATGCCCAGAAATGAGAAGACATACATTTTCTTTATATCTTTCCCCCAGTGCAACTGACTGAATGTTTGTGTCCCTGAAAATTCATGTTTTGAAGTCCTAACCTCAGTGTGATGGTATTAGGAGGTGGGGCCTTTGGGAGGTAATTAGGTCATGAGGGTATAGCCCTTATGAAAGGGATTAGTGCCCCTGTAAAGGGACCCCAGAGAGCTCCTTTGCCCTCTTTTGGCCACGTGAGGGCACAATGAGTAGTTGGCAGTCTGTGACTCAAAAGAGAGTCTTCATTAGAACCCCACTATGCTGGAACCCTGATCTTGGACATCTCAGCCTCCAGAGCTCTAAAGAATAAATTTCCATTGTTTATAAGATACCCAGTCTATGGTATGTTTGTTATAGTAGCCTGAACTCTGACAATAGGTAATATTAACTCTCCACTACGGTCTGTAGCTGAAAACAGCCATGTGGGTCTAGGTTACTGTTTCTCCAATATTGCCTGAAGACCATCTGCATCAGCTACCTGCATAGCTGGAATGAGAGACGTTTGACTCTCTTCCCAGACATAATGAAGCAGAATCCACCTAGGTGGGCTCAGAGCTCTCCATTGTTAATCAGAATAGAACTCCCAGTTGATTTCATGGATTAGGTTTTGGGAATTTCATGTCTATCTGAGAAATATTATTACATATACCTGAAAATTGGTATTTAGCTTGCAAACCACTATAACGGTAACATATGAATATGACATCTGTTTGTATTTTCCACATTTTGTGGATAGGAACTGTTAACTTCTAACTTCCCCCAAAAGGGCACCAAAACAACCCACTGATATAGTAAAGCTGAGTTTACTGCTTGCTGCAGCAAGGAATCCACTAAACCATTATGACAGTGTCTTAATAGCATCTGAGGGGAGTTCTATGGTTTTGGTGAGGGTTGAGTTTCTGTTTTAAGATAAGTCTTTTCATGCTATTAGGAATGGGCTAATTGGGATTATGTAAAGTACATGCATTATAGTTTGGGACTGGTGGGTGCAGCAAAAGGAGACTTTGAAGAAAGTCTCCAGGAATAGGCCGTTGTTTGGTGAGAAAAGAGTTATTTACCGAGACTAGTTAAGCAATCTATTGCCTGAGATGGGGATAAGGACTCAGTTGACAAGTCTATTCTCCAGATAAATAGATTTTTGAGAAGATCCAGATACCATAGAGTTATTTGTAAGTTTATCATCTCGGCAAAGTTTTCCTAGAATAGAAAAATTACATTAATACAGACTGCCAAAGGCTAAAGTCTCGCTAATGTGGACAGTGAACTGTGTAGTTGCAGATGCTTTAAGTTCTTCAAATTGGGAGTCGGAGTTTCCTGTGTCTTATTAACTCTGTGGAATGTTCTGTTGGCTCTTTGTCAGCGTCAGTGGAGGACGACCCAGACTGCAATTTCAGGAAGGAAATCAGACCTGAACCTGGCACTCAGAGATGCTCTTCCAACTGGGGTTAAGCAAAAATGCATAGAAGACAGGATATGCTTCATTGCATCTCTCAGGTCTAATGTCTGTGGTGATAGGATAAAGGAAATTGAAATGTTTGGTCTCTGATCTCTCTGTGGGAAAGGCTGGAGAATAGTTCATTTCTGAGCTATGCTACTGGTCAAGGATTTGTTTTGTCACATCACGAGTGTGGTTGCAAATTTCAGGGCTGATATATTTTTAAGCAACATCATCACCCACACCTGGTACACTTTATTTATCACTGCCTGTGAACTTGGATGGACAAGAGTGATCTCAGTTTATTTTTTGTTGCTATAAAAAAATACCTGAGGCTATGTAATTTAGTTTAGAAAAAGGTTTATTTAGCTCACGGTTCTGCAGGCTGTGCGAGAAGAATGGTAGCAGCCTGTCTCGGCTTCTGGTGTGGCCATTCGTGCTGCACTGAGACACGACAGAAAAGTTCAAAGGGGAAGTGGGAGCATGCAAGTGCGAAGACAGACAGCACCTGATAGGCTTCCTGCCTTTATAACAACCCACTATCCGGGAATTAATTAATTTGTTTCTCAAGAACCAATCCAGCCTTAGAAGAACCAGAACTCACTCACTACCCTGAGCCAACACCTCCCACCACACTGGGGGTCAAATTTCAACATGAGATTTGGTGGAGACAAACGAACTCTATCCAAACCACAGTAGTAGCTAAGCATATTATTGAGAAGGGAAATAAACCAAGGTACCTAATCAGCTAACTTCAGAGTGGGCTTGATGGGTAAACTTAAGTAATATTTGGTCCTCACTTAGTTCATAATTACAGGTCATAACATCAAATAGCCACTAATTCACAAAGGCGTGACCTGTACTCCCCATGTCTGAACTTTGAATGGCAATTACAAAGAAAAAAATACAGAGTGTGCTTGGAGAATGTGTCTATGCAGATGGCTATATGATTTTTTTTATATTCCAGAGACCTTCTGACCTACATGAGGATAGCAGCACTTTGATGAATCCTGGATGTGGCAGCGGAGATAAACAAGATGGCAAAAAACAAAAATGCTGGAAGGTGTTTGCAGGAACAGTGCTACCTCAAGTTTTCATGTTATGGCACACATAGAAAATAGTGGTGTTTATAAAATATACTGGTCAGGTTCAGGAATTTCTGCCCTGAAAATAGAGGAGAATCAGTAGCTCAACAAACCTATGCTCATTCAAGAACTCAGGTTGGAAAGTTCTGATCTAGGAAAAAAAAAAAAAGCTTCTCTCTGGATCTGCCTCCACATTCTGTCATCAGAGAACAGGGGAGGAGATAGAATCTCAGGTTCAAGAACATTCGCGGAACCCCATTTTTAGGTGGACAATAGTAACTTGGTTGCTTTAAAAAGGACATAATTGGAAGAAAGATTCTGCTTCCGGTTGATTGTGTTACTTTTTTTTTTTAAAGTTGGCCTTTTCTATCACTGGAGAGGTGAGAAGGAAATTCCACTGCTGTAGTGGGCTTAGGGAAGAGGGGAAAAGACTGCCTTGAGCTTACATCTGCTGAATAAAAGAAGAAACCCCTTTGTGATCATTGAAATTTCATTTGGCTTGGGGGATTAAGGCCTCAGCTCGTCATCTAAGTTGCCATTGTTTGGTGCAATATCAGATGCACAGCTAGATAGTTTGGGAAAACTGAGGCAACAGCTCCATGTCCTCACCTTCTCACCGAACACTGGCTTTTACAAGCACTCATTGCTGCTTGGGTTGGGAAGGGTGGGGTTGGTGCAGAAGGAGCGCTGAAGCCTACATATCCAAAGCTTGACCCAGGGAGGAGATGTCATGCAATTACCAATAAGCTTCTTCAAACCGAGAGCCTGTGGGATGCCACCATCACTGACAATGGCTCCTTGGGTTTTCATTGCTTGGAGAAGATAATTACAGCTCATTGTGCCCATTGAGCAGACACATTTGTGGGCATACAAGAAACAGCAGATAGTAATCCTTGGACTTGATTATACATACATTCTTTTTTTCTTTTTAATTACAGTAGTCTTCTGTGACACAAGTGGCACTTCTGTTACTCTCCTGAAGGAGGACCCTCTGAATCACCCTCGAGGACAGGCACTTGCTCTGCACAGACTTCCCTGTTTGGAGAGCCGTCTGTGCATCCAGCTTCCCACTTTCCCCAGGCACTAAACAATGGGGTTCTGTCTAAGGCTTGTTGAATTTGTCAAACCAGGACAGTAAGGAATTGAATTCTATGACAGCAAGTGTTTTTAGAAACAAAAATGAAGGTCAAACTTGGGTGTTCTAATTCATTTTCTTCAAAGCAACTAGACATGGTAACAAAGATCTCTCTTTTTCTCCTAGACACACACAGAGACCACACTTAGTGAGAAGCAACATTAAAATTGCTAGAGAGTCTTACACAAATTTCTATAAAAGCAGGCTTTGAAGCTTCAAGTCATTGCACTGTCCTCAGTCCATAATATTTCATTCCCTTTTTCTTTACATATGATTTCAATAAGTAAATTTAGTATATATCCACACACACGTATTTATATATTTTAATTCAGACAACAATCCTGTGAGCTGGGTGTAATGATTAATTTTATGTGTCCACTTCACTGGGCCACAGACTGCCCAGACATTTGGTAAAGCATTATTCTGGGTGTGTCTGTGAGGGTGTTTTGGGGTGAGATTGACATGTGAATTGGCAGACTGGATAGAGAAGATTGTCCTCCCTACGGTGGGTGGGCTTCATCAGTCAACTGAAGACCTGAACGAATATCCGAGTAAGAAGGAATTCCCTTGCCTAAGTGGCTGATTGGGATGCTGTTTTTTTCCTGCTTTCAGATTCTAATTGAAAAAATGGCTCTCCTTGGATCTCAAATCTGCCAGCTTTTGGACTAGAACTCACAACATCAGAAGGCTCTCCTGGTTCTTAGGCCTTTGGATCCTAATGGGAACTACACCACTGGACTCTCCTGGGCCTCCAGTTTGCCAACTACACTAGCCAATTACATATATATGTAACTGGCTACTTGGGTTTTCACACACACATATACGTGTGTGTGTGTGTGTGTGTGTGTGTGTGTGTGTGTGTTTCTCTGGAGAACACTGACTAATACTGTGGTATTATACTTCCCATTCTAAAGGGCTCAAAAAGACTTCATGGCACCCTAAAGTCATGTAGCTAGAAAGCTACATCTAGTAATCAAATTCAGTGCTTTTCCCTTTTCACTGCAGCTGCCATGATATGAAAGCCCCAGCCCCTCTACTGTAAAGTGTCCAGACCATCTGACTCTCTGCAAACCTGGTACAAATGCAGGGTTCCCTGAAGGCAGATGTCTACAATCCAACAACTCCCCTTTCCCCAGGCATCTCCTTTAGAAATGCACACCCCTACTCATCAAGAATGATTGATTTGCCTTCTCAGTATCTGCATTTTCCCTGAGCATGTGTCCAGCTCTAACTCATAAATCCTCAAACACCACCTCTAAACATAAGAGAGGGGCCCCACTTCCTCACCCCAGAGGAATCCCAAGGCCTGACTGGGCACCAACATGCTTACTAACCTCATGCACAGAGTTACCACATGATTTATGATCCAGAACAAGACCCTTTGGAGAAGAGAGTGGAGAGGTGCTATAAATCCCAACACTAGGACAGCAGATATAAATGGTGACTCTCCTGGGTAGACTGGGAAGTATGGTCAACCTATTTATATACCTAACGCCTATTGAACATCATTTTAGCAAATGCCATGGCTTTACCATCCCTGAAATAGAGGATCAGCATGTTCTGATAATTGACCCTCACATTTTCTCCTTTTCTACCTAAAAAATATGTACCAAACTTCAGGTGGTGTTGCCCTAAGGACCTAAGACATTTTTAACAATCCAGTCAAAATTCATGTGTGACATACACACACACTTGTTTCTTTCTATCCCCTTTAAGTTCAAAGAAAGTGCTGTATCTAAGGAAGTTGCTTTGGACTGCTAGAAAATCATCAATTAAAGATAAATGGTCAGGAAAGAAATTTCAGGGCTTGCCCATTCAGGAAAGCATGTATAATTTGGTGAACCTAAAACTTCTAGTGGAGTTGTAAGTCTTCCTCATGCTCCACAGACACCTGGTCGAGGCTTCTGGTGTCCTGTGTCTGAGAGAGGGTGGAAAAGATTTTCTTGCCCATTTGTTATCCTGCCTTTGAATGTGAGAATAAACAGGGCTAAAATCAAACATCAGTAATTTATTCAAAAGGTTCAAATTTCAAAAAGAGGATTGACTTATTAGAACCAGTTTTGGCAGTAAGAGTGAAACTTGTTGCTGGATTTTTTTTTTTTTTACATTGTACAAAGAAAATAAATGAATATAATTCAATTTCTCACTTCCAAACATGTTTACACAAAAGTCAAGTTGTAATGTGTTTCCATAGTATTTAAAAGAGCACAGTAATAGCACATTAATAGAAAATAGGTCAATGGTCATGACAGATTCCAGAATACTCCACAGGTTTTACATAGATGATAATCTACAGAGAAAGTAGAAGCTATTCTAGAAATGATGTTTTAAAAAAGTAATTATTAATTCAGAAAAAAGTCTTGAGCTATATTTCTACATTGTACCATTCACAAAAAGTTGTTTGTAAGAAATCAAATAAGTAAATCAGTAATCAAATAAGTTAGTAAGGAATTAAATAAGTAAATTGAATGTAGAAACATTCAACAAATATAAAAATAGACAAATATTAAAACATGTTTATTATGCTGGTTTAAAAAAGGGATTCATAATTGAAACAATAAGGTAATTTCTAAAGAGCAACAGTTCCTTTGTCTACATTAAAAGATAGAATTTTTATGTGGCTAAAGATGTCACAAAATATTTAAGTACAATAGAGCAGGAAGAGCAAATAAAAAGAAATATTGATTATTAATAAAAAATACATAAAAGACTCAACAGAAAAAAAAGTGGGCAAAAGGAATGTATAGGCAATTGTCCAAAAAAAAAAAAAAGAAGAAAAGAAAAAAGACATACAAATGGTTACCAAATATATGGAAAAAGAACCCATCTAAGAAGCAAACAGAAAATTTACTTATAAATCTAATCTAAAAAGCAATTTTAGATCCATAGAATTGATAATTTGAAAGGGCTGGTGATGTTTAATGTTGACTAGGATGAAAAAACTATTGTTACTCTCACACAATACTGGTGGAAATGTAAATTGGTCTTTAGAGAACTTTCAGGTAGATTGCATTAACATTTTCAGGCAAAAATACCCTAGCAGAAGGCTATCTTTGCAGTATTTGTTGAGTGAAGAGTTGTAAGCAACCTAAATATTGGCCTTAGGTAGAATAGGCTAACTGCTATAATAAATCAAACCAAATGGTAATGACTCAACAGACAGTTCACTTCTTGCTCAGTGACTGTCCTGATAAATGTTTGGTCAATGGACTGAACTCCAGCTTTTTTTGTTTGGCTCCTTTTAGGTTAGGGCTCAGCCAACCTGTGGAGTTTTCTGAGTCTATATCCGGCTGGGGGAGAGGAAAGACCATGGAACAAAAGCCCAAGGGAGTGTAAGGAGGCCGGGCCCAGAAGTAGCCTCTACAAAGTCTCCTCACACTCCTCTGGCTAGAATTCAGTCACCTCCATCCAACTGCAAACATGCTGGGAAATGTGTCCATGGCCAAGGGAAGTAACATTTGGTGAACTCTAAGCTGCCTGTGCTTCAGTGTCTAACCAGGGAGAAACATCTAACTGTAGGACAACATTTCATACGTAGAGATTGAGGTGAATGTACGTGTATCCTTTCAAGTCAGAAATAAAAATGAAAATGCACAAATAAAGAAAATGATGGCATTTAATGTAAAATAACAACATCATTATCGTATTTATTCAGAGACACAAGAATGCATAGGACATAGTCAGTAAGAAGTACTCTAATGCAGTGGTCCCCAACCTTTTTGACACAAGGAACTGATTTTGTGGAAGACAATTTTTTCATAGACTGGGTTGGGGGGATGGTTTCAGGCTGGGGTTGGGGGATGGTTTTAGAATGATTCAAGTGCATTACATTTACATTTACTGTGCACTTTATTCCTATTATTATCATACTGTAATAGATAATGAAATAATTATACAACTCACCATAATATAGAATCAGTGAAAGTCCTGAGCTTGTCTTCCTGCAACTAGATAGTACCATATGGGGGTGACGGGAGACAGTGACAGATCATCAGGCATTAGATTCTCATAAGGAGTGTGCAACCTAGATCATTTGTGTGCACAGTTCACAATAGGATTTGCACTCCTATGAGAATCTAATGCTGCCACTGAACCGACAGGAGGCAGAGCTCAGGCAGTAATACTTACTCGCTGCTCACTTCCTGCCGGGTGGCCCAGTTCCTCCTGCTGAGCCGCCCAGTTCCTAACACACCACAGACTGGTACTGCTTTGTGGCCTGGGGCTTGGGGACCCCTGTTCTAATGGGTAGCAGGGGTTATCTCAGAGACTTTGTTGGGACTCAGATTGTGGTCAAAGGGAAAAGGAGAGTGTGCTTGTTCGTTACTAATATAAAAAAAAATAAGGTTGATAATGAAGATGGTGTTCCACGGCTCTGATTTTGGGGGAATTTTGACGCCATTGGGAAGTGATATGTGGATTTTTTCTTTTCTTTTTCTTTTTTTTAATTAAAATTTTATTTTTATTTTAAGTTCTGGGGTACATGTACAGGATGTGTAGGTTTGTTACATAGATAAACATGTGCCATGGTGGTTTGCTGCACCTATCAACCCATCATCTAGGCATTAAGCCCAGCATGCATTAGCTATATTTCCTAATGCTCTTAAGAAACAACAGATGTTGGTGAGGTTGAGGAGAAATAAGAATACTTTTACACTGTTGATAGGAATATAAACTAGTTCAACCATTGTGGAAGACAGTGCAGAGATTCCTCAGAGATCTAGAACCAGAGATACCATTTGACCCAGCAATCCCATTACTGGATATATACCCAAAGGAATATAAATCATTCTATTACAAAGACACATGCATGTGTATGTTCATTGCAACACTATTCACAATAGCAATGTTATAGAATCAAACCAAATGCCCACAATGATAGACTGGATAAAGAAAATGTGACACCATGGAATATTATGCAGCCATGAAAAGGAACAAGATCATGTCCTTCTCAGGGACACAGATGGAGTGTATTCCCCTTTTTTTAATTGCCCTTTTCTCTTTTCTCTCCTGTACACAAGACTGTTAAAACAAGTGCCTCAAAGATAAGTTTTGCTTTCTATTACACCTCACTGTTTCTCAAAATATTGTTTCTAGGACTCATCTGAGCTTCTCTATCTGTGGTTTCCACACTTCAGTATGCCCCAGAATCATGGGGGGCTTATTAACACAGATTTTGAGTCTCACTTCACCAGTTTTCGATTCAGTAGTTGGGGTTGCACACGAGAATTTGCATCTTCAACAGGCTCTTGGGTGATGCTGGTGCCACTGACCTGGGATAACACACTGAAAACCATGTTGCATAGAAATGTGCATGCTCTTTGCTTTAGGTGTCTTGCTTGTATACCACCAGCTATGCTTTCATGAAGGTTATTTACTTCCATTACATCTGTATGGTGTAAATACCACATAACAGTATTTTTCTGAGCATCTCTTCCCAACCACTTGTTCAGTGATACCCCTTGATAGGGTGAAATCAGCCGAAGCAGGATGTTTATAGCATGGAAATCAGCAAATGCTACGAAGTCAAGGTTCCCCTACTACCTCCCACAAAAGCCAGTTGTTAAACATTTACTAACACACTGCTGATTAAACAAAACCATCATTGCTGCATAACTCTTTAATATACACGTCTGGGGTTCAAATGGGTGCTGGCTTTCTGGCTTAGACACCCTAAATTCTCCTCACTTCACCTAGAAAGGAGGCTGTTGTCTGGCTAGGATCTGTTTTTGAGCTTGGCAAAGCATACTTTCTTGAAAAAAGGAAGGGAAATAAAAACCGGAGGCCCTCCAGTTTGAGGTTCTGGAGAGTTCTCTTTCTGCACAGTGTGGACAGGGGCATGGTAGGAGCAGCCATATTTGTTGCTGTGGTCTACACATCTTCTTCACCATATCATAGAAATGTAACTGAACCGTCAGGGATGTCCATGCAAGCCTTCACAGTCCTCATCTCAAAGCCAGTTCTTCCCGGGTAAAGCTGTCTCTGCTTTCATTGTCTTGGCATTCTCTACCTCTTTGTCTTTTAATAATTGCTGAGCACAAAAGCATTGCTCTAATACCAACACTGATGTTTCTGGCTCACTGGCCGGATAAGATGACCAGAGGCTTTTTAAGGCCCAGGAGGAAGATCTTGCCTGGGTGTGGACATCAGACAGCTCGAACCAAATACCAACTCACTCACTGTCTATACTATGGCATTGGCCAAGCGATGGATCTTCAGTTTCCTCCTGCGTAAGATGAGGATAATAGTACCTAACTCAAGAGTTGTGGCAAATGGGATAGCTCATATAAAATTAAGCTAGTAGAGAAGCCGGCTACGTTAAAATGAGCTTCTTACTATTGCCAAAATATATACTAGAGTATCTCCTTTTGAGAAACTCAGGAGAATAATTTTCTGAAGAATGAAATTAGGATAGCCCCTAGTAGCTTCTGAAACCCGAATGCTAAATGCCATTGTAGTATTTAAGTTGCCCACCTTTATTCCTGTGTGGCCATTAACTTTCCATGTATAAAGTTATAGAAAAGAGCTTCTTGCTGAGGGTCTGGCTAATATCTCTTTGTGTCTGAGCGCTGACATCTGTGAGCATCAATAATCACTTTGTTTACTCACCTTATTAAAGGAGAAATTTGCCTATGAGAAATCCAGAAGGTTTGCTCTATTTATTTGGAAGACAGAGAATGCCTTCTCGCATCTTGAAATTTTAATGACAGGATAATATCGTATTATCCTACCCAACTTGTCGTGACTCTTTCTGCTTAGTTTCAGCGGGAAGAGCCCACTGAACACCAGGAATACAGCTGCATCAAGCTGCTCTGCACGCTCTGTCCAAATCAGGTTTGGAGACACCCAAAGCATTTTTCCTCAGAGATCGCATTCCTGTTTTGGATCCCAGTCCTCATATTCTAGAACTGGCACAGACGGTAGAAATCGCTCAGCCCAACCAGATCATTTTAAGGAGGAAGGAACAAAGCAGAGGGCAGGGATAATCCCTCCCCTCCCATCACAGCTAGGGAGCAGCTGAGCCAGCATTTCACGCCAGGCGTCACTACAATAGTAAACTTCAAAATTTTGTCAGCCTTGTTCAAATTTTTAGAAATTAGTACCAGGATTTTTACATCAAACAAAACAAACTCCTAGGCTGAGAAAAGCTAAGACTAACGTCAAGAAAGATAAAGGTCTTACGAATTGTATATCCTGGTAAACTGTTCGAGAACATAGATAGGAATGATTATAATGGTATTAACTGATAAGACTATGTACTTTACATACTTTATGTACTGTACAAATATATTGTTATACTGTTCTGGGCTCATTCTATACAATAATACACTTTAATTTTCACAATAATACTAAGTTACGTATGATTATTTCTATTTTACAGAGAAAAAGATACTAGTAGAAGTCTACAGAATTGAAACATCAGGCTGGTGAGTGGGAGAACCAGGATGTGAACTTGGCATTTTTTGGAAGCCAGGGCCCATTCCTTTCTTCTGAACCGTCAAGGACCAACCTTTCCGTGACTCCCCTCGGAACTCCATCTCAGAGTGAGATCTGTGTCCAGGCAATGCTGATCTTTCCTTTCGATTGTCATCCTGCCTCCTTGCCTTTCAGCAGCTGACAGCATCCTATTACTCATAGAGCCTTACTTTGAAATGAGTTCAAATATCCCAAGCACTTCTGAGGCATGCAAGGTCTTTCTGTTTAAAAGATTGTATGCTTAATCAGTTCCATGAGGCTGGGACATCTTGCAGAGGACACGCCAGCTGAAGTCAGAACACTGATCAAACCTCAGAAACCAGAACAAGGGTCTGCAGGGACCAGGGTGTGGAGTGAGGGATTGGAGTGCAAAGGGGAATTGGAAAACTTCAGATCATCTTGATACAAATACTCTACATTTTTATTCTGTTACTCATTACATGACTATTTACATGTGTCAAAACTAATCAAATTGTACACTTAAAAATTAATGAATTTTATTGAATGTAAATTATGCTTCAATAAAGTTTATTAAAAACAGTCTTCAAAGTTATAATCCCTAGGCTATAATTCTTAACTACCTTTGAAAATCCAAAAAAGTATACCTCTGTAACAGTCAATATTTCTGCAGAAAGTAGACGGCACACCCAAATGAGATAATTTTAGTATAATTCAGTAAAGGGTCTGTTTACAAGGTGTAGGGTAAGCACGAGAACAGTCCAATATCCTGGGCTAGTAACATCCTAGGGCTGCCAACCCTTCCAGGCTGAGAGGGGAGGGGCGGGAGCAGCCACGCCCCAGGAGAGGTCAGCAGTGTGGGAAGGCCACCAGGCAGGGGTGGGGGCCTCAGGGGAGTCAAGAGATGCAGCCAGACCCTGAGCCCATCAGAGAGAGGACAAGGGCATAGAACTATATATGTGCAAAGTTATCACATGTTACAAATATTAAGTCACTAATTATTAGATTGTGATGAATTAAAGACATGTATTGCATTCCTTTAAGGAGCCAGTATATAGAGACATTAAATTTAATACATTACCTAACAGTATACTGAAAATAATTTGTTTTACACAAAAGAAAATGTCAAAGGAGAAACACAGAAACAAATAAGATGTATAAACAAATAGATATACATCTGACCCTTCTCTAACTCTCCTTATGCGGGTGCTCCTCAGTACCCAAGTTCAACCTGAAGCCAGAGGCCCCAGATGCAGTCCCTAAGGGTGTATCCTGGGGCACGGGCTGGACTCGGAAGGAGGCAGAGGGGTCTGAAAGGCAAACAGAGGGTAGCCAGCATGGCCTCGCTGAGCACCGGCCACTATTTGATTTCCAGTGCTCTGGGGGCATCAGCTCTCCCCCAGCCCCCTACCCACCTCTTTCCAGTCCTGCCTTTAGTGAAAAGGTGTGAGGAGTGCTCATTTCTCTGATAGAGTCCGTTCAGGATTTGGTTATCAGGACAGATCAGTGGGTGTGGGATGTCCCCTAAGTGGGCCCTCAGCCCCATGACCCCTCTAGAAGGTGACCACCGGAGCCAGGAGCCTCCTCTGCAGGGAACGGCTCCTCATGGGCATGGACCACAAGTGTGAGGCCACTGCTGTTCATCAGCTTCCAAGATCAAAGCCGCTGGGGTGCCAGGATTTTTAAATAAAAAGAGATGGAGTGATTGCTTTGGAAATCAGTGTCATCCATGGTTCCGTTCATTCTATGACACTTATAACCTATCCATCAACAGTTCTGGTGGCTCTACAGAACACATCCAGAAAATGACTTTGTCTAATCTCCTCCATGGCTTCTAGTTTAAGTGAAATCCCCGTAATTTCTTACCTCGATGATTGCAATCATCCCTTGATCAACCCTGAGCCTGTCCCCCAACCTCCTTACTTATATTCTCAACAGGACAACCTGTGGAATTCATTCAGAATGAAAATCCAATCATGACACTTCTAGACTCAAAAGCTTCCCTTAGCTTTCCAACTCACACAGACACAGAAGCTGAAATCCTTAGAATGGTTCATCAGGCATTTTTTTTTAATTGTTTTGTAGAGTCAGGGTCTCACCTGGTAGCCCAGGCAGGTCTGAAATTCTTGGTCTCAAGCTATACTACCTGCCTTGGCTTCCCCAATAACTGGGATCACAAGTGGGAGCCACTGCACTGGCCACCAAAACCAATGTGTGATGGTGTGTAAGCTGTACCCACACCATCACACATCAGTTCTCTCTCTGGCCTCATCGCCTACAACTCCTCCCCTCGCTCACGCTGCTCCATCCACACTGCCTTCCTGGTTATTTCTGGAGCATCTCAGGAACATTCCTGACTCAGGGCTTTTGCATCTGTTGTTTGCTCCAACCTCATAGAAAGCGTAGCTCTCACCACCTCTTTCAGGCCTTTTCTCCAATAATGTAGGCAGAAGTGCTTTGTATATTTACTTGTGTCATTAATTAGAGCATGACCCTGCTCTCCAGTACACATTTTAAAAAGCCACAGATGTCTTCTATACAAATGCATGAACTTCAGGGATCCCTAGCAGCTTCCTCTGTATTCTCCTAGTTTCAAAAGATTTTAGTAAAGCATAAAATCATAAAGACATGTACATTCAGAGAAACACACACACACAGTTGTGTGTGTGTGTGTGTGTGTGTGTGTGTCTTCCTGAAACCTTGCCCAGAAGCAACTACTCTCATCTTCATAACAAAAGTGAAGGGGAAAAGCCTGACTCACCCTACAGAAATGCTTTCCAGGCAACTATTCAGAAATACCTGAATCAATAGCAACCTCGATGATTGGGTAATGTTTCTCAGTATAAATCTTCTTGTTTCCAAAGAAACTTTCTTTTTCAGTAGCTCTCTGCAGCTGAGCAAATGCTAAAAGCCATTGGTGAAACCTATTACCTGACGCTAATAGGGTTTGAGAAAGAAGCAGGCAGTGTTACTAATACCCTCATTCTGGACTCTGAGATAAGAGCCCTTTCTATGCTGAGCTTTGTTGTGAGTGAAATTTCTCATCCGTGCTGCAGATAAGATGTCCCCGCTTGTTGAAAGCATTCCTGAGCTTCCATTTAACAGGTTATGAATGGAGCCGTCTGTGCTGCAAGCTCCGAGAAGCTGTTTATCACCTTCTTCCCCAGACGCTCGGTCGTCTCTGCTTTTTATCCTCCCTGGGTCCTGAAACCACAAGTGTGATTGCTTCTCCTTCACCCTCCATACACCCACCCTATAAGTGGGGGCATTCATTGGAAAGGTGTTCCACTTGGGACCACCAAGACGAGGACCTCTTCCTGCGGTTATCCAGGAGGCTCCGATGCTGGCCTCTGGATGACGCAGTGTTCTCTGCATGATGCTGAGGCCTGGACCTTGCTGTGAGATAAGAAAGAGTGACCATGAACTAAAGCTTTAAATGAACGCAGGGTATCGTGCCTTTAATTAAGCAATTTCAGGGGCATAAATTCCCACCAGCCACTCTCCACTCCGGGTTGACTTGGAGAATTAGTTTGATATTCATAAAAAAAGATGTTCCCAGTGAGCAATTCTATCAAAATGGGTTCTTGTCTTTTCTTTTTGTCCCTACACACCATCCTGCCCCACATCCAGTGGCCTCCTAGCTAGTCTGTTTCCATCTCATTTTCTTCAAAAGCACCCCTTACCCACAGGCACGATCAGTCTACTGGGGCATTTCCCATCATGGGGTGTTAGTGGAGACCACAGCATGGGCATGCGAGGGCAGAGGTCACGGCAGCCAGCCACCTAGCAATTACCTTCTTCCTTCTCCATAGTAATTTTTAATGTGTTTGTCCTTTTATGACAGTCCTCCTGATGTTAAGCTGTATTGAGTTGTTGAGCCACCATTTCCACTGTTGAACTGAGATGCCACAGGTTAGAGATCATTGAAAAATTTGTATCCACAGGCCCTCGATCCTCAGGAAGTTTCTTATCTGTAATAGTTTCTCAGTAAGTATTTGTTGTAAGAGTAGATGTGTATCCAGAGGATTAAGTGAGCTAAACTCAATGAGGGGACAAATATAAAAAGCTTGATATCTTTCTCCAGCCTGTGCCAGATCTCAATTATATATAATTATTTTAGATAATTAAGAGTCACCGTCAGCTATTTTAAAAGACTAGTACTGTCGAAATGGAACCTTCCAGTCCAGGGAGCTGTTCCTCTCCTGGAGCCTCGGAGGAAGGAGGAGTGTGGTCTCTTCCATCTTTCCTCCTCCTCCTCTCTCCCCGGCTTTATGCTGCCTCTGGATGCTCCGGGATCTGCACAGAAAGCCGGGAAAAGAGAGCAATGCAGGCAGAGCACCGACCTGACTGCTGGCACTGGCCGTTCTCTCTTGCCATCCTGGATGGAGCATGGGAGCCACTCTGGGGGTCGAGGGTGGGTTCCATGCCTTAGCTGGCCACCTCCTATGGCCCCGCTTCCTGATGGAGACGCACGCCTCCTCACCGTGGCAAGACACTGGCCACAAGCTGCCCACTGTGCTCCCCATCCCCGCCCTGACACCTTGGTGGCTCTCCCCAACTCACTAATGCAAATTCTCCAGGCATGGAACAGAAACCAGGCACGCATCACTCTTGACACTGGGTGCACGTATTAAAAGGACATAACTCTTGTCTTATGTTTTTACTTGGTTGGGGCATTAGGTACATGATCAGATCATTACAGTAGACTGATCCACATTGTGATGATTATAAATGTGGGTCTGGGGAGACGAAGGAGGTCACTAACCATATTTAAGTCCCATCGGACGCACTAGCTGCCAAGGTCTTGAAATGCATGCTTTACACAGCTTGGCAAATCACCACTTCTCCAAGCTCCCTGAACCCCTTCTCCCTAGCCCCACAGCCCCTCATCTCTCTCCTCTACCTGCCTTGGAAATCCCAAACGGCACCTAAATCCACCAACTAATGGGTACATTCCTGGTACCGCACAGGCCTCTGCGACTCCACATCAGGACAAAGGCTGTGGTCTATTCTGATTATTTGGTTCCTGGGCCTCAGTGGCTGATAGATATTTTGAACATCACTCTTAAACCTAACCCTATAACCCTATTCTGAGGGGCCTGGGAGCCTGTGCATTTTGTACCACTTCCCCAGGCAAGCGGTATGGTGGGACTGTGCTCCATCCTGTTTCGTCTTCAAAGCATCCTTCTGAAGAGCTGCATGTCCTCGCAGAGACAGGGGCTTTGTGGAATACACCTTCAAGCACAGGTGAGAATACGTGGCTTCCTAAACTTGCTGCTGTGTCTCCCAACAAGTAAAAGGCCACAGGATAAAGAGCCCTGGGGCCATCCTAAGGGATGCTGTCCTCCTCTGCAGCCTCCCCTCCGTTAGTTCTAGACAGTCTTCTTTCCAGGTGTGGGCTCGTTTTCTCTACATGTGTGATTTCATCTCTCAAATTCATAATTGGAAATATTTTTCCATTTCTAGTTTCTGGGAGACTTTTTATTAGCAGGGCTGGTGCAAAAGGGCTTCTGTTTAGTTCCCAGCTGACCAAGATACCCATCAGGGACATGGTCCCCAGGACACCTGACAGCGAGCCCTGATTATCCTGACTGTGCCAGGAGGCGGTGAGCAAAAGGACTGCCTTCCATCCCATGGGTCCTTGAGATTAGGAGGCGGTGAGCAAAAGGACTGCCTTTCATCCTGTGCATCCTTGAGATTACTCACTGTTTACTTGGAGGCCCAGGAAGGTGAGAGGCTCGCTCGAGTTTTCATAGGAAGAGAAAAAAAATGAATTCCAGTCCCCCTGGTTCTTTAGGATTTGGGAGAGGAAGATGGGCCCAAAATGACAGCTACAATTTTCTTCTTATTTTAAACATAATACAGACTAAACATAAAATTTGGAAAGCACAAAAGAATAAAAAAAAAACTTGTTAAGAGGTAGATTATTGAGATTATTAAGACACATATAAAGATATAGATATTAAATGGACATGGCTTATTGAGACTGATTTAAAAGGATATTCAGGTCATTTAGTTTTTGAATTTTTTTCCATGTTTCAGTTTATAGATCCTCTGGTCATATGCCTATTTGAATGTATTATTTTTTTTTCTATTTGTTTTGCTTAATTAGATCTGTCAGGGTTTATGTGCTTTACTATTTTCCTTAAAGATACAACTGTTGATATTTACATATTTCACATTTCTTTTTTTCTAATTTGTTAATGCCTGCTTTTGTCTCAAATATATTCTTCAACTTTTTTCATTAATTTAATACCACTCTCTTATCAAACATCTGAGTTAAATGTTTTATTCATCATTAAGGCTTAATAATAAAAATACTTAGGATTATAACTGTAACTTGGAGTATAATATTTATGCTTCTCCAATGTTTATACATAATAGCCTCAAGGCTATTATTCTTTAAATAGTCTGTATTAATTTTTTAAAATCCTTCTTTGATCCAGGAGTGATTCCGGGGCAATTTTTGTGTTTTTAAAATGTCTAATGATTAAGACTTTTGTTTGCCCTTTTGTTATTAATATTTTCATTTACCCATTTTGGCATCGTTCATTTCTATTCATCTTTTAGTTGACTATGATATTGTTTAGTTTTCAAAAATAATTTATGATCTTGTTTGCTAATATTTTTAATTTCTGTTATTGCATTTGTAATTCCTTGTATTAGTTTTTCATTATTGCCAATAGAAATAGAAATTGCCACTAATTTAGCAGCATAAAACAAGAAACACTCATCATGTCAGTTTCTGTGAGTCAGCGGTCCCAGAAGCGTGGCTCAGTCAGGTCTTCTACCCAGGTTCTCCCAAGGCTGCTGTCAAGGCGTCTGCACGGGGCTGGGTCTCATCTGAGGCTGGAGCGCCTCGCCATTTCCCGTGGCTGTTACCAGGATTTGTTTCCTTATACCTGTAAGAAGTCTTGGTGGCATGCTTTTTACAAAGCCAGCAGGAGAAACTCTAGAAAGAAGCGAGACCTCTTTTTAAAGATCTTCACCTAATTAAGTCAGGCCCACCCACAATAACCTCTATTAACTCAAAAAGAACTGATTTGGAACTTTAATTATATGTGCAAAATTCCTTCCCCTTTGCTATCTAACACAATAGAATCCTGTGCGTGACATCTCATCATAGTCACAACCTACTCCCTCCAACTCACACATCTGGGGCAGGAGGTCGGGGGATTACAGAAAGGAACAGGAACCTAGAGGCCATTCTAAAATTCTGCCTACTTCATTCCTTATTTTGCCCATTTCCATTGTAATATGTCTCTCCTTTCATTCAGCTTTGCCTCTTCCTTTGGCATTGTCTACCAGTTTTATAGGTCCCATACATTTCCTTAAACGTTGATGAAAATCAGCCCACACTGAGAGAGCAAAGAACATGTCTGTTCTGACCCTGGCAGGATTCCTCTCTCACACAATTCTCCTGATTCCCACCATAGTTCCTACATTGCTCTTACCCAGATGTGCCTTATGGAGAAGGTTTCTCCACATTTTAGACTTCATCTGACTAGTCCCAGCTAATCTTTGACTATTGATTATGTACTACATAAAGATATTTCGAAATCTTGTTTCAAGCTTGCCAATTTAGTTGTACACAAATATGAGGCAATTTTCAGTAGATATGGCCAGACAGGTGAGTTTTCTCTGCAGCCATAACCTTTCTATCAAGTTTCATGGAAGTACATCAGCATATAGATTGGCTTTTATTACATGCAAACACAGAGCAACATTGCTACCTGCATTCAGGGTTCAATGGAATTCCAGCTCTGTCTATTGTGTGCCCCACTAATACTCTGCATTAAAAGCTTATATGAGGCAAAAGCAGTAATATTCGAGCCACAGGAATGACCTGACTATAAAGATGAACCAAGTGACCAAGAGCTTTTTTAACTAATACCTGAACATAGACACTTAGGAAATAAGCTGAGTTGCTATTCCTAATGATGAAGACCAGAGGGCTCACCAGCTACTTAACTGTGTTCATGTAAGGAGGGGGAATGTCTCTAAAACATCTTAGCTAATTCATGCATCTTGAATACAACAAATTTCACTAATAAAAACAATTTTGACTTTCTTTTCGAGTAATGGCAGATTTGGTAATTCAAAATGACCCATTTACTGTAAAGAAAGTAGAAAAGCTGGAAATATGTATGTTTTTTAAGTGTCTTGGTGGCATTAGAAATTTGTAAGAAAGTAAAAAATGTACCAGGTCCAGATTATGGAGAAAACAGATATACAAAGGGGTAAAACCTCAACTTCTCAAGCCACTTCTCCTTTAGGAGTTTGATCAATATGGGAAAAGGTGGCTCTGAGGGCAAGAAATTGAACAGTACATTTGACCAATTCATGTAAGATCATTGGGTCCATAACTAACATGCAGATTACTTGCATTAGAACCCAATGAGCTTTTCACAAGAGTAAGGATGCATCACACAGACATCCTCTTTGTAAGAAGAGAATATCATCTTAGTCTCAAAAAATTTATACAAACAATATTTCAATTTAAAAAAAGCAAGTGAAGAGACAAGCCAACATGTACAAGAACTAAAGAGAATACAGGCCAATTATAAAACCACAGAGCTTCCAAGTATTAATCAGACACATATTTTAAAATAATTATGATTACTAGGTTACAAAATGCTAAAACAAACAAACAAATACATAGACACAAAAAAAGGACTGAGAGTTTTGGTAGAGAACTGAAATACTATAAAGATGACATAGCAGATTTATTAAAAGAAACAAATAGAAAGTTTAAAATCAAAATATTATAACCAAAATTACAAACTCAATGTATGTGATTAACAGCTGATTAGACATACTGAACAGAGAATTAGTCAACACAGAAAAGATAATATGCAACAAATTAGACAAAATGAAATTAAAGTAAATTCATGAAGTAGGAATCCCAGAAGACAAGAGAGAGCAAGTGACAAACTCAATATTTGAGAAGATAATGGATGAGAAAATCTCAAAAGTGAAAAAAGACATGAAGCAAGAGATTCAAGAATCCCTAAAAACCTCAAACAGAGTAAATAAAAGAACGCACCTTGAAGACTTTCACAGCAAAACTGCTAAAAGCAAAGCCAAAGAGCAATTCTTAAAACAGATTTAAAAGAGAGATTACTTTCAAATTACTTAAAAGACAGACTGACAGTTGACTTTTCAGGTAAAAAAAAGGAAACCAGAAGTGACTAGAGTGATATCCTCAAGGTACTGCAAGAAATAACCACAAGGCCGGGCCGGTGGCTGACACCTGTGATCCCAGCACGTTGGGAGGCCGAGGCAGGCAGATCATGAGATCAAGAGATCGAGACCATCCTGGCTAACATGGTGAAACCCTGTCTCTACTAAAATTATAAAAAATTAGCTGGGCGTGGTGGCTGGCGCCTGTAGTCCCAGCTACTCGGGCTGAGGCAAGAGAATGGCGTGAACTCGGGAGGCGGAGTTTGCAGTGAGCCGAGATCACGCCACTGCACTCCAGCCTGGGCAATAGAGCAAGACTCCATCTGAAAAAAAAGAAAGAAAGAAAGAAAGAAAGAAAGAAAGAAAGAAAGAAAGAAAGAAAGAGAAGAAAGAACTACAAACATGAAACTTTATATCATGTAAGAATTATCCTTCTAGAATGAAGAGGAAAAATGAAAGAGATTTTTCATTAAACTAGCATGCTGAGAGAATTGTCCACTGAAACCTGAAAACAAAGTAAGCTGCTAAAGGTGTCTTAGGGAAAAGAAAATCCTATGAGAAGGTTAATGATTCAGACAGGCAATGGAAGAAGCACAAACATTATAAATAGCTATAGATAAATGTGGTCTACACTAAAAAAAGTGATAAAAAAAATTACAAGAAACTCTTCTGGAGAAAAGACAAAGTAAAAGGTCACCTCAGCTTTGTCTTAGGGAGGCCCCTATAAGCCTTCGTTCTGAAACAAGGACATAGCAAGCAAAAAACATTGCAGGTCAATTGCACAGTTGAATATAGATGTAAAAATCCTAAATAAATAATATGAAATAGATCCAGGAATGTATAAAAATGATAATATATTACTGCTAAAGTTATTTGTATTCAACCATGTTGAATTTAATATATTAAATCAATTATAATTGAATTCACATTAAGAATAATCTAGGAGAAAAATCATGATCATCTAAAGGATGTAAAAAATGGACAAAATTCAACATCTGAAGGAAGAAGGAAGGAAGGAAGGAAGGAAGGAAGGAAGGAAAGAAGAAAGAGAAAGAAAGAAAGAAAGAAAGAAAGAAAGAAAGAAAGAAAGAAAGAAAGAAGAAAGAAAGAAAGAAGGAAGGAAGGAAGGAAGGAAGGAAGGCAAGGAGGAAGGGAAGGAAGGAAGGAAGGAAAGGAGGAAAGAAAGGAAAGAAGGAGAAAAAAATATCGAAGCAACCCAGGAGAAATCCTGATAAAGGCTTATGCGAAAACACGAATAGTGGAATATTGTCCTTATAGTTATTGATTGAAAGCCTTCTTTTCTGACCTGATAAGGGAAGTTCTATTGAACTTTTTACTGTAGGCCTCAGTCTATCCCAAATGAGAGGCAAGAAATTAAAGTTTTATATTATTTTGGAAAAAGAATCAAAACACCACTTTTTCAGAGACAATTTGATTGACTGCCTAACATAGGAAATTCAAAGAATCCTACAGAGAGAATATTATAACAAATAACTTAGGTGAAGTATTAGATATAAAGTAGAAAACATAAAATCAATTTTACTTTTGTGTATCAGCAATCAGGAGTTAAAATACAATTTTAGAGAAAAGTTATAATTTATAATAGAATAAAATTAAATACATAGAAAATAACAAATATATACATATACAATATCTGTACACTAAAACATAAAAGATACGGTAAAGAAATTCTAATGGGGAGATATACCATGTTCACAGATTGGAAGACTCAAAATTTTAATTTTATATGATGATTCTTCCCAAAATATCTGAAAATTCCATGCAATTCCAACCAAAATCCAAACAATATTCTTTTGTGAAACTTGAAAAACTGATTCTAAAATATATATGGCAATGCAGTGGAAGACGAATAAGGCATTCGTGAAGAAAAAACTGCATAGGAAACCTTACTCTAATGGCTATCACAATTTGTTAAACACTTACAGTAAAGAAGTGAGGGTGATACGGGCACATGGATAGAAAACAGACCAGCGGGACAGAAAAATCCACCAAAATTAACATCTACTTATGTGGACGCTGATTTATGTTAGAGGTGAAACTTTTAGAAGAGTGCAAAAAAAAAATGGTCGTTTCAATAAACAAAGTTGAGACCAGTTATAAAAATAGATGAAACTTGATTCTATCTCATACCATATTGAAACAGAGAATGAAAGGTAAAACCAAAGCAGTCTTCTAGAAGATAATACAATCCATAGGACAATATCTTCATGTCCTTGGGGTGGTAGACAAGGCTTCCTTAACTAGAATACAAAAGGCACCAATCTAAAAGATAAGGATGATAAATTAGCCTACATTAAAATTAAAATTTTATGTTAACCAAAAGAAACCATAAAAGGAATTTTAAAAGAGTCACTTCATATAAGCAATCATCAAAAGTTCATACCCATTATATGGAGATACTTCTTACATATTGGCAAGAAAAGACCATGTGATGGAAACATGGCTGTGGGACTAGTGGATGTGGCTGGTCCCACCTGCTCCAGTTACCACAGATATTGCTCAGGTAGGCACCCATTGATGGTGATTGAAAATCTTCCACTGTTCTTGTTACAAGTTTCCTGTGCTTGGGAACCTTCTTGTTTAGACCTCTCTTGTTGACCTGTCCTCTTAGCAGCCTGTGACCCTTTGGGAGTCCCACTTACTCCTAGCAGCTTTCTGCACAGCTGTCTTGTGAGACTCCGGGAGGATGATTTCCCACCAGCTGACTGGACTTCACTCTCAGCCATGGCTCAGTCGGTCCCTTCTACCACCCACTGGCACCACAGGAAGCTGAGGCTGTGCTCAGGGGTCCAGGGCCCACCTCAATGGTCCCATATGCATCTCCCTCCCACATTTATTAGATAGTGTCTGCCTCTCAGAAGAGTCCTGGCTCCCAAATGGAAAGATGGACCAAAGGGTCTCATCTCTGCCTTCCTCACCTTCCTCTCTCACCTTCATCCCTGCGAGTTATTCCATGATAAGTTTTAACAGCCTTGAATACTGACAAGCAAAATTCAAGAATTGAGAGTTCCTAGCTAAATCCCTTTTCCTGCTGAAATAACTATTGCTTTGCTACAGAATTCTAAAAATCTAGTATGAAATTCAAGCTGAGCAAAGGTTCCTGGTTCTAGGTGGCCTTGGTTATCTGGGGCAGTAAGGCAGATCTTTCAGCTCAACTCTGCCAATGAAATGGCTGCAGATGTGTGAGGGTTGAGGGCAGGGGAACTAAATATAGAAAAAGGGAAAATTATGGAGTGATATTTCAGATGACCATGCCCTCTGAGAATGTATTGCACAATATACCCTTAGACTGCTTTACTTCCAAGCTGAAGAATGACAGAGTTTGCCTACATTTTTCTGACTGTTGTCATCTGGAAAGTTCATGGAAAAAATGCAGCACCAGCTAGAGGTTAGCAGAACTGACTCGACTCTCGGTCTATACTTGCTCTGTGGATGCACTTGCACGACTTGCTTAATCTCTCTGTATTTCAGTTACTCCATCTCTAAAGTGGTGACAATGGGATACACTGCAGAGGCCTCTTCTGAGGATTGATGATGTAATGCAGGGACAGGAAGCTTGCATACCTCCCGCCAGCAGACCCCAGCGGGTCCCTCTGTGCCTGTCTTGCGTCTTGACCCAACTCTATAATGCATTAGCAAGTAATGTAAATTCCTTGAAGATTTCCAAGACAGAGTTTTAAAACAAAGCTTAATATCACATGCAGCAAAACTTTTCCATGTTTCCACCATACCATTCTCCACCCAGCAGCGAGCAGCTCATCCTTAAAGCAACTCCCACTGCATTCCTGCCTCCCATTCTTCTTCCACTTCAGTGCTCACAGGATACCCCCATGGATGGCCAGAAGAATGACGCAGAACATGGAAATAAGTCTAAGTCTAAGACTGTGGCCTCTCCATGTCGTATGCCGGCAGAGGCCACCTAAACATGACCTAGAAGGATGTACTGAGTTTCACTGTTTCAATTAGAGGCCTCCACTTTGTGAAGTTGCATACTAACTTGCAAATGTTTGCCTGTTAAATATATAAACAATTCTTATGTGGAGGAACATACACTATAACTTTTTAAGCTGGTGGCTGTGTTGGACATTAGCCAGCTCTATACTCCAGCTGTGTCTACATTCATTTTGAGCTTCTTAATGCTCTTTGAATTAAGTGTAGCATCTCACTGTTCACCCATTCATTAATGGGTTAAAGAGACTCTTCGACGTGTGCTTATTCTATATTTACTTGAGAATAGTGAGTTTAACTGTTTGAAGATTATATGTCGATATCCTTACATCACATCAAAAACCCCTTAGGAAATTTGTCTTACCACCTCCATTCTTACAATCTATTTCCTCAACAACTATTGTTTTGGCAAGTAGCCATAGCTGACTCCAGATCTCTTTTGGAAGGCCTTCAGGGATCTGTAGCTAAGGAAGGAAAGTCGTCTCCTTATCATTATCCTTTTCTTTCTCTGTCATGTTTTCATATCATCCTGTAACATGAAAGGTCTTACCTTTCTAAATTCCCCTTTTACCTGTATTTATTCCCTACCGATGGCCCTTTCCTTTCTAAAAGGAGACGGCTGGATTTCCACATTTGGGAAATGGGTTGTATTTCGACTTTTCTGGCCTCCACTCTTGCTTTTGGACACTACACATTGCCAGGTGGCATTGGTAGCTCAGAGGTCGTTCATTTCATGTTTAGGGAAGATAAGCTGCATGCTTCTTAAGTGAGCTTCTCGAGGTAACCCAAGTCCTTGACTTCCAGCTGGCTCTGGTCCCTCTCTCTGTGAAAGGGCCAAACTATAGTCAATGGTTACAGCAAAAAATCTAAATTATTGGAATAGTTAATTATCCGTGGGAATTGTTGGTACCCTAGAGTATGTGTATGTACGTGCATGTGTGCATATTTCAACTTTATAACCTGGGGCCAGGGTAGAGGGTAAAATGAGTTTTGTGTGTGTGGTTCAGTCTATTTCTTCAAACATTCTGAATGATAATTAGCTTTGATTTTTCCATCTATTCATAATGATAGCAGAGGGCAACGCACAACAGAAAGGGGGTTGCAAGCTTTCCACTTAGCAATTAATTCTATTATTAAATGCTAAGAAAAAAATAAGTGCCTGCCAGCTGTAGCTTTATTATGTTTTCCCAGAAATAATAATGACAAGGCTGTGAAAGTATATTATTTATTTCTCCCTTTCTCCTCCACCCTTGTAGGAGCAGGAAAAAAGCCACGGGTGGTCGTTTCTTCCCTGTGAAAATAAATTTCTTCATTCTGCCGTGAGATAGTGGCTGAGACAATGTCTAGAGAAGGGGGTGGGTGCCCCGTGGAATGCTTACTTGTCTTGTCTTCATTCATTTATTTTTAAAATGGAGCCTCTACTCTGAGCCAGAACAGGAATTAGGAAATGTGCATACTTGGATCCTCCTCTGTAGAGGTAGGTACACACCTGAATTCAAGTAAAATATGGTCAATGCCAGATTAGCAAAATAAACAGCACCCGGGGCACAGAGGAGAGGGTGTCTAGTTGGTAATAATATGTGAATTTTAGTGAAAAAGTCAATCATCAGTCAGAAAACAGCTATTGATTCTCTTCTGCTGACATTACACCTGTAAGGAGCAGGTTCTCAATCAACATGAAATGAATGAACCTCAGTCTGACCTAGATCTATCTTTTCTTCAGCACATGATGAAATGGAGTGAGGCTACTCTGCACATCTCAATTCAGCCCTCAGCTTGACTCCACAGGGAAGTGGGCAGTGGTTTTTGCCAGCTGAGATGCGCACGTTAATGTTTGCAAAAGGAAAGCAAGTTCAAACCAGAGTTCTTACTAATTTAGGTATAACGCCAGGGGGGTTAGATTAACACTGTTCTATTCTCCTGGGACGTAAGCAGGAAACTGTAACATATTGGGACTAATGTTGGACTTGGGTTAACTAAAACCTGATATCCTGCATATACTAGCTTTGTAACCTCGAGTACATTACACATCCCTTCGAAGCCTCAGTTTTATTATCTATAAAATGGGTGAAATGATGTTTCTTTTACAGGGATATTATGATATTATGAGAATGAAATTACATGTGGAAGAATTTCTGGCATATTGTAAGTCACCAACAACTATTTTTATTTCTTTAAGTCTTGTATTGTTATTGTGGTTTAAAAATCAGTTTTGTTTTGTTTTGTTTTGTTTTGTTTTGTTTTGTTTTTTTTGAGAGAAACTGGACTTTTTCCATTTCTCTTTCCTGTTATTTGCGGGTACTGCCAAAAATCATGCTCAGTGACACAAACTCAGGCCTCCATCATTAAATCCCCTAATTTAGAGTATTTCTTCCTCTGGTTGGTTCAATTCAATGCCCGTCATGAAGCTTGTAAATGAGTCAAGAATATCTAATTTTCTCCGTTTCCAGTTCAACCTGGGGGGGGGGGGGACAAACCTCCGTATTCCTGCACGATGCACGTCACTGTATCTGTTTAAGTGAAAGGATACTCTACTATTTGCGCTTGGAACCAGTAACACTGGACAAAATTTGTCCCGATACTCATTCTCGTAGGCACAGCATTTCATATGTTGTTTTACATTAAATTTGCTTGTCTTTGCTGGGGAGAGGAGGTGCACCCTTCATTTTGCTACAGTCCCACTACTCACTGTGCCTCTAATCTGATTTGATTCCCATAAGATATCACCTTCCAGCTTCTGTAGGCCATTGGAAGTTATGACCACTGCTCTAAACTATGCCCGCATCTAGTCACACCTACCTGTAACACAAGAGCCTAACATATGAGTTTGGGAGAGGGTTGATTTAATACCAAGACAATCATCTACGAATTTATCTACCTGCTTCAAGTCTATTTCTTTAGTGCCTCCTCCTCATGAAAAGTGATTGAACTCTCAGAAATGAATGTATTGATTCTGTGACTCCTCTACTAGAAGCTTTTGAAAGTTCTCTGTAACCCACAGTTTCTGCTTCCCTGCGCACCCTCAGGCACTGCTAATCTATGCTTCAGATATTCTAAATGACTTTCCTTTTTCAAGCATGCTCTGGACATTCACAACTACATGCCTTTGCGAATAGTCTTCCCTGTGCCTAGAAGACCCTCTCAGAATTTTTCAGTTAGCAAGCCTCCCTTAAGATGCGATTATAAGCTTTGCAAAGTGTTTTCTGATTGACAGCCCAAGCGTCCAATAGCTCCTTCTGAGTTCTCACAAGAGTTTTGGTTTCCTTAGGATGATTATTTTTACTATCCATCTTCTCTACAGCACATATTCCTTGAGAGAAGATATATCTGTAGTGCCTCGTAGCACAGGGCCTGGCACCCACGGAGCTTGTAGCAGACAGGGCTCATTGTGGCTCATTGCCTGCAACTCCACATTTTCCCTTTCCTCCCTCCTAACAGAGTTCAGTTTTGTCAGAGCAGAACTGAACTTCAGCTGCAAACGGGCCCAGCTCGAGTTCTGGCTAAGGAAAGATAGAAACACTTTGCCAAATAAAAGAGCAAACTCTTCCTAGGAGAAGGCTCTTTTCCCTTTAGTCCAGAATGTGGTACCCTTCCCAGAAAAGCAGCACTGCATTGCATGCAGAGGGCAAAAGCCACAGCCAGGGACGGTGATACAGGAGGACAAGGGTTACGGTCCCTGGTGACACCTGAGCAGCTGCACTCAGCTTGCCCTTTTACCTCCAGACTTTTTATTTAAATTAAAAATATACCATTAGAAGCTTAAACCAGTTTTGGTTGAGTTCTCAGTTACTTGCAGTCATGTACTTTCCTCACTGATAAAAGTGTCAGCACCTTTTTTTGAAGAAATGATATTGATCACTCATTCAATAGACACGTGTTAATTCTTGGGGCAGTGAACAGGACCAAGTTCCTACCCTCATGGAGTTTATGCTCTAGAGAGGAGATAGTGAACTATCCTCTTTGTCAATGCATAACACAGGAAATCAAATGACGCAGTGGTTCATGCCTGTAATTCCAGCACTTTGGGAGGCTGAGGCAGGCGGATCATGAGGTCAAGAGATCGAGACCAGCCTGGACAACAACGGTGAAAGCCCCTCTCTACTAAAAATACAAAAAGATTAGCTGGGCATGGTGGCACGCGCCTGTAATCCTAGCTACTCGAGAAGCTAAGGCAGGAGAATCTCTTGAACCCAGGAGGCAGAGGTTGTGGTGAGCCGAGACCACGCTCCTGCACTCCAGCCTGGGCGACAGAGGGAGATTGTCTCAAAAAAAAAAAAAAAAAGAAAAAAATCAAATGTCAAATAATTATTAATATCGCATAAAGAAAAGAAAAATAAGCAGGATAGGAAAGGGAGAGTGAGAGGAGAAGAAGGATGACAGGAGGAATTCTAGAGCAGGGTCACTGGAAGGCAGAGAGTGAGCTCTGTATCTACCTTTGGAAGCATCCATGCAAATGACTCAGTGCAGGCCTTTGTTCCAGGAAGAGTAAGAAGGACAGTTCACTAGAGAGCAAAGCCTGAGATGGAACCAGGGAGAGATGACATCAGAAAAAAGAATGCAGGCTGCTGGGCTATAGTTTCCATGCGGGGTCACAATATATGTGTGATTAGAAGCTGGGGAGAGTATTGATGACCTGTGGCCTAATTAGCTGACATGTATTTTCCCATTGATTATCCTGCTATGTGGAAAATTGATGGCAAGGGGAAGCAAGATTGAGAACAGAAGACGATGGGGAAAGTGGCCTCCTTCAAGCTGTATTTTGGAGATAGAGTCAGTAAGATCCACTAACGTGGAGTTTGAGGAAAATAGAGGCATCAAAAATGATGTCCAGATTTTGATTTGAGCTCTTCAGTGAATGTTGGTTCTAAGATATGGAAGAAATCAAGAAGTTAAAAGTTATTTTGGACATGCTGAATTTAAGATATCAACTACATACTCAAATGGAGACACCAGGAAATCAGAGACCAGGAAGCAGTTTGGGGCTGAAGACGGAATTTGGGAATCTTCAGCCATAAAGACAAGGGACTGGGATGAGGTCACCTAAAGAGTTAGTATTATGAACACTCACATATACTGTGGACCCTGAGTGATAATGATGTGCCAATGTAGGTCTATTAATTGTAATGAACAGACCGCGCTGATGGGGAATGCTGATCTGAGGTGGGGTAGGGGCTGTGCCTGTCTGGGGGCTAGGGGCATTTGGGAACTCTCTGTACCTTTCATTCAATTTTACTGTGAGCCAAACTGCCTAAAGAATAAAGTCTATTAAAGAAAATTCAATTAGGCCTTAAAATAGTGTTAGAGGAGAGTATCGGAGGAGAGAAGGATAGGGTGAGTCGTGTGTTATGGAAAGCTTCAGACATCTGAGAGAGAAGTAGCAGCTAGGGAAGGAAGCTAAAAAGGAAAGATCAGTGAGGGTAAAAAGAAAATGAGTACAGTGTCAGGAAGGTGAGTGAAGAAAGCACTTTAGGAATAATAAAATAAATTCCTTTTTCAGGTGAAAGAGATGAGGATTGGGAATTGATTATTGTCTCCTTAACAAGGAGCTCCTGTTCAGTGGAGTGATGGGAACCAAAGCCCAGTAGAAATGACCTGAGATGAAAATGAAAGGGAAGGAAATAGAGAAGCAAGTGTAGATAGAAGTGTAGAAAGAAGAATGCAGGCTGCTGGGCTACAGATTCCATGTGGGGTCACAATCCATGTGTCATTATGTCATTAGAAGCTGGGGAGGGCACTGATGGGCTCTGGTCTAATTAGCTGATATGTATTTCCCTAATCATTATCCTGCTATGTGGAGAATTGATGATAACGGGAAGCAAGATTGTGAGCAGAAGATGACAGAGGTGGTGAAAAGTGGCCTCCTTCAAGCTGTATTTTGGAGGTGGAGCCATTAAGATGTACTAATGTGGAGTTTGAGAAAAATAGAATAATTATTATCAAGGAATTATGTTGTCTAGGAGAAAAGAGAAATAAAGTAGTAGTCAGAAGGATATGTGGACAACACAGCAAGACTCCATCTGTCCAAAGAATACAAACATTATCCAGGCATGGTGGTGTGCTACTGTAGTTCCAGCTACTCAGGAGGCTGAGGTGGGAGGATCACTCGAGCCCAGGAGGTTGAGGCTGCAGTGAGCTGCGATCATGCCATTGCACTCCAGCCTGAGTGACAGAGCAAGACCGTGTCTCAAAAAAAATATATATATTGAAAATGTTCTCTACTACTAGGAATGATCCAGTAGAAGAGGTAACAATAGTGATGTAGAAGACAGGGCACTATTTCAAGAGCAGAGTCAAGATTTACAGAACAGGATGAAATCTCATACACAGGAGCAGGGTCTGTTCGTTCATTTTAAAAGGAGAGTATGTAGATGTGAGCACAGGTGGATTCATATGCTCCATACTGGCATGGCTCAGTAGGTGTTGCACAGTGATGGGTGCATGGATGGAGGGATGGACGGATTGATGGATGGATGGAAGGACAGACAAATGGATGGATGAATGGATAGATGGATAGATGGATGAATGTGGCTATATTTTCTAACTCTCAAAAAATTTTGTCTTAGGATTTGTCTCAATGAAGCAAAATACTTCCCCAGTTATGTATCTCCAATTAGCAAACATCTTCAAACAAAAAAGTTTTGAAAGAGAATTCTTTTTAAGAGATTTCTAAAACAAAATGTTATGTGTTTCCTGAGGTTTCAACTTCATCTCTTCTGACAGGGAATATAAAATATAGTGAAAAGAAGAGAAGGAGTAATTAGAATGGAATTATAAACACAATAAAACTCTAAAAAAAGAGAAAATGTGTTGAGACTTCAGGGCTAGGTGATTTGTTTGTACCATTGTTCTGAATGGAATATTATGTAATTAGATGTAGTGCCAATATGTTTCCCAACTACAGCTTTGAAAAAAAAGTTAGAGTAAAAATGACCAAATTAGCATTTTATGATTATTTCCAAGAGGGAGAAAAATTGTGTAATGTGGTTTTGTGGAATAAATTTTAGAAGTGTTTATTGAGTTTTAAGGAGATTTTGTTTCAAAATAACTGAGTTAATGGATAAGTTGGGAAATATAAAGTTTTGTTCAGGAAAATTTTTTTGAATTAGTCAATAGCAAGAGTAACCTGAAGGGAATTTTCAAACTTTCAATGATTTTTTGAAAAAAAAAATTAAACAAAATCCACACACTGAATTTGAAACAACAGGTAAACTATAGTAAGAAGCTAGTCTTAATTATCCAATTATCAAATCTCAATTCTACCACTTATTAATTGAATGATCTTTCATAACTCTTTGAACTTCAGGTCATTGATTTGAAAACTAGGATGAATATTAACATAATACATATTTATAAGATTTGAAGAGTTAACCTACATCATGCACCTGGCAGATGGTGCTATATTGTAGGGCAAGCTTGGCGGCAAGCTTGCAGGTCAGGACAGCTTTGAATGCAGCCCGACACAAACTAGTAAGCTTTCTTAAAACATTATGAGATTTTTTTTACTATTTTTTTAGCTCATCAGCTATTATTAGTGTTAGTGTATTTTATGTGTGGCCCAAGACAATCCTTCTTCCAATGTGGCCCAGGGAAGTCAGAAGAATGGACACCCCTATTGCAGGGACTCAAAAACTGCTTATTTAACTCTTTTTCATTTATCTGTCTTTTCTTTACTTCTTTTGCCTTCACTTCTATACCTTGTAGGTATATACTTATATACCTTGTAGGGTGCCAGAAGTACTGATGTAAATAAAAGTGAAAAAAGAATGCTTTCATCAGGATCCGACTCGAATCATCTATTTAATCTTTCTATACTTCTCACACAGCAAAAGACACACATACCCCCACACACAGGCACAAATATACACGCACTCCCTAAAGCACCCATGGTATATTCCTTACATTTCAGGTAATAGCTTTGACAGCAGGAAAAACATTGTTTATTTTCTGTTTTGACTATTTGACTTTAGCTTCTGGAAGCCTTCACCCCACGCAAAAATGTACTAGTGTTTTCATGCATTTCACTGAAATTGTGAAAAGTCACTTTACAGTAACTTCCACCTATGTAGTAAAGAGAAAGACTAATTTTACTGACCAATGACAAATTTCAAGTCCTGCCCCTCCTTTCCTCTTTGCACACATCTGGACAACCCCATAAGCACTGGTGCTTCTGCCCTTCATCATCAGGCAGATGGGCATTTCAAACAACATGAACACCTGCCTGGGAGGGTACTCCCACCCTGGCTCTAACCCTTGCCCACAGTGAAAATCCCAAATGCTCGCTCTTTCTTCTTTTGCTCTTGACCTCCTCTTTGGAGAGACCCTTTGCTGCTTGCCAAATGAATAGTAAACTTGATCACACGTCCATTGGTGCCTATGTGTCATTCATCCCAACATCTGCAAAATTCCGGAGGGGCTGTCCAGCAAACTACAGAAAATGGTAGGTGCCTCCTACCGAAAAGAAATTGCTATTGATCTTTGCAAGTGTTTAATTAATTAATTATACCTCCATTCATTCTGCCTGCTCCAGGGTTTTTACGTGTTTTGTTTCTTCTGTCTTCAATATTCTAACCCATTCTTCTCCTGACTCTTCTTCCAGATAAACTCACCTTCACTCTTTAAAGAAAACTTGCTCAGCTTCCCCAGTCCAGAGATTCCTGTGTCACAAATTCTCATAGATCTCTGGTGCACTGAGATTACAATAAGATAAAATATAATTACATGTTTATTAGTGTAAGCATTTGATTCATTTTTTCCTCCTCCATTTGATTACCAGCTCCATGTGGTAGTGACCATCTCCATTCTTCATTACTAACCCAGCATCCAGCACAAGACTTGGCATGTGAACATGTGAGCAAAGACTCTGCGTTAGCTATTAGAACACATCGAGGTTGAGGAAAGACATTGTACTTGTCACGTATGTGTGTGTGTGTGTGTAAACACAAATACACGTATGTGTCTTGTGTGTGGGTATGTAAGTGCCCCCCCCCACAGACACATATACACAGAGTAAATTACCGTCAACGTAGTATTTCTCACTCTCTTGCATAAAGCTCAGACACGTCCCTCAGATGAGCCTCAGGTTGGCCCCAGGACCTTAGAAAATGAAAGCGGCAGAAGAAATGTTTTAAATGTGTGTCTCAGAGGCAGATAATTAATGTGGTTCCTCCTTTATGCATTTACAGGTTGTGTAATTTGGGGCGAGTCAGTTAATCTTGATGAGAACCAGCTTCCTTATCTATAAAATAGAGATTAGGAAAGTCTGATAATAGAGAAAATAATAATTAACAATAATAGAGATTATACAGTGCTATTGTGGGGACTTGAAGTTATGTATGTAGAATAAATTGTGCCTATTTTAATTAAAGTCTCCTGTAGTTGGGTTCATACTCATAGCAGCCATAAGCTATAAGTCAAAAAGCAGACATGAACCAATAGGCCTTAATGGATAGGATTGAATCCAAAGACTCACCCACTTTAAATTCAGCCTTCCTTACATAATTCTTAAGTATAGTAACTTCCCACCTGACATTCCCCTTCAGCTTCTCTGAGCCCTGGGTCAGGTGGGCGTGCAGCCCCGTAGTGAGGGACCCTCACCTATCTGCACCCTATCACTGAGATTGGAGGGGGTGACAGAGAGATATGAGGCCAAGTTTGTTCCCTCAGATTCCCATTTGTCCTGTCTTTCCCATGTCACATTCATCTTTCCTTCTTAAGCACCAGCTCTGATGACTTCAAACTCAAAGGCAAGCACATACATAACTATCTTAAGTAGACTATGTAACCCATGAGGTCAATAACAAGACCTATATCTATGCCTAAATAAAGGATGATAAAGACTTCTCATCACCCACAGGGATTCTGCTTTTCTTATCCAACTGTACCTAAATGCTCAAGAAATCATCACATGCCAGGAGAATTTGGCAAATGTGAAATGCTGAGAGCTCGAGAAGAGTGGTTAACAGAGAGATGTTGGAGCATTCCTGCAAAATCATGATCAACCATGTGTGCTCTGATGAGGCAACCTTGTCAGAGTTAGGGCACCTTATCATCCAAGCTGTCTCTGCTTGGGTGAGGTCACTAAGTGGGAGGTGATGCTGCTGATCTCTCCAAGGTAATTACTTGCTCTCAATTTCTCACCCCTCGATCCTCACAATTTCTGAACTCAGCATCCTGAGGCCCCTCCCTGGTTCTTGATTCCTGTCACCAGGCATCTGAAAGCGTCAAGCAGGCCTGGGAGCCCTTTCGTTTTTCCTGAAAACACAACAGAGTGGGGCCATTTTTCCATAATGATGGTAGATCTGCGGATTGTTCCTCACTGCCCCAGATGACTTAGCTAAGCTGGAAATTCTTTCCCAGAATCCGGGTCTCTGAATTTTCAATTCTTCTACAAAGGAACTCTGCATGTAATTTGGACACCAGAAGAGAAGCAGCAGCTGTGTTGCCACCTGGAGGGTTGGTGTGCACCGGGTGCTCCTCTGTGTATTCCCCTGGGGGATGGTGGGCAGTGGCGGGGCCCAAGGCTCCCAGCTCCCACCTGACCTTCCCCTTCCGCTTCTCTGAGCCCTGGGTCAGGTGGGCGTGCAGGTCCGTAGTGAGGGACACTCACCTATCTGCACCCTATCACTGAGATTGGAGGGGGTGACAGAGAGATGTGAGGCCAAGTTTGTTCCCTCAAATTCCCATTTGTCCTCTCTCTCCCATGTCGCATTCATCTATCCTTCTTAACCACAAGCCCTGATGACTTCAAACTCAAAGGCAAGCACGTACGTAACTATCTTAAATAGACTGTGTAACCCATGAGGTCAATAACAAGGCCTATATCTATTTCTAAATAAAGCATGAGGATGACTTCGTATCACCCGCAGTGATTCTGCTTTTCTTATCCAACTGTACATAAATGATCAAGAAATGGTCACATGCCAGGAGTGTTTGCAAATGTGAGATGCTGAGAGCTTGAGAAGGGTGGTTAAGAGAGAGATGACGGAGCATTCCTACAAAATCATGATCAACCATGTGTGCTCTGATAAGACTGCCTTGTAGCGTGACCCAAAACTCATCCACAAAGTTGCAAAGATCTTAATGTGAATGCATTTATAGTGACATCAATCAAGAGATGAATTAAGATGTCTAAGTCAGCAAAGAAGAAACCTAAACATCACAAGCTAACACAGAACATAGGAAGAAGTAGCCACATGGAAGACAGATGATCCACAAGTGTTACAGAGAGGGCATTGGACTAATTAGTTTTTCACATTCAGAATATCGGGTCAGGATGATCTATATCTCTATGGGTCAAATAAATTCCAAGGGTCATATGAGTTACATTTATTTACCCACATCTGATGACTGATGTGTCGCAAGATTCTATGTCCACTTTGGTACAAGGTCTTGGCTTAGCTCCTACCTTCCAGCCCTGTGGTTATGCTGTAATTCAAACTCTCATTGCCTCTCACCTGAGCTACTATAAAAGTATCTAAACCAGTCCCCTCATACAGTCTGTCTATCTCTTCTTCCATTCCATTCCCCTTACAATGCCCCATTTAACCTTCCTCAAATGCACCCTTTGTTCCTCCAATATCTAATACAGTGCATAACAAATCATATTTTATAAGGATCTGTTGAATAAAAGCTGACATTAGAAAATTTCCCCTATGAAGGATATATAGGGGTGTGTGTGTGTGTGTGTGTGTGTGTATACACATATATGTATGTAATGTTTTTTCTACAAATAAAGAATGCAGTAAAATGCAAATAAAGTGACAATTCATGTTATCATCAGAAACACAGCTGGCTAGAGAAAAAAATCAGTGAAATTTATCCTGAGTCTCCTCTTACAAAATCCTTTTATCCTTCATTAAGATACCTCTTTTCAACCTGTTCTCATCCCTGTAAATCAACTATTCCTTTGTGTCTTTTATTTTGCCTCCTCTTCATCTAAACTATCTTCAGAAAAATCCCAGTAGGTGTCATGTCTCAGGACAGTGGAGATATTTTATGTATTATATTTGACCTTGGGAAAATGGGCAGTGAGAAACCCAGGAGACAGTCAACAAAGTATTTGCAATATCAAAGACATTTGGTTTCCTTGAAGATGCACTCCAAGTGTATGATACATATGAATAAACAATCTTGGAAGAACATTTTGCTGGCTGAATTGCACCCTCTGAAAACATATATTCAAGTCCTCACCCATGAATGAGAACTTATTTGGAAGCAGGTGTAATTAAGTTAAAATGGGACCATGCTGGACTACAGGGAGCCCTACACCTAACATGGCTGGTATTTTTAGAAGAGAGGAGACACAGAGACAGGCCCAGGGAGAATGCCCATGAATGAGGAAGCAATGATTGGAACATTGTGTCTACAAGCCAATAGACACCAAGCATTGCTGATCCCCACCAAAAGCTGGAAGAGGCCAGAAAGTATCTTTCCCTATGGCCTTCAGAGAAAATATGGCCCCAGCGTTGTTCTGAACACAGAAGATACATCAGTGAACAGATGAGAGGGAAAATCCATGTCCTTATGGAGTTCATATTTGATGTAGTTGATGAAAAAATGTTGCTTTTTAGGAATAATCAAATTGACAGCTCAAGCATTTTGTTTAACTTATTTTCTGTCCAGTTATAATTCATATATAGATAGACAGATAGATAGATAGATAGATAGATAGATAGATAGATAGATGATAGATAGATAGATAGATAGATAGATAGATAGATAGATACACACACACAATAAGATAATTTAACAAATTTTATGAAGATGTATGGATAGGTGTGAGTCCATATAACTCAGTTGTGTAGAGTAGGATAGCTCTCTACTGGTTCTGGGGAAAAGCAGGGAGGGGTTCTTAAAATATGTGGAAGGCATTGTATTGCAAAAGAGAAGTTTTTAGGAAATGGCCGCTGGATGCTTCTGTGGGATTTTTCTGCTCTTCCCCTAAAGACTGAATATTGTTTAATATGCTCTTTCTGGCCAAACACCTGTCAAATTCCTATTTTTAGTTGATTTTAATTAGGAGCAAGAACTAATACCCTTTTAATTAATTGGATGTCTTCTCTCCTCGGTTCCTCTGCTGCTTCTCCCTCCACTAGATAACCCCACACAGAACTGCTGTAGGGTTGAAGAATCTATTGGTTGGAGACCATGAGGATCGTAAATACGGAGCTTCACACATACTTAGGTATTCAAATTTGTTCACATGTCCTTAATTAGTAATAATTCTAATTGTGTTTGAGAATGCTATCTTGAAAAATATGCAATGTGTTCAGAAAGTGCCCACCAGTCTCCAATGTTTTTTTTTTTTTTTTGTCATACATGAATTACTGAAACATGAAAACAACATCTCTACATCTCTCTTTTTCAAACCATCACATTAATTATTCCCTCGCAACTCTGGAGGCATCTTTTCCATTGCTGGCTCTGCTAAGCAAACTGCACTTTAGGAACTAAGAAGTTCTGTGTGTGGTTTCAAATCTCTTTACTGTAGAAGCCAAAGTTTTCTTTGTTCACCAGTTTTATAACTCTGTTCCTCTCCTTCATTAATCACAATCAGCCACTCATCTTTAATTATTTTAGCCTCTAAAATCCTCTCACATCCTTACCACCCTTCTGCCCCTTTCCTGAAAGTTTTCTGAAGTTTCTTAAGTGATTTCCAGCCATCCTTATCATGCTATACTTACAGATCCTTCTAAATGCAAAACTGGTCATGGTTTCCATTGAAAACCTGTAAATGGCTTCCATTGTTCTTGGGATAAATCCAAGCCTCTGATGTGCAAGTGTCCTTTACAATCTGACTCCTGACTACTTTCCCAGCTTTGTTTCCTGTCCCCTCTACAAGGTATCTGCACTCTCACACTTCATACTTCCTGGGCTTACTGGAGTGGATGCTGCCCTGTGGCCCAGATGCACTTTTAGGACTGCCGCATTCATTCCCCTGCTGCTGGGAGTGTTGGTGGCGGACAGCTTACAGGGAAATCCTTCCCCAAGAATTGTTCCCAGTCAAAGGAAGAGACTTACCTAGCTTAAAGCATTACCTTTTGGGGCAGGAGGAGGGAAGAGGTAGGGACTGAACATTCTGAAGGCTCCCTGGGTGAGAGCCTGGTCCTTGCTCTAAGCAGGACAGTGTTGCAGGCTGCCCCAGCCCCAGAGCTTCCTGTTGAAACTGGCTTGCATTGCAACTGATCACGGTTCACATGCTCCCTCTGTGCAATCGTACTCGGTGATCCCGGGGGGATAATCCTCAAGAAATGTATTGCATGCAAATCTCCATTTCAAAGATCTATGCTCTGGGAAACCCAGCTGAAGTCACTTAGGATTTCTATATTATATAGTGCATATTTTCACTTCCAACTTTCTAGATGACCTCTATCTGAGATGCTCTTCTCCCACTCTGCCTGTTTTCTTTAAGGATCTTCTCAATTCTTTCCTATTCCCTCTAGAAAGAGTTGAGCAATGCTCCTTGTGCACACCTGCACTCTGTACATGCTGTAGGTAATCGTTTGATTGCCTGTTTTTCTGCTTTTCCTAGATTACATTTCTTCAGGACAGAAACTACTTCTTTTCTTCTCTGTATCCCTTGTGCTAAGACTAATGCCTGTCACAGAATAACTGTTCAATAAATATTTGTCACCTAATTAAATGAATTAATGAATTAAATAAATTAATTAAATGAGCCTCCAGCTGAAAGAGTTCAAGGCTTGGGAGATAAAAGCCATGCAGCTTAGGAGGACAGAGCAGAAATCTGCTGTCTGTTTAGGCAAATAAATTCATTGACTAATCAATTGGGCTTGAAAGATTCACAAATACCTCAATAATGAGAAAGTCATGTAAATGGAGATTTAGCTTTGGTTGAGAGAGAGCACGAATTAGTGGTCTATCTTTTTAGTAGCCAGAGAGATTGAAAGTACGATTAATTTTTATTTGAATGAATTTATTGATTCCATTATTGATTTTAATGGTGATGCCAGCCGTCGCGCTAAGTTTTACATAAGGTGAATACTAAACCTAATTAAGTCCCTGCGAGCATGAACTAAATAAATTGCCATACAAGGTTGAGTGATAAGTACCACAGGAGAAGAACATATGAAAGTTTCCAGACTGAGAGATCTCATCAGGCAAGTGACAGTCCTACCCAAGGCTTAACATAGGAACCAGGCCAAGCCTCCCTTGCAGTGCAGGATTCAGACTGAGAGTCTCTCATTGGTAAGTATTGTGCTGTGTCTTGCATTAGAGGTTGTCAGATCAGCACAGTAACTCACCTCAGGTAATGCCTGAAGAGCTAACAGGTATTGACCAAGACACTGAAAACTCAGCTAACGAAAGGTGCTAGCCACTGGTGCAATGGAAGCTCCTGCAGAATGCTTTGCTTTGACCAGGGTGAACTTAGATTGAATTTATAGGGATAGAGCTGTGTTTCTCAAGGACAGCTCATGGATAATATCCACTGTATTGTTAAATCCAAATCTCTAGGAGGTTTGAGCACCAAATCTACATTTTAACAAGTTCCTGGTTATTTTATCCATACTGAATTTAAGAATTAAGAATTTTTGGTGTGGGACTTGGGGAATTGGAAAGCAGGAACAGCTTCTTTCTCTTCCTGGTGTGTGTGTGTTCCTGAGTGTGTGTGTTCATGTGTGTGTATTTAAGAACAGTAATGGGGGCTTTGAAGAGGTTGGAAGAAAGTCATTAGAACAGTATATAATTGACTGCAAGTACTATTGTATTAAATATCAATAAAATAGGCTTTAGGCTTTTGTTTGAGTTTAATGTTTGGTCTTCCTAATATAGCAAATTATTTATTTCAATAAAACAATAAAATTTCTATGAGAGGGTAAATGGTATAACAATACACTCCTTCTCAAGTGCAGAATTTGAAAACACCATTCCCAAGCAGAATACAAATGCATTTTTTGGTGTATTATTCTCTGATATTTCCTCTTTTGAATAGCAGAGAAAGAAGTATGTGTGTGGCACTGCGGTTAAATATGGAATGCAGGCTCTAAAGGATTCCCTTTCCTCTGAAAGTCTTAACAGGCGCCTCACCTTTCTTTGGTTTTCCTTCTAGTCTCATGCAAACACTAAACAACAACAAGCAACTTGATAAAATAGTGTCCATAGGCCAGCTTAGGTTAGGCTGGTCACATGGAAAGAATGTGACTGGGAATCCATATCCTAGAGTCAAGCCAGAAACTTGATGATTAAACAAATCACTTCCTCGAACCCAGTCTTTTTCCAAGGTTCTGTTATCCATACTCTCATGAAGCTGTGAAGTAGGGAGGTCTACATGGGGGTCTCTTTGTACCGAGACTTATCAACATCTCAGAAAGCAGAAGTGCCTGAATTATTGCAGGCAGAAGTGGGAGGCTGGGACAGCATTTCTGACTTCCTGGTGAGTTTTAATTTTCTTCTGAAATCACGGAGCTCCCATAACTTCAGTCTCCCACAGGTTCATTTCTTGTCTGTATCGTTTGCATGAGTCAAATATTACCACTACATCCAAAGGACCCGCTTACTTTAGTGGGTGGATGTCACAATCCAGAGAGGAACAAACGGGTTTCTATCTGCTCGCTGAGTGGCAGGGCAGAGGCAAGGCGGGTGCACAGAGATGAGGTCTAAAAGACTTCCTACAATTGTGAGGCCACCCACTTGACTTTCTCTGCGGTAGTCCTACTAGATTGCAAGACCAGTGCAGGTTCCTAGTGCTCTTCGGGCAATGGGACACCAAGCTGCTTCCTGAGCTGAGACAGTGGGGCAGTTCTCAAATACAAGGCACCGAGGACACTCACATTTATTCTTAAAGCTCTTTCTTTCCATGACTTGTGCCTCGCTGTAAAATCTCTGTACCAGAGCAGAGCAGGGGCATTTGGTGTGGGTCCGTGCAGGGACTCTGACACCACCATCAGCAGTGGTCAGAGGTGAGCAAGGTTGCATCAGGGTATGAAGCCCACCCTAAACAGAGGCAGTGACAGGAGCCTCACTGGTTTTTGTGACTTCAAGAACAGAGCTGCAGTACTTTATGTATGTGCAGTCAGAAATGAGGCTGAGTCTGGTGGGGCAGGATTGCAGAGAGTTCCATTGTGTTGGAGATGGGAAGGCAGGTGAGGGCGGACAGCTGAGCAGGACAGACAAGTGCAAAAGGAAATTAAGAGAGGGCATGAACCCTTCAGACTCCTATGGTCAGGGAAAGCTTCCCAGAAGAGAAGGCTAAATCTTGAACCCACAGGACAGGAGGGGCACAGGACAGAAGTAAGGGGGGCAGCCTCAGACATTTGTGTGTCTTCACTGAACTCACAGCACAGGAGGGGCACAGGACAGAAGTAAGGGGGGCAGCCTCAGACATTTGTGTGTCTTCACCACTAGCCTGTGAGCCTCCTGAGGGCAGGGGCCATGCCTGGGCCACCTGGGGTATCCCACAACCAGTGCTACAAGGGACTGGCCAGTGGGTGTCCATAAAGTGTCTGCTACAGGAATAAATGAGAAATAGAAAGAGGCTGGAGGAAATTGCTAGGACATCCCTAGCCTAAAGGGTTCACCTACTTGCACTGCTTGAAGCCAAGATAGACAGGTGAGGTCCATTTTCACCAGGGTCAGATCTAAACTCCCTTCTGGAAAAACTGGGAACTTGGTTCACAGGCAGACAAGTTACACATGCCCAGTAGAAGCTGGAGAGGGCAAGGTCTGCTCCAAGAAAGATGTGGGATAGAAGCCCAGGGAGAAGGAAGGAGATTCCACCTGCAAGGAGCAGGTAGGACTTGAGGGTGTGGAGTGACCACTCCGCAGAAAGTCCAAAGGCTGCCACTAGGGACCCCAGGCCCCGGTGGCCACCAGACCCTCCTTGGAGATGTTCTGTTCTCAAATAATCTCATCTTCCATCTCCCATTTCTAGACTTTGCAAATAAAAAGTCAAGGGATTTTAGAAGAGAGTTCACAGGAGAGTTCTAAAGATAATTAGAGGCTCAGAAATGACCTGCATAAAAGATTGGAGGCAGTAAAATCTCTCCTCCAGGAGCACTAAGGAGAGAGTCAACGTATTAATAGTAAATAACACTTACTTAGGCCTCACCATGAAGCAGGCGCTCATCTAAGTTCTACACATTGTTACATTTCCAGTGGATTTTATAGTGGAGAGGACTGTGTGTTGTGGGTTGAACTAAGCTCCCCCCAACTCTTGCTTGGAGGAGTCCTGACCTCCAAGACTTCAGAGTGTGACCATATATGGAGATAGGGTCTCTACAGGGATGGCCAAGTTGAAATGAGGGCATCAGGATGGGCCCTAATACACTGTGACTGATGTTTTGATGAAAAGGGGAAATTTGGAGACAGACGCACAAGGAAGATTATGTGAAAAGGTACAGGGAGAAGACTCAGAAGACACAGGAGAAGACAAGCCAGGGAGAGGGACTTGGAGCAGATTCTCCCTTGCGGCCTTAGAAGGAACCAGCCTTGCTTACATCTTGATCTGGCCTCCAGAATGGTGAGACAATAATTTGTGTTATTTAAGTCACATGGTCTTGGGTACTTTGTAATAATAACGCTATCAAATAAATACAATGTTGAATAGTCTTATTTTACAGATGAGTAAGCTACGGCTCAAAAAGCTAAGTAATTCATCCTCCCTCACAGTGAATCACTGGCAAAATGTGGATTCAAACTTAAGTCAACTGACTGTACAGTCCATCACACATTGCAGCCCCTTGGTTGTTATGGAGATTTGAGAAATATATAATGACAACTGATGTGGTTTGGCTGTGTCCTCACCCAGATCTCATCTTGAATTCCCACGTGTTGTGGGAGGGACCCAGTGGGAGGTAATTGAATCATGGGGGCAGGTCTTTCCCATGCTGTTCTCATGAGAGTGAATAAATCTCATGAGATCAGATGGTTTTATAAAGGGGAGTTTCCCTGCACAAGCTCTCTTCTCTTGTCTGCCACTATGTGAGATGTACCTTTCACCTTCTGCCATTATTGTGAGGCCTCCCCAGACACATGGTGTGGTAAGTCCAATCAACCCTTTTTTTTTTCAATTGCCCAGTCTTGAGTATGTCTTTATCAGCAGTGTGAAAATGGACTAATACAACAACCTGGGTGAATGTGCATGAAGTCTTAACGAGAAGACCAGTGAAATCCCTTAGATGGAGGTGAACTATGAGGGAGGAGAAACTCCATGCATATGGATTGTCAAACATCAGCACTAGGGAAGTTGCAAAATTAGTATCCTTTGAGATCAAAGTTACAAAATGAAGTAATCAAACAAATGAAACCCTGTCACATCTTGCAGAAAGAGAGGGGGATGAATAGGATGGTCTCCTCTAGGGGCCGTTCAGCTCTGGCTTGTCCTGGCCTAGCAAAGAGCATGGGGGCCTGGGAAGTGACATCTGGAAGCCAGGAGCCTGGGGATGGGGAGGGAATTGGGGGGGGAACCTGGAACTTCCATTGTCCAGCCTGGGACCTTGCCACATGCTTACAGGAAGACGCTCGACTCTGTTGCTGGCCAGTGAATACCATTCAGGAAGCCTAAGGGCTTGATTTTGTTGTTTTTCCTTGATTCCTAACCTGGGTTTCTTATTCTGTACATTGTAATAGTTTTACCTATAATAATTACAGACTAATAAAGTAATTAGAGTTTTCAAAATACCTTTATTTTGTATTTTTCATAGCAACAGTACCAGTAAGAATTGTTGTTTTCTAATTCAATTATTCACCTGTTAGCTGGCTTTCTTCACTAAAGAACTTCTTGCCCTCCACACTTTTTATTTTTCTGCCCTGTCTCTCTTATTAATATTTTGAATATTGCTATGGGCTCATGGATTTTTATGTATTCAATGTGTCAATTACCATCCGCTTCCTTTTTCATGCTCCAGTGTCCCAAGTTAGGACATCCAGAGCCCTTCCCTCCAATTTCAGTGTCCTTTGACATCATCCTGTTAGTCACTGAGCACTCTCAGAGCCCCCTTGCTTTCTGGCTTTGAGGAACACACGGTCTTCAGCACAATTACTCAGGCCTGCATTGCAGCATGGAAGAAGACACAGGAAATGTCTAGCTGAATGGCTGTGGCTGTGTTATAATAAAACTTTATTCACCAGAAGAGGCTTGGCCCTTGGCATGGTTCACCTCTCTTGCTCTAAACAAGTCCTCATTGGTATCTTTTCTTATTTTGTTGTGAATCTATGTTTTGCTACCATGAGAAAGGGATGCTACCATGAAATCACAGTGCATTCTGACTGCCCCCAACCACGTCACTAGTTTTCCAGCAGTACACTTGGTTATATCGAACAGCAGAATAGCAGGATGTTATGAAAAGTACACAACATTCAGAGAAGGCTTGGGGTTAAGGCCCTACAAGGTCATCCTCTAGGTGTGTGATCTGGACATACCTTTCTGCCTTGCAGAGAGGGTGGGAAGACTGAATTGGAAAACTGGCTTGTGCATTACACAGAGAGATAAGCATGTTCTGCTAGTTCTTATCATTGCTACCATGTTGGTGACGGTGCTAAGCAGAACAGAAGACTAGAGAGGAAAAGTCATGCTCAGCAATGTGACTTTTTATAGTGGAGATGATTGTGTGTTGTGGGTTGAGCTAAGCTGCCCTCAACCCTTGCAATTTATACGTTGGAGTCCTAAGATATAAATTACAGTTGTCCCACCGAGAATAGAAAATTTTATCTCCTCTCTGTCTCTCTCTCTCTCTGTGTGTGTGTGTGTGTGTGTGTGTCCTGTTCTTCAATTTCCAATAATTGTGTCCAGGGAAAATAGAGAAGCACAAATGTCAGACTCTCAAAGGCTTCTATGTTGTATATGGCTCAGTTCGAATCTTGGCATTAGTGCTTGCCTCTGGGTAAAACTGAGTACATTTCTCATTCTCTCCTTGCCTTCAACTTTCTCATCCATATTCTGAAAAATAAAAGCACCTATTTTATAACTTTGTAGTAAAGGAACAATCCACATAACGCGTGTAGCAGAGTGTAAATCCTTATCCCTCTTCTAAAAGAGGCAGTTTGGGCATAGGGTGGCAGGAAGAAGGGCGAGTCTCTTTATGGAGTGTGTGATCTGCACGAGACGGCATGCCGAGTGCTCTCCTATGCATGTCTTCATTTTTGCTTTTAAAGATGAAAAAGCTGAAGTGGAATGTCTAAAAGAGTACACAGGTCCTAAAGCCACACAGCCAGGGTGATGGAAATATGATATGATTCAAATCTAGACTCAGTGGCCCTAAATACTGTTCTTCAATCTTTAAAACCCAAAAGACATGTGGACCAATGTTTGGAGGAACAAGAGGCTGTGCCCTTCTCCATTGTCAAACTTTAGGGAGAGAAGCCTTCGAGACATGGAGAGTGGTACCCGGCCCCGTGGAGAGAAAGAGCGATTCACAGCTAGGAAGGTATAGTGTAGCCAGCAGTGCTCAGGAGACAGCACCAGATTTTTGCTGGTGGGAGGCTTCTGATTCCTTTTCCCTTTTGGGCTCAAAGCATCGATAAATACAAACTCTCAAGACTAGACATCACTGTCTGTGGTAGTTCCATGTTTTATATTCACCTAAACATTATACTAGCTTCAAGCTCTATTATTTGGTTAGAAAGGCAAATCTGGATTTAATAAAAGACAAGTCAAACCCTTATATTCACGTTCGGTCATTTGGGCATCAGTGAAAACAATGAATACAACTTCTAATGGTAAAACCCTTCGATGCAGCACAAATATTTATTCTTAGCTGTCATATCTCAGGAAAGCAGGCCTGTCATATCTGAAAACTTCCCCTGCACAACTGTGAGTTCCAGGATTGCACCCACTTCATTCTTGAGCAATTAAGCGCAAAGACCATCTCCCCCGACTGTGGCCTCTTTCCATAGTGCTCAGCACCTAGAGGGGTTCAGCAGATCTTTATGGAATGATGAAATGATTTCCTAGTCACTGTGGTTTGGTTAGCCATCAGCAGTAGGTCATTAGGGTTACAAATATCTAAAAAGACAAGATTGGATGGAAAGTCTTTAGGACTATTATATTCCTAAACATTTCTATTTTTCATTATTACTAATAACCATTTCTAAAAATACAAATGAGACTCAAATGACAGTCAAATGCCTGCTACTTAATAATTTCTTCTTAGAGTTCATGATTGCTCCAGAAGAGCAGATAATTAATGTACCCACTTGGCCACTTCTCCTCCCTGCCTCCTCCCTATCCCTGGCCTGTCTCCTCCCTACCATCACCTCCCTGCCGGCCAGTGTAGCAGGAGCACACAGAACACAGAACACGGCACACAGCACACACTATTCAGCAGAAGCGTCCCTGACTGTTCCTTCCAGACACCAGTTAGGGGCTGAATCTCCAGGGAAGGGGAGGAGCAACCAATAACTGTGAAAATGAGCAGACTCAGTGGTTTCTCTGAGAAAAACCTTTATAGTTATGAATAAGACAATGGCAATTACATAATATTGGTCACTTTTAATCAGTCTTGTTTATGTGAAAGAAACGCTGAAATAGTTGAGCTATGACAGCTTCTGGCAGGCAGTGGGCTACATGGCTTTCCAATAGCTATTTGGTTAATTAAAAGCATTTCAAGCATTTCTCCATCTCCTCTAAATAGCTTAGGTCACTAAGAGGAGGGATTAGGCCACTCCAGTTCCATTTTGCATCACACTCTTCCCACTTACATTACAGACCACTTAGATACTGTAGGCCAACCAATCTTCAGGAATGTTCAAAATCAGAGGTAGAAAAATGCACAGAGAGGTTAGTTTAGGAAATTAGATCATTAACTTTAAATCCAAACACCAATTGAATTATAAAAGACAAGATACATATTTAAAATTCTTTAAAATTTCAAAGGCACTGGTGTAGATGTCAGAAACATCACTGGTTTTCTTTCATTCCATGGGGTAAGGAGATACTCATGTTGACAGAACCTTGAGCACTGCTGAGCACAGAGCATCTCAGATTTATCAGAAGTATGTCCAGTGATCAGAGCTCCCTGTGTGTGGAGGCCATACTGATTTTGATTGGCAGAGATGATTCCTCATTATTGTGGTAATCAATAAGAAAAATTTTAAACGTAATAAAACTCAAATAAGCTTACATTATTAGTACAAATGAGATTATAGTCCTCCTTTTAGTTGCTTATCATTTTCTAGCAAAACAACAAGTCAAGTCATATTTACCATTCAAATAATTTAAAAACTTTCAGTCTGCATTGAATGAGAATACATCCAAATTATGACTCATCAAGTCTTTCTTTAGTCCCTGTAGATTCATTTACTGCCTACCCTCAATGTGTCAGGTACTAGTCTATTAGATTGGTGCAATTACTTTTGCATCAACCTAATAGAAGAAAAGAAGGATACGAAATGTAGTTTTACAACGTCCCTGCCCACAAGGAGTCCATAAGTTAGTCAGGAACCCAATAATATTACCAGGTGTTGATTTCCTCCTATTTATGGGAAGTAGAGGAAATAGATTGACAGCTCTCTATTGTTCTTAGGCAAGATAAGATATACCAATGTCTTGGCATCCCTTTAAGAGGGTAATTAATACTAGCTAGCTGCTATAACAACTACCAAATCTACACGGCTTAACACAATAAAGGTTTATTTATTTTCACTCAAAGTCCCTACAGATCAAGTGGCTCTCCTCCGTCTTGGAGGCGTCTGGAAAATCTGGAATCCAAGGATTCAGTGGCAGAACAAAAAGATGGTAGAGGAAGTACAGGCCTGAAAGTGAAAGACATCCCTTTCCCTCTCATTCCACTGGACAGAACTGAGTTATATGGCCCCAACCTAACTGCAAGGAAGACTGGGAAACATAGTTTTTCTGGGTTCCCAGGAAAAGGCACAATGTAGAGAACACAAGGTTGCCCCCGCTGCAGTCTATTGCAAAAGACCAGACATTTGCAAAGATAGAGGAGACGATGCAATGCTTACAAAGATCCTATTTAACAAGGCATTTGCTTGGAATTCGTGCTTCTTTGTTTTCTATTTTACTTTTTGATAAAATATTTGAGCCTCACTTTCCCTTACTTGAAATACATGGAGTTGCTCCTGTATTCCTGATACAATAATTCGGAACATATATTTTCATGTTCAAGAGACAAGGGTTGACATACCAGCTCTCCTACAAGGGTGGAAATGCTAATTCTTAGCTCATAGGGCTGTTCTGACAATTAAATAATTTAGGAAATAAAAGTACACTGTAGACTGTTTAAAATCAAGGGAAAATAAACATTCCATCTAATGGGAAAACTACCATTTCCAAAACTTATTTCTTTGCCATAGCCTTAATAAAACGACCTTTTCAAGGACGCTTTCATATGAGGTTGGTGCCTCTGAGAGCTTTATCTTTCCATAGAGGTCTTCGAAACTTCTGTCCAACATTCATTGCTTTGTTTTGTCCAAATCTGTAAAGGAAGAGACATACGGCAAAAGGCTGCATGAGCTCCCCCAGACCATCCCTCAGCACAACTTGGTGAGCCCAAGAAGGCAATAGGATCTGATTGCAGAGGAGCCCAATTAGACCCCCTTTCCTTGTTTGTTTAGTGTAAAATGAGATTTCCTGAATTTAACATCTTGTAACTTTGCTTTATACAGCTGAGAATTCTTATTAACGTCTGAGATTGGTTTGCGTCCTGGACACAGGCTGCATACCATTACAGAGGGATTTATTTGGCTCCTCTGGGAAGGACTCCATTTTGTCCTCCAAAAGCATTGCTTTTCTCAGGTTTATCCAGGAAAGCATGGGTGGCCCTTACATAATTGGGAAATCAATTGTTGACTGTGGAAAGAAGGGGTCATAGGAAATTCCTAAATTCTAACCTGAGCTCCAAGTCCCAGATTCCTTACATTATTCTTAAATATCCCTTGCACCCTCCCCTCCACCCTGACACATACTTTTTGTCCATTTGTTTGTCTTTGGGCCTTATGTACATAAAACCAATGTATTCCTTGGAAAATGAGTGCGAAGGTTTTGTGTTTTTAAATTTAACAGTCTTGTGCAGCAAGTACAGTGGCCATACAACTGATTTTCCAGGGAATGTTGAGAGTGAAGTGGGCACCTAGTAATATTCACTCTGAGATAACAGTCAAAAACTAGGACTATCCTTGCCAAACTAAGACTTGTGTTCACAATAAACATAAAATAAAATCATTTTAAAATTGTAATACAATGCTAAGCTTTTAAATTTTACATATTCAGGTCATTGATGTTTACCTTACACGAAGCTATAATAAATGACCTCATGTGCTTTTCAAAACCAGTATCCTTCTCATTGCTCATGAATCTGAGTTTCTTTTACATATTTATTAATCACTAACATTTCAAGGCCTATAAATTGACTATTCATTATCATTGCCCATTTTTCTGTTGTGTTTTCCTTTCCTTCTTGATTTATGTGAGCTCCTATGTATTCAAGATGTGAATTTTTTTGAAAATTTAAGATTTTATAACTGTCTTTCATTAGTGTCCCTTCTTCCATGTTTGTCTCTGACATTCTTAGTTAAATACATATTTTTAATTTAGAGGTAATCATATTTACAGCTATCCCTTATTTACATTTATCACTTAATATTAAGTTTTCCTTTTTGGTTTGTGCTTTTGAAATCCTACTGATAGTCTTCCCCCATCTCAGTGATGTTCTTCCTCATTTTCATAAGCTTTAAATCTTTACATTTTACATTTAGGCTTTTGTTCCATTTGGAGTTGATTTTTGAGGTGTTGTGAGTTGGGGATCTACCTTTAATTTTCAAACTTTAGACCCAAGTTTCCCAACACATTTGCTAAACCTCTGTGCTTTCACTACTTCATTACACATCAAGTTTGCAGGTTTCTCCATCTGTTCCTGGTTTGTATGTCAATTTCTGTTCTGAAATACTATTTGTTTGACAAATGTTTGGAAACATGTCCTCTTATCTGGTAGGGCTATTCCCCTATATCTTTTCTTCATTTCCAAAGTTTCTTAACTATTGAATGTATTTTGAATTGGTTTTCCAACTTGCCAAAACGTACTATTGAGAAATTGCTTATAATTGTATTGAATTGGTGAATGGATTTTAGCAAAACTGATTATTCATAAAATTAACTCATCCAACTGGTAGCAGCAGCAAAAATGGCAAAGTGAGGACTTATGAGAATTCCTTTCTCTATGGAAACAAAACCCTGGGGAAAAATGGTCTGAATCAACCTTTTCAGAACTCTGGAAATTAGCCAGAGACTTGAAGCAATTCAGGTTGCTTTTATTTAAGAAAAGTGACAGAATCTCGGTAAGAACAGCAAGCTTTGAGGGATTTGAACTTGCCCAATTGCCTTCCTTCTTTCTCCATCTCTGCAGGGGCCTTAAAACCAACATCCCACACTTATAATGAAAACCTAGCAGGAGGCAGAACAGGATTGGAGCTGCTTCAAAGCCTCAGGTCCAGAGAACTCATGACCTATGAGGATCCTCAATAAGACTCATAGCTGATTCCGCCTCAGAAACCACAGAGACCCAAAGGCAAATTCAAAATGCTGAAAGTTAACTCATCCAATCAGTCAACTCTTATACACAGCTCCTTTTTTGTTCTTAGAGGTTTTTTTTATTCTAATAAAAGTGTTTTATATTGTTGTTTTATTATTCCTAAATACCATATTTTTGTTGCTATTATAAATGGTATTTCTATTGCCATTTTGTCTAACATTTTCTGGTGGTCAAATTTCTAGCTAGTGTGGAAGAACACTAACGGCTTTTACTTATTGATTATCTCTCTGGCAATCTCCCTAAACCTCGTGAGAGTAGTAATGGCTCCTCTATTGATTGATTAAGCCACTGGATTACCCATCCCCCTCTTGATAATATCTGTTGAAATAATCACATTATCTGCAACTAATGACAATGTCACTGCTCTTATAGTCTCTATGTGCATTTCTTTTTCTTTTCTTAATGTTTTGACTCATTCAATTGACCGCCATTCACAGGACAGATGTTGAACATTTAGATGTTGAACAACCACATATAATGGTTGTTTTCGTTATCGTGTGCCTAAAGAGAATGTGATTAAAATTTGCCAGTTCGGTATAATATTGGATGTAGGGTTTTGACAAATAATTTTCAACAAACTAAAAGAGTTATCTTCCCTTTCTAGTATTCTACTTGCACTGGTTTTTTAAAAATAATAAATTGGGATTGAAATTGTCTTATGCTCTTTTCTGTATCCATTTCTAGTAAGATAATTATTTTGATTTTTTCTACTTTTCATTAAACATTAAATAGTTATATTTTCTGAGGCTGAACTCTCCTTGAATCTCTGCTATGAATGCTGCTTGATCATGAGATACTATTTTTCATGCTCTCATTAAATTAGTAAATTAATTTTTATTTAGGATCTTAAATCTACATATATAAGCAAAACTGACTTTTTGGTTCTTATAATACCTTCATCTAATTTTAGAATCAATCTTATAAAGTGTGAAGCCTCATGAAGTGTTTTGAGATGACTTCACTTTTTATATTATCTGGGCCAAGTTCCATCAGATAGGGATTACCTACCTGTTTCCTGAAAGTTTAAAATTAAATAGCTGCCTATAGACAGTTATATCATTAGTATTTCATTTTCTTTCATGGTTACTAGTTAAGAAAAGTGACAGAATCTCGGTAAGAACAGCAAGCTTTGAGGGATTTGAACTTGCCCAATTGCCTTCCCTCTTTCTCCATCTCTGCAGGGGCCTTAAAACCAATATCCCACACTCATAATGAAAACCTAGCTGTACATATATACACATATTTATATGTATGTATATATAAACACATATATAAATAAATTGGCATTGAGCACACATATATACATACATGCATATATACTGAATTTGGCTTCTCAGAAATCCATCTATTATCAATGAGATTTCCATTTTATTGGCAGATAGTTTTTAGTGTTACTGTATGTTAAGTTAGTAATTTGCTTAATTTACTGCCATTTTCCAATTTTCATAGTCCATTTTATTTACTACCATCTTCTCTCTAACTTTGGGATCATTTTTGTCAGAAAGCTGACATTTTAGTATTTCCATTTCATGGGCTGAAGGATTTGTTAATTATCTTGTGTGTGTGTGTTTTTTTTAAAGCAAAGTTTTTTTTACTTGTACAAAAGTAAGATATAGACAAACCAGAGGCTAAAAGAAAATATGCAAATAAATACTCACTATGAAAAGTGAAAGATAACAGAAAATGTTCTAATATATAATGACAATATTTCCTTCCTTTCATTTCTTGCCTTTGGAACTTTTTAAAAAATTTATTATTATTATTTTTTTGAGATGGAGTCTCGATCTGCCACCTAGGCTGGAGTTCAGTGGCCCAATATTGGCTCACTGCAACCTCGCCTCCCGGGTTCAAGTGATTCTTGTGCCTCAGCCTCCCAAGTAGCTTGTAATACAGGCATGTGCCACCACACCTGGCTAATTTTTAAATTTTTAGTAGAGACGGGCTATTGCCATGTTGACCAGGCTGGTCTCAAATTCCTGGTCTCAGGTGATCTGCCTGCCTCGGCCTCCCAAAGTGCTGGGATTATAAGAGTTAGCCCCCATGCCTCACGCCTTTGGAACTTTTATTAAATTCATGTTACTACTTCTATCTTCCATATCTTTTAACTTTTTTTTCTCAGTCATCACATTACTTTATTGCTTTTGAATGTATGGAAGACATTATTTGAATTCAACTTACAGACTGATTTTTCAGCTAAATCTATTCATATGTAAAAATCCATTCATTAAGCTCTTTATTTCATCAATTTCATTTGTCATGCCCAAAGATTTCATGTATGCTTGTTCTTGCTTTCAATATCTTTTTTATTCTGGGAATATCTGTATGTATGTATATATACACACACACACACACACGTAGAGCTCAGAAAACAACACTCCAGAAAGAAGGCCTCAGCAGCAGCCTCAGCAGTGAAAGGTTTTCTCTTTCTCCTAACCTTCTGTTTCTCAGTCCTTAGCCAGCCACAGAAATGAAAATCTCTCTTTCCCAAGGTGGGTCATAGAAACCAAAACCCCTCTGTCCCTAAACCAATCATGAAACCTGAAAATACTACATAAGTGCTCTCTCTGCCTTTTTGTGTAAAAACTAGCCATAGAGAAATTATCTGATCTACCTTGTTTGACGGTAGATCATAAGACCCCTAATACGGTTTGGCTGTGTGTCCCCACCCAAATCTCTCCTTGCACTGTAATAATCCCCATATGTCAAGGGCAGGACCAGATGGAGATAATTGAATCATGGGGTCAGTTTTCCCCATGCTATTCTCATGATAATGAGTGATTTCTCATGAGTTATGATGGTTTTATAAGGGGCTTCCCCCTTCTCTCAGCACTCATTCTCTCTCCTGCCACCCTGTGAAGAGGTGCCTTCTGCCATAATTGTAAGTTTCCTGAGGTCTCCCCAGCCATGTGGAACTGTGAGTCAATTAAATCTCTTTTCTTTATAAGTTACCTAGTCTCAGCTATTTCTTTATAGCAGTGTGAGAATGGACTAATACAACCCCATTCCAGAGAGGGTCCTGCCCAATACTCAGAAGGAAAGAATGCAGGCTCAGAGAGGCTAAGAAGAGTCCAGATAGACAGGCCTTGCTTGGTGTCCCCACTCTGCCTATTAGCATTAGAGCATATATTTTTGGTCCAATCATATTTCTATACAGCTGTTCATAATTGTTGAACCTAAGCCTAAAAACAGACAATTTCTTCTATATCTTTGCATCTTCATTCTGAAGGCTATTATGTATATACATTAAGTAAATTTATATGCCTTATCTCCAATTAACCTGCCTTTTGCAAGATGATTTTTCAGCAAACCTTCAGAACACAATATACATATTTTATATTCTTATTCTATATCATTCTGTTAGTTTTGATTCCTCAAGTATTGATAGTTCTGTTTATTCAGTGGTTCTCAAAGTGCTTTGGCCAGAGAGATTTCCTGTGAGATCATCTTTTATTCTCATAGGACTACTAGCTGCTTTGTTTACAATGTGTGCTGGATGATGGAGTAAAAGTATGCCTTTAGTTTATTTTCCTCCAGGTAAGTTTGGGGCTGTTCCAGGGAACAGAGTTCCCAGTGTTACATTCTAGGGTCTGGACTCTCCTTACTGCCTTCTCCCCACCATAAGACTTTCTAGGATTTCCTTTTGAGGCACTGCTTTGTCCCCGTGGTTATCAACCTTTCTGTCATTACATGTCCCACTTAGTGGAGGTGGGGTTCAGGGGCTCTGCCAGGCTGGCCAAGTCTGCTGCACCATCTGCTGAGGACTCCACCCATGCTGTGGTCTCCTTCCAAGTTAACGTCATCCACTCACTTTGGGCTGATACAGGGCCGACCCATGTTTTATTCTTACTCTGGTGGTGTTAAAACACTGACAGAGATCATTCAGGGAGGCATGAGAATAAAAACAAAACAAAACAACCAACGCAAAACAAGTCTACCCCTCCCTGGCTGTGGGTGATGATTCTCTCCGGCTCCAGGCTGCTATCCAGTTCCTCTTCCACCTTCTGCTGCAGCCATGGGGACTCAATGACCTTCTCTCCCCCAAGGGCTCCCCACAATCTTTATGCCAGGCTTTATAAGGTTCTGAGGTCATTGACCTCCATGTATCACGCACGGCCTCTCAAGAATAGAGTGAAGACACCCATATCTTAAGTATCTCTTCTACAACATCTAGTGCACTACTTAAAATTCTTAAAAGAATCCAGGATATGAGATGCAGGTGGTGATGGTCAGAATGAAGGGCCTAGAATAGAGATTCCTAGAAAGAAGTAGCATGAGGAACATTTGGAGGGATTGGTGAGCTGGCAGCCATATCAACCCAAGGCCCACGCTTCCTGCCATGGTTGGTGGGACACTGTGTCTAGAGAATGGCTGGTGCAGCCTTGAATTCTTAGATCACACACTGGTCACATTGCACGGCTTTGCTGAAGGTGAAAACTTGCTTTCAATATTAAAACTAGACAGAGTAATCATTGACAGACAGCAGTGAGATGATATCTGCTGGAGTTAAGATACCTTGGGAATAGACGGCTGCATTTGGAATTTATTTGATGTGCATATGCAGTCTGTCATTTTTCCAGCCAATCCCATATTGCTATCTTGCCTCTCCATTATCTCCCCAACCTGAGAGATTAGAGAGAAACATTTTGTTTGTCAGCTCAGAAGTAAGCACTGTCCATTACCTGATAAGACTGAAGCAGGGTTTAACAAGTCAATTTGAACCAAATAGAAAATGTCCTATCATGATATCAGCCAGTCTCTTTGTTTGTGCATACTGTTCCTGTGTTCTTGATAATCTGGTAAAACCCAGTGAAACTTAGTATATGCGGATTAGTCAGAAATGAATGCTCACTTTGGAAGCCTGCTGGAAGAAGTCAATGCATTTCTCTACAGGAAGTGCCTAGATTTATAACCTACAGGATTGAGGACAGTGAAAACCAGAAAGGCATTTCATGTCAATTAGAAAATATCTCCAGAATCTTCTGATTCTATCTCAAGTGAGAAGCCAAGTCCGAAAAGGCTGGAGACCAATTTCTAACTATCATTTTTGTACTTGTATAAGCTTTGACATTTCGGGAGGGATAAAAGTATGTGCCTATGAATATCCAGATGTTAACTCCTCTGAATGAACCAAGACAAGGCTTCTCCCATCACCTGGGAAATTCAGTAGGTGAAGCAGAACTTAGTAGAGCCTGTGTTTAGACCCTTAGGGGATGTTGGTTTAAGAACTCTACTACCGACTGGGTGCAGTGGCTCATGCCTGTAATCCCAGCAGTTTAGGAGGCCGAGACAGGCAGATCACGATGTCAGGAGTTCGAGACCAGCCTGACCAACATGGTGAAACCAACCCCTTCTCTACTAAAAATACAAAACTTAGCTGGGAGTGGTGGCATGCACCTGTAATCCCAGCTACTCAGGAGACTGAGGCAGCTACTCAGGAGACTGAGGCAGGAGAATCACTTGAACCCAGGAGGCAGAGGTTGCAGTGAGCTGAGATCATGCCACTGCACTCCAGTCTGGGTGACAGAGCAAGACTCCATCCAAAAAAAAAAAAAAAAAGAGGTGGGGGTCGGAGGAGAAGTACTCTACTATTTATAATGTGCAAGATCTGCACTTGCCATCTGTCCATGAAGAAAGGGACAGAGAACTAATGGTCACTGAGATGTGCATGTGTGATCAGCACTGTGGTGAGTGCTTTGCACACATTTTTACAACTACCCAAGAATGTTGTGAGGTGTTTTATACTATCCACAACCTATAGATGAAGAACTGAGACTCCTAGACCCATTTAACTGCCCACAGTACTAAGAAGCATTGTGCACATGTTGCTAAAGACATACGAGGCATTATTTTCTCTCTTTACCTACAAAATCTCCACTGAGCTTTCTTGGTGACAGGTCTGAGATTTATCTCGTAGGTAAACACTGACTTAATGTGTGTCTCAACTTTTAAGGAAGAGATAAAGGTAAACGGCAGGGACTGGCCATCATCACCATGCTGCTTGCCCTCGTGTTGAAATTGTGTGTAGCGACAGGCTCAGAGTGTTTCTATTTCTCATACATATTTTTGTCTTCAATGTGGGCGCACAAATGTGGTAGAAGTTCAGCTGTAGAGTGACGTGATCAGCCAAATGGTCCACTGCGGATAGAAGAGAAAGACTGTAAGATAGGTCAGCAACACAGAACTATTAGTCATCCCTTCAAAGTGCAGCATTCGTCTTGGCTTCTGATCCAGGTTGAATCTAGATTTGAAGAAAAATTAAAACATATTGGTGTGTTAATTAGGAATCTCAAATACAGCCATTATTGTCTACTGAGGTCATCAGCAACAGAAACATTGAAGAAAGAGGTGGAGAGTGAAGAGAAAGAAAGAGAGAGAGAAAGGAGAAGAGGGAGAAGGAGGAGAGAAAGGAAAGGAAGAAAGCAAGGAAGAAAAGGGGAAAGAATAAAGGAAGGAAGGAAGGAAAAGAAAGAAAATAAGAAAGAAAGAGAGAAAGAGAGAAAGAAAAGAAAGGAGAGAAAGAAGGAAGGAAGGGATGGATAAAGGAAGGAAGGAAGGAAGGAAGGAAAGAAAGAAAGAAAGAAGGAAAGAAAGAAAGAAAGAAAGAAAGAAAGAGAAGGAAGGAAGGAAGGAAGGAAGGAAGGAAGGAAAGAAAGAAAGAAAAGAAAGAAAGAAAGAAAGAAAGAAAGAAAGAAAGAAGAAAGAAAGCAAGAAAAGAAAAGAAAGAAATAAGGAAGGAAGGAAAAAATAAAGGGAGGGAAGGAGAGAGCGACAAAAAGCGGGGCAAGTCACTCTTCATCTCTGTGTATATATAGATATATCTTTGCCCTCGTAGACCTTACTGCCTGAGGAGATTTTCAATAAGATGTGAAGATTCCAATGGTAGATAAATGAGGGAAATATGAAAGGTCCCTTGATACATGGGAGAAAATTCAATAAATTTCAAAACAGAAAATTCTTTCTTGGCCAATAATCTAATAAATAATAGATTTAAAACCATCTTGTGATACTAAGCATAGATAGAAAAATATGCATGTACACATGTATGTGCACGTGAACACACAGAGACCCCCACTCCGATATTGGTGAGACTGGGCTGAATTTAGCATGCACCAGCTCCTGAGGGCACTTTCCAGTCCAATAGCGTAACGAGAAGCCAGAGCCTTCTTTGATTGTTGTTGCTCTTTTCCTGTGACCAGGCGATCCCATTGTTTGGAATTTTACCTAATGAAAAATTGAACAGAAGCAAAAATCTATTCAAGCACATTTCTTATATCCAAAATAATAAAAATTCCCCATCAATAATTGGTTAATTACTGTATGTAAAAAATGCCAGATTTTTCAACAACTAAGAAAATGTTGGTACATTTAAAGAATACATAGAACTGCTGGGTGTGGTGGCTCATGCCTGTAATTCTAGTCCTTTGGGACTAGAATGGCAAAACCCCATCTCTACTAAAAATGCAAACAAACAAACAAACAAAACCCCGAGCGGTGGCGGCGCCTGTAGTCCCAGCTACTCAGGAGGCTGAGGCACAAAAATCTCATAAACCGGCAGGTGTAGGTTGCAGTGAGCCGAGATTGTGCCACTGCACTCCAGCGTGGGCAACAGAGCAAGACTATTTCAGAAAAAAAAAAAAAAAAAAAAAAAACTTTTAAAATGCCCAACCATATATGTTTTATTAATACCTAATGCACTTATAAAATTGCCCAGCTACTGCAAAATATATAAGCTTTTAAATATACGTGCTGTAGAAAAGAGTTCTTATGATATAGAACATACCTTGAGGTTAATTTTGAAATTTGAAAGAGCATGATCTGCATATTAGAGCCTGAAGAAAACAGCAGTGAGAATTCTCCACCTCACAATCTTTCCTTCCTCCTGCTCCTACTCATACATCCTTCTTTCACCACCACATCTCCCCTCCCAATAAAATCTAAGCCATGTGACTTTTTTCAACATCTGCTTCCTTTCTTTTCTTTCATAGAAAGCATGCATGAATAATCAGACCGCACTGCTGCTGTTAATTGTAAAAATCATTAGTAAACTTCCAGGTGCTGTTTACTATATAAGCATTGTAATTTTCTATCCTAAAATCAGCAACTCCCCCACATCATTGTCTGCCCCGGGGCATGAGCACTGTGCAGCTTTGAGGTTGTCAAAGGCAGTTGCAGCCCCATTTACTGGGACTGAAAGAGATCGATCCACACCTGCAGCGTTTAAGGCAATAATTCCTGATATTAACCAGACCTCATGAGGAGAGGGCCCTTTTGCCAGCCTCCTCATGATTCAACACTCTCCAATCCATGTGGAATCATTGAATATGCTGTGATTGGCTCACACCCACCATGTCCATTCTTCCCCTTTCTGCCGCCACTCTACCTATTGTCCAAAGATTCTGGAAAGAAACCTGTAGAGAAGAGAAAGCCAGTTTAGATGCCATTTGTCTCTAACTTGTAAGCCCGGCATGCCTGAATTTTTGCAATTGCAAATAAAGTGCAAAGGAAGAACAAACTCAAGAACCCTCAAGAGCCCATACCGCAAGAGGCAGGAAGAATCCTGGAGATTTGACTGAGAGAAGAGATCCCAGCACAGAGAGGAAGTAACTTGCCCAATGCCATACAAACACTGCCTAACGTTTGGTTACACAAAACAGATTACAACTTCCATCTGTTTCCTTGAAGGCACCTGTGGTTTTCCTCAAGAAATTCAAGATAAAAGAAAACAAAGCTTGAGTTTACATTTTCCCAGGTACTACAACGGCATCCCTGGGTACACCTGCTGTTCTTTCTCTGGGGCTCCCAATTCCTGCTCTGCTCCTCCAGGCAGGATTCTACACAGCCTTCCAGTAACACTGCAGGAGTGGCCCTCGGGTGGTCTGGCTACACTTTGCCTATAACCTGTTGCACTGTGTGTTCTTACAGCCATAGCCATTATTTTCCTGCACTGTGTCATCTGTTTGCTTGCTCCTATTTCAGTGGTATTCGAAGTGCCTCTGACAAAAGTGCTTTTCCTTCTTTTTCTTTTCATATTTTTGGCTTAGTTCAATACCTCAATGAATGAATAAAATTTATTAAGAGAGCATTATAATATCTAATGTTTTAATCAATGTTTGAGGTAGAAAGTTCTCAGAGACCATCTGACCCAACTTCAAAATTAATTTCTGCATCACAGGTGCAATAATGTTCAGTGACTCTGTGAACTATGTTTGCACTTTGGCATCATCTCCACCTCCCAGAGTGTTCTCTACCACTTTGTCTCAGAGACAAAGCCTAGGACTGCATTTCTTAGAATTCCTTCCCCATAGGCTTCCATGAAAAGAAAGGAGGCCGTGTTCTCCAGCAGCTGTGGCGGGAAGAAGCACAGGTGACTCACAGACCAGTGTGGGGAGGAAGCAGGTGGGATGGTCTCGGCAGCTCCCAGGCAAGCTCCTCCACAGCTCCTGCTGTAGTGTTGCAAGCTGAAAACTTTAGCAATAACTTCACTGTTCTTTGTTTCCCCGGCTTTTCCAAAATTTTGCTAGGTTTTATTTCCTTGCATTAAAATTTTCCTACGACAAAAGAGTCATCTTTGTAATGCATGGTGCTGGGTCAATTAGATACACACAGAGTTGAGGTGGAGAATAAATCCTGACCCCTCCCTCATAAAAACAAAATCCAGACAGAGTATAGATCTACATGTGAAAAGTAAAACAATAGCATTTAAAAGAAAACATACAAAAGCATCTTCATAACCTTAGGGTAGGCAGACCTTATACAAGACACAAAAAATTGCTAGACATAACACACAAAATGATAAATAGAACTCCAATAAAGTTAGTGTCCTCTGCATATCAAAAGACACCATTAGGAGAAGTCAAGCCACAGAATAAGAAAGGATATTTGCATGATACATATCTAAGACTACCAAGAATATATAAAAATTTACACAAATCAATAAAAAAGACAGACATCTCAAAGTAGGTACCTCAGAAAAGAATATCTAAGTAGCCAAAAGCATGTTAAAAATTTCTCAGATTAAGCAATTATTAGATAAATGCAAATTAAAACCACCATATACACAAAAGAAAGTCTACAATTTAAATGGCAGACAAAACAAAGTATTGCGTTTGGAGCAACTAGAACTCACCTACTTTTAAGAGTAAGTTGGTACAACTATGCTTGCATGTCGTTGGGAAACTGAAATTATCTACTCAAACTGAACATCCGTCCATCCTACATCCTAGCAATTCTACCTCTACATATATTAATATAAATGTACACACATGTTTACAAAAGACATACAACTATTTATAGCAGCAATATTTGAGTAGTTCATATTACAAACAATCCATCAATCAATCCATAGGCTAGGCTGTGATGTATTCATATATGTGACACAATAAAGCAACGAGAATGAAATAACTACACATTTTCCCAACAAATCACAATTTTGATGACTCACAATCAAAATAGCCTGAATACAAAACAATACATACTGGATAATTCCATTTACACAAAGTTTAAAAATCAGAAAAACATCCATGGCTTTAGAACTCAGAATAGTGGTTACTTTTGGGGAGGTAATGATTAGAAGGAGGGGAACTTCTTGTTAATGTCGAACTCCTAAATCTGGACTCTTGTTACATGGCATGTTCAGTTGGTAAAATTTTATTGAAATTCACTGTTAATATCCATGCATTTTTAAATAAATTTTATACTTTAATTAAAACGTTACATTAAAAGAATTCAGCCTGGAGATACCTGGAGTGTCGTCCATTTTCCTGACTGACAGAGTAAATTATTTAAAATTTATAGTTAATAGGTTTCAGGGTCATGGTTATGAAGATGATGGTGATAATTATGACAACAATGACAAATATCTTCAACTACAGTGAAAATAGCACTACTGTTTATTAGGTGATAGACAATATGTTGGGGACTTTTTGATAACCTGACACTGTCCTGGGAAGCAGGAATTGAAATTCCTGTTGCACGGATTGGGAAATTGAAGGTAGCTAATTTGTTCAGTCACCCAGCTCCTGTGAGGTCAGACCTGTGAGGACAGAATTTATTGATTCTACGCAGATTTCCCACTTCATGAAAGAATGGCATGATTTTTCATCTGTAACTCAGAAACCCTTTTGAGTGCGTAAATACTGAGTTACTCAAACTGATGCCCCTATGACATGAAAGTGCTGGGAGTTCTGTCTGTCTGAATGAGGCAGAGAACAATGCTGATGGGATTTCTGCCCCCACTGTGTAGGGTCCCTCATGCATTTGTGGTGCTTTGTAACAACCCTCATCAAAGTACATAACTCAAGAGATGCAGGATCTGCCAATCGTAAGCAGCTCTTCCCAGCTCCTTTTGTAGGAAAAACTTTCTCACATCCCTGGTACTGGGCAGGGATAAGAAGAGCCTGTGGGGTTGGCAGCTCCCTGTCATGGTCTCATCTACAGAAATGTCTTCTCTTCTTTTCATCCTGCTAAATTGGAGATTGTGAATCTCTGGATCAGATAAAATGTTATTTTCTCATTTGGTAAAAAAAAAAAAGAGAACATTTAATGTCTCATAAAGCTGTAGGAGAGGGTTTGGTAAAATGAACATGTTAAACCCCCACCTCAAGTAGTATGTGGAATACCAAAGAAGAAAATTTCCCTTCGGGGCCTCCATCTCTTCTGCATAAGAGAAAGGAAGATGGAAAGTCCTCCTTGTGGGAAGAGGAGTCCTCCATCTCACAGAGTCCTCCATAACCTCATAGAATCTCCCATCTCACAGAGTCCCCCATCTCATATAGTTCGCCATCTCACAGAGTCCTCCATCTCACAGTCCTCCATCTCCTCACAGAGTTCCCAATCTCACAGAGTTCTCCATCTCACAGAGTCCCCGATCTCCTCAGAGTCCCCCATCTCACAGAGCCCTCCATCTCCTTACAGAGTCCTCCATCTCCTCACAAAGTCCCTCATCTCACAGAGTTCCCCATCTCACAGAGTCCTCTGTCTCCTGGCAGTCCCCCATCTCCTCTGCATAACAGAAAGAATGAACTGCAGATGGAAGGAAACCGCACTTTGAAGGAGGCAATTAGGCTTTTTCTCATCCCTGGTGAATTTCCTCTCCTGTTTCTCTTGATGACAATTCTCAAAATTCACCATGATTTTAGTCTCTCACCTCCTTTGCCTGTTCCAGCATTTGATCTTGAACTTCTACTTTAGAAGAACCTGAAGCCAATAGCACACCCCAGCCCCTCTGCCCATATGCCTGCAGAGAGGCCCTCACCATCCTCATCCCTTTTCTCCTGCCTCAGGGGTGGAGGATTGCCTTGGGTTCTTCACGCAGAACCATTCCGCCATGCCCTCAATCCTCCCATCTTCCTTTAAGGACTCTTTCCAGCAGTTTATATAAGAGTGCGTCTCTACAATCCCCCAAACTGAGCCACTCTTTCATGTCTCACTCTCAAACCTGAATTGCTCTCCAAACTGACTCCTCCTATGTTGGTTTGCCACCCAAAACCTCTCCCCTACTCACGTCTCATCTAAACTGGTCTCTGGCAAGGCTGCCATGATCTTCTGCCTGCTTCTGGATACCCTTTTGAGTGGGTGTGGTGGAGCCTGCACCCTCCACTTTGCTGTAGCTGCTTCCACCAAACTTGCATAATTTCAAAATCTACCTGAAACTTCTGTTTTTTTTTTTTGTTTTGTTTTTTGTTTTTTCCTGGCTCACCATCTCTGCTGCAGTGACATAGTGGGTGACTCTGCCTTTCTAGAGGCTTCTCCAAGTGACCTTCTGACCTGCTGATTGGATTGGAGTGCTTTTCCCTGGTGGACTTCGCCACTTCCTGCTCCTGAATGTTCATCATCCCTGGACACTCCCTTTTGTCCCCTGCTCACACAGCTCAAATAGCCTAAGCCTTCATTATTCCCCCAGACCTTTAAGCTTCAATATCCATCTCTCAGCTGGATATTTTCACCTGAATACCTAGATCCCTTAGGTCAACGAAGACCACCATGAGAGAGGAGAAAAGAGACAAGATGGCAATACCGACGGCATGTTTCTATCCTCCATGCTGAGCACTCTATGTAGTTAAGAAATGTTTGTTGAATGAATGAATGAATGAATGAATGAGTGAATGAATGTGTAGCCGAGTGAGCTCAGAAATACTCAGAGGTTATCTTTTCCTGGTCCCTATCTTCCATCACTGTGACTTTCCCCAGCCACATACAGGGAAAAGTATAGTGTCTCTATTAGGCCGTTTCAGAGATGAAATTAGCCAGAATGCCAAAGACTGCCTTCAGTATAGGTACACTTTTTCAAGTTTTCATCAGTTGATGTATTTTTCTCCTCTCTTGTAATATAGCTTCTAGGTTCCAAAAAACTATGTTTCAGAAAATGTTCCTGAGGAGACCAGGACTGCTCACACGGGACCACCTCAGCTGAGCTGTTGTTGGTAAGCCTACAGCCTGCTTTGCTCTCCTGAGCTGTTTCCTCATTTAACATCTCCACTGAACACTAGCTCTATACCGCTCTGGAGGAAAATGAAGGATTTGCTGTATAATGTATTTTTTTTAAAGAGATTATTTAAGGCACGATTTCTGTTTATGGTCCCAAGATAAATTATAATCACCTTTGTTTACCTCATATTCCTTTCTTAATTAACTGACAACCTATTAGCATACATTTTTTATCCCAGGAGCATTAATTATACATAATTTATATCATAAGGATTTATTTCATATCAGTGGGATGAATAAAACATTTACCTGCTTATAGCTACTTGAGGTTAACATTTTATACAAAACTCACCTGAGACTTCCAATCAAATTATCCGATTTTTAATTTTCTGTTACATAATGATACTGTACTGGTCATTGTAGCATTTTATTCTACTCCAGGCTAAACAATCATTTAGCAGAGTGCCGTGCTGGCAGCATTAATTAACCAATGATACATGCTTTGCTGCACAATGAGATGCAAATAATAAAAATACAACTTGCTCATATGAGCGATGAAGTCCTTCCTGGGATTGTAATACCAATATCAGCCCCAGCAAAGTTACAAAGATCTCCAGGCCTTCTGTGTCATAGTTTGTCAGACTGCAAAGGATCACAGAGGTCAAAGGGCACATCACATTGTCGTTTTAAAGATGAGGATTCTGAGGGCCAGAGAAGGCAAATACTTTGTACAACCCAATGCACCAGCAAACAAGTGCCAGAGATGTGGACACGGTGCGAACACACTGGCCCAGTGCCAGGACAGTGCCACCTGTCGACACAGGTGTGCTCTTCTCTCTCAAAACCTGGTAAGCTTTGAATGTTTGCATCAGCTGGAATATCGTGCCCAGGTGCTTTAAAATGAGATGTACATAAATTAGTCTTTGGTTCAGAAATGTCACAATCTTTCCTGTATGGGGTGGCTTAGGTGAAGCCTCTCAAAAGATTAATAGATTGACTGTAATGCCATAAGGAGCCCTAGTTCCAGACTCTAGGCTTAAAATTAGGCTACACTTTTCTCTAATCATCGTATCCCTTTGCCACCACACTTCTCACTGGCTGTCTTCTTGCTCTGAAGAGATGAATTTTCAAGTCCATGGATCCTGTCCTCTACTGTCTCTATAACTATTTTGTTCACCAACTACAGTTACCCAGAAACCAGTGGCAATGTTAGTTAGAACACAAATGGACCTTTTTACCTGAGAAATCCTTTGTTGCTTAGAATGAAATTTAGAGGATTTTGCTGTTTTTTGTTTTGTTTTGTTTGTTTTTTTTTTTTTTTTTTTACAGGAGGAAAAAAGCACTATACTTGCACAGAACTGAATGAGCTTGCTAAAGATCCGGGCTGTGGATGGAGAAGAAAGGACCCACCAGAGATCATTAAGCACCTGCTGTGTGACAGAGCCTCTGCCTGGCCCTCATCCGTGCCATCTCATTCGATTCAATTCTGGGAAATAACACAATTATCCTCACCTCATAGATGAGAAAACTGAAGTTTAAAAAGGTTAAGCCATTTGTTCAGAGCCACAGCTGCAGCAGGAGACAGTGTTGGGATTTGAACCAAGGTCCATATACTTTTAAAATCCAAGCTGTTTCTATGACACCACACTAATAACAAGGCAGATGGTAACAGGCATTTAGGTAGAACTGCTGAAAAACCCTTTTCCCATGTTTTTCATGTCCTGATTTTGAGGTACAAATGTGATTTCTTTAATATATTCTGCCATCTTGCTTGGAAAGAATGTAGCATATTCCTCTTGAAGAAATCTTCTTGCCTCACTAACGAGTCAATGTAGAGAGAAAACACTTGGGGTCAATGCTGGGGCATAGTTAGAGAAATCTGTTTCTCAAATCCTCTCTCATAACGTGGAAATGGTAACAAAGGCAGCAAGAAAACCACACAAAGCAAAATATGGGGGTCCCAGAGTTCCCTGGTAGACAAAGCAACTCAGCCCATTGAATTCTCCGCAGTGACCCTCGCAGATACTTGCCTGTGCCCGGCCAGCCGGGTGACCCTGCAGCCCCCGTCTGCTCGAGGTCCATCCCATCTCGTACATCCGGAAGCCAGGCAGCGTCCAGGGCTCGCTCACGAGCCATGCCTTCGGCAGCATCACCTTCTTACACTCAGCAAGGAAAGGCTGGACTTCTTCAAAGGCCTTCCTGGCTCCCAGCTCTCTTCATGTTGTCTTCATAAGAAATGTCATCTGGGCCCATGCTGTCAAATACCCGTGACTATTTCACCGCTCCTCATTCATGCGTCCCCTGGTACACAGTCTGAGACATAGTACTCAATGGCTCCCTTAGGAAGTCTCAAGTTCACCTAAAGATAATGTGTATTACACCACACTCATGATCCCCCCACAAAAAGTAATATTAGCTCAGTAAATGATATCCTCTAGGCCGGGCGCGGTGGCTCAAGCCTGTAATCCCAGCACTTCGGGAGGCCGAGACGGGCGGATCACGAGGTCAGGAGATCGAGACCATCCTGGCTAACACGGTGAAACCCCGTCTCTACTAAAAAATACAAAAAACTAG
>NW_016812757.1:3801577-3827339 GCF_001698545.2 Rhinopithecus bieti
AAAAAAAAAAAAAAAAAAAAAAAAAAAAAAAAAAAAAAAAAAAAAAAGAAATGATATCCTCTAAATACTTGCTCAAACAAACAGCAAAAAAACCTTTCTCCTATATCCAATCTATTGCCTGTCTATTTTGCCTCCTAATGGATCTTGAATTCATCCCTGTTTTTCCACTTTCACTGCCATCATCATAAGCTTGGCTGTTAATTTTACTCATGTGGACTTCTACAATTGCCTTCTAATTGTTATCACCTCATCTAATTTTTAATCCGTAACTAGAATAATCTTTTCAAGATGAAAATCAGATTATAACAAAATCCATTAAAATAGTGAGAAAGACATCTCAAAGTTCAGAACAGGAACAGAAACAGAAACCATAAAGAAAAGATTGATAAAGTAGGTCAGATAAAAATAAAATACTTCTGCTGACAAGACCACCCTAAACAAAATCAAAAGATAAGATACACGCTTGGAAAAGTAAATAAAGTACTGATTTTCTTAAACTATAAAGACACTTTAAAACAGTCAAATAAGTCAAACAACTCAATAAAAAAACAGGCAAAGAACAAGATAGGCAAGTGCACACACAGACTTGCACACACACACACACAAGCACAAATGGCTCTTAAACATTTTTTAAAAATTCAATGTTATTTATAATAAGAGACAAATTAACAACAAAATATGATACAATTTTTTGCTTGTCAGATTAGCAAAAGTTCAAAAAGGTGAACTTTTACTAGTAATGGTATAGGAAAAACAATCTCTTTATTGCAGTAGCAAAAGAAACAGAAAAAACTGGTAGCTTGATAATATATGTCAACTCTATATGCACATATTCTTTGATCCAGCAACTTTTTTCCTGATAATTTTTCCTTGAGATATAATTGCACACACATACATGCACACAAATGCACACACACAGAGATAAATTGCAGTATTATCATAATAAAATAAGACTAGAGAAAAACGAAATGCCTCTCAATACTTAACTTGTGAAGTATATTATAGCTTATTTCTATAATGGAATACTATGCAGTCATGAAAAAGAATGGGGAAGTTCTGTTCATACAGAAATGAAACAGGTTCTCTTAAACATATCCTAAAATATAGAAAGAAACTATATATATATACACACACACCTATATATACTTGTATATATTGGGAAATACACAAAAATAATTCATAATGGTGGTTTCATCTAGGAGGGCAGATGAGTGGCTAATGGCCTATACAGGGGGAAGCACTCACTTTTCACTGGATTCCTGTGCACCATTCGAACTTTTGTGTTACACATATGTGTTTTATTTATTTGTGTGTGTGTATGTGTGTGTCTATGTGCCTGCATGTGTGTGTAGAGTGAGAGAGAGAAGGGAGTATGGACAAGGCTTTTAGAGGTTTGAGCATGAAGGGAAGGTAAGCACAAGGGCAGTAGCTGGAATAGGGCGAGGCTGAGCAAGGGTTTTATGAGCTGCAGGACATATTGCCCATATTTAGTGTGAGACTAGAGTATTTGAAATTACAGGAGTGGAAGGTGTCATCAGACAGCTCTGAGGGTGTGGGGGCTGAAGACTGTAGCTTAGATGGAGACAGGAGAAGGTAGAAAGGAAGGAAAAGGTAGATAGGCAAATACACCTCGTTTACTTACGTGCAGTTTTAATCTACTGAAAAAGAGGCTATGTCATCCCAACAACTGAAACCCAAAAGAACAGAACTCCAGCGAAAAAGGAGGAGGTGACTGAGTGAGGTACAACAAAAACTCCTTCCACAACACAACTGCAGCCAGAGAATTTCAAACCCAGAATGTAAGTAACGTAACCCTTTCCTGTGGGAGGATCTGACACTTGGGGCACCACTGTTACTCAAGACAAAGCAGGTTGAATACCTGTTTCTGAAAGATGCCTTTGGGGGCACCCCAGTGTGCAGAGCCCCAGCCTGGGCCACTAGGTGCTGAGTCTAACTGTGAAGGTCAGGCAGAAAGTGGAGGGGCTCATCTCGCCAGTGCCCTCCGCAGGCTCCGAGAGCACCACACACAGCAACATTGCTTTGGATTTCAGAGAGGGGACCATTCTCCCTTTCTTTCTTTCTTTCTCACAGACTAGCATCCAGGGTCAGCCTCCAAGATGGAGAGTTTAAAGGAAGGTTTAGAGGTTGAAGTGCTAATGAGCCTACCCCATTCCTCCTACTGGGTCTTGGACTTTGGAGCTTGCAGGGTGTATTAGTCCATTCTCAGATTGCTATAAAGATCTACCAGAGACTGGGTAGTTTATAAAGAAAAGAGGTTTAATTGACTCGCCACTCTGCAGGCTATACAGAAGGCACGACTGGGGAAGCCTCGGGAAACTTATAGTCATGGCAGAAGGCAAAGGGGAAGCAAGTGCCTTCTTCACATGGTGACAGGAGAGAGAGACAGAGTGAGAGAGAGAGAGAGAGAGAGAAGGGGGAGTTGCTACACATTTTTTAAACAACCTGATCTCATGAGAACTCACTCACTAGCATGAGAACAGCAAGAGGGAAATCCACCCCCATGATCCAATCACCTCCCACCAGGCCCCTCCTCCAACACTGGGAATTACAATTCGACGTGAGATTTGGGTGGGGACACAGCCAAGCCAAATCATGGGGCTTGCCACAGGTCTTAGCCACGCCCCTTATCCAGAGATAAGAAAAGGAGGATCAAATAGGGACTCAGAAGAGCAAGGCCTCTAAGGGCAAACTAGGAAGAGGGAGGTGAGTGGGACAAATGCCAGCCTCTGTCACTGCAGGTGGTCTCAACTCCACACCGGGACTTCTCCTCGCCCTTCTCGATTCATTCCAAATTCCTCTCCCACTCAGCTCTCACCTCACAAGGTCTCCGTGGCTTACCTACCTGGCAGTGCCACCCAAAACCTTGAGTCCTTAGCCATCACACCCATTTCCGTTTAGAGTTGCTGCACATGTCTGCTCAGAGTTACAGGGGTCTAAGGTTCCTCCCTGCTTACAATGTATAAAAACAATCCTACCCTATCCTGCTGGTCAAGGTCAACTCTCCCTGCCATCTGGTAACTCTTCTTGGCATAAGGAGGCCACAGTGCCTGGTGACAGTGTCAGTGAATCCCAAGTCCCCAGGAGCAGGTCTCCTGCAATATTACTGCTGCATCGTTGCCCAGGAGCTGCCCTTGTGAGGCAAGGCTGCAGGGCTTCCAACTATAGCAGCAGCAAGGCCCCCGTTCAATCACGCTGTCTGCAGCTGGAGGTCTGAGAGGCCTTTCTCATGGCCACCATAGGGAGAATAAAAGAGACATCTGTGGATCCCAGAGAAGGAGCATTCTGATACTGTTTCTGCCAGCACAGCTTACCCAGGGCAAGGCAGGATCAAGGGAAGTTTCACAAAAATTTCTACACCCTAGCGTGGCAGAAAGCTGCTGGCAGGGCCAGCTCGGAGGGCGTGTGGTCTGTGTAGTCACACGAGCTCTGCACTTGGAAGGGGCCATGCTTGGCTGATGCTCTGGTGGCATCATCTTGGATCTCTTAACGTTTTTATCTTTGAATTTGTGCTTTGTAAGTAAAATCTGATCAGTGGAGATGTGCCTGTCCCACAATGATACCCACAGTGTGCCTGTCCACAAGGTGCTTCCTGGCCACTCATTTACGTACAGCGCCCATAACGCCCCATAAAGACAGAATGCTGGGGGCTCCACAATGCCTGGGACGTCAGGGAGACTCAAGGTGATACCAGGTAAGCCTGTTAGGTCCACTGCTGAGTCAGCAAGAGGCCTGTGGCCCAGAGATATCATGCTTTCTGACTGAACCAGAGCTTGTTTTAAAAACAAAAAAGAAGCAATAGTGTACAAAGAAACACAAACAATTAAAGAACCCAATTATTTCCTTTCTTACTCAGATGACTCCCCTTACATCCACTTTTACAGAAAATGATGACATACAAGGAAAGGGAAAATAAGGCAACACACAGTTCCTTTCCTTCTTCCTCATCAGTAAGCCAAAGGGAGAGGATATTGGGAGAGGTGGATATATCAAGAGTGATATAAAAACCTTTGAGTGAGTTTTGTGTGGCGCTTTCACTGTTTTGGTAAGAACAAAATATGTATGCACCTACAAACTACAAAATACATATTATATAATTTTGGTGATTCTACATACAAATTAAATGCTATTATGTTTGTATTTAAAACTGGCATTGCGCAATATAAAGTGGTAGAATTCACACTATTTATTTAGATTTATTTTTCTTTACTTAGAAAGATATTGAATAGCAAATAAAAAACACCGACAACAAGATGAAAGGAAGACACCAGAAGCAAAGAAGCTTTATATTTTAGCGATCCTTAGTGGCCCCTTTTTTTTTTCTGCTTTTTGGACAAGGGGGGGTCCAAAATTTTTTTTTTTTTTTTTTTTTTTTGAGATGGAGTCTAGCTCTGTTGCCCAGGCTGGAGAGCAGTGGTGTGATCTCGGTTCACTGCAAGCTCCACCTCCCAGATTCATGCCATTCTCCTGCCTCAGCCTCCCAGGTAGCTGGGACTACAGGTGCCCGCCACCACGTCTGGCTAATTTTTTGTATTTTTAGTAGAGACGGGGTTTCACCATGTTAGCCAGGATGGTCTGGATTCCCTGACCTTGTGATCTGCCCACCTCAGCCTCCCAAAGTGCTGGGATTATAGGTGTGAGCCACCATGCCCAGCCAGGGTCCACATTTTTATTTTGTACAGGGCTGTGCAAGTTTCATAGCCAGCCCTGGCCACCAAACCTAAGGGCACCATAGGCACCATGCAGATAAGGACCATGGCGATTTCTACCATATGGAGAAAGACCAAAGGAGCCGCCGACATTTATCACCTCTTAAGGTCCTAAAATTGTGACCTATACCCAAGAGGTGGAAATATAAAGAAAGAAAGGAACTCCCAGGATGATGAAGTTATGCTTTCCGACAGCTAGGCAGAAACTCAAAGGCCAAATTGTTGTACGACATTAAACGATAATTGGAACACTTGAACTGCAGCCTGATGGCCACACCTGTCATTTCTTTTCACTCCATTAAGGGCGATGCAAATGGGAATCAGATGTGCACCTTCCCCTCAAAGAGTTCACGGGGAAACTGACACAAAGGCATGAGACAGAAGTTAAGAACTGGGTAAGGATCCAATGAAAAACAATAATACAAGAGATAACAATGAAATAATTTATTTGAATCAGTGAATTTATTTGTCAAGTTAAGACAAGGCACAAAAAATGTAGCTACTTCCTGATAGAATTGCTACATTTTCATTTTCCTATTTATGAAATATTTTCCACAGATCTATCATTAGGGTTGTTTTAGTCTGCTTGGTTTGCTAGAACAAAATACCATAAACTAGGTGGACAACAGAAATGTATTTTATACAGCTCTGGAGGCTGAGAAGTCTAAGGTCAAGGCTCCAGCAGATTCAGTGTCTGGCAAGGGTCCGTTTGCTGCACCACAGACAGCATCTTCTCACTGCATCCTCACATGGCCAAAGGACAAAGGCGCTTCCTTGAGCCTGTTTGATAAGGGCACTTATCCCATTCCCAAGGGCTCCCCACTTACGACCTAATCACTCCCTCAGGAAACCCCACCTCTGAATACCATCACATTGGGGATTAGGTTTCAACATATAAATTTGCGGGGAAGAAAAAGATTCAGGCCACAGCAAGCGTATGTAAAATAGTCAGTGCAGCGTCCGACCATAGCAGATGCCAATTTCAGTGCCTTCCTCCTTCTTCACCAATAAACATGGAGGAGATCTGCTGAGCTGCCTGCTGGGCATGGTGCTATAAGTTTAAAGGAGAGAACTCAATTCAGAAATGACTTGTCTGCTAAGTTTTCTGAGATGAAAGAATTTAAGCTAAGCCCAGAGGAAATGGGAAAACCCAAATAGGTAAGAAAGTAGGACCATTCTTAGCAAAGAAAACACTTTTCATTTAACAAGAACACTCTTTCCCTAAATCTAGTATATTATTTGGCTCTTCCTGCCTCCCTGGAACCCTAGGGCTTTGCTTCTCAAAATGTTTGTCTTGAGTCCCTGAGAGGTCAATTCTCTGTTTTTCTTGGGATGGCAGTTGTTCTGCTGAACCTGACAAGATTCTAAAACTTAGAAGTTATAACATAAGATTATAAGAGCAGATTTTGAAGTCTTCTAAATAAATAATATAACCTAGGCGAGACACGGTGGCTCAAGCCTGTAATCCCAGCACTTTGGAAGGCCAAGGTGGGCAGATCACGAGGTCAGGAGATCGAGACCATCCTGGCTAACACGGTGAAACCCTGTCTTTACTAAAAATACAAAAAATGAGCCGGGCGTGGTGACGGGCGCCTGTAGTCCCAGCTACTCGGAAGGCTGAGGCAGGAGAATGGCGTGAACCCAGGAGGCGGAGCTTGCAGTGAGCTGAGATCACTGCACTCCAGCCTGGGCGACAGAGCGCGACTCTGTCTCAAAAAATAAATAAATAACGTGAAATCTGTTTTCTGTGTTTTTTTTTTATTAAAGAAAGAAAAAAGACACACACATGCCTACAAAAAGATCCTCCATGTAGGAGCAGTGATATCTCTGGGCTGAGGGATTATAGAGAATTTGTATTTCTTTTCCTTTCTGCTTTTATTTATGTTTTACTTTTATTCATTTTCAAAATGCTTTACAGTAAACATACTTGTGGTCATATGTTACAAACTCATGTATTAAAAAATTAATAGTGATAAATATGAATAGTGATATAACTATTTTTATTGTGAATCTACTTTTTGCCAAGCCTAGCACTGTAGACTGGCATGGTCTGGTGCTCGGTAACGGCAATGAAAGAAATTACACTAACTCTTTTGTCGTTTTGCTCAGACAGACAGCCATTCATTCAACTCAGAAAAGAAAAACACCCAGACTGTTTAGCCATGCAAACTGGTCAGTAAAGAAAAGGGGATAAACTATAAAATTAGTGATGACTAAAAAACATGGTATACCTTCCCCTCATTCATAGCATTATTGATGTAGTTCTTGTTATAAACGTTTCAAAGAAAGAATGCGCTTTGTTAATTTTGAAGTTGAACCTCTGTCTATCTCCTGAGTCTTTTCTGCTGTTTTCCCTTCCTTTGCCCAGCTACTGAACTCTAATTGTCCTGGTCATAATCCGGGTCCTAGTCAATAGGCCTCAGCAATGTTGCATGTTCGACTGTAATTCCTTTAGTGTCATCAGAGTGCATGGAACATGCATTCCAACATCCCCGCTCCAGCCAACCCTCAGTTTTTCTGACAGAGCCTGTCAGCGGCACACTTAACCTCTGCTTAGGGATCATTAATCTTGTCTGTTCTTGTTAGCACAGTGCTCCTTAGAGAATCCGAAGGAACCACTGCCTGCTTCCCGTATCTCATGCCTTGCACCCCTTTCCTTCCCCACCAGGTTCCCCACTCTGCTTCCGTTGGTGGATTCTCACATCCATGCAAAAAACTTAGAATATTTTCAAGAACAATACTTCTGGGAACTTGCTCCTGGACTTCCACATGTCGGTCTAGAGGCTATCAAACTTTTAGGGAGGTTAATATCTACTCAAGTTTTTAGTGGATATAATCTCATCCAGCTGTTTCAGGCTAATATTTACCAGCTGCTATTTTCATTGTCATTATTCTTATTATTTCCATTGTCATTTCAATTTGATATATATTTGTTTAATACCAGGGCACCATTAAAAATGATAACATATTAAATACGGTCCTTAACTTCAAGGAAATTATGATTTATAGTAAACAAATAAGTAGGAGACATTTTGTTACGCTATTGTTATAGTTAGCAGATATATGCACACAAATATTATAATTTAAGAATGTCAAAACAGAAATGCCTCATATAAAACTATCAAGGACATAAGAATAGCAGTTTTCAATTTTATAAATAAACATGAAATTTTAAAGAAATATATTTGAAAAGTGATATATTACCCTTCTATCAAAGGAACAGAGACAGTTACTATTTTTCCTGCAATAAAAAATGTATAAATGTCACATTTTCTTTTGTTTTTTGAAACAGGGTCTCACTCTGTTACCCAGACTGGGGTACAGTGGTGCGATCTCGGCTCACCACAACATCCACCTCCCAGGTTCAAGCAATTCTCTTGCCTCAGCTTCCCGAGTAGCTGGGATTACAGGCGTGTGCCACCATGCCTGGCTAATTTTGTATTTTTAGTAGAAACAGGGTTTCACCATGTTGCCCAGGCTGGTCTCGAACACCTGACCTCAGGTGATCCACCTGCCTTGGCCTCACAAAGTGTTGGGATTACAGGCGTGAGTCACTATGCCTGACCAAAAACAAAAAATGCATGAATGTCTTATTCTAACTGGAAAAACGTTTGAGGCAAAATTTGGCAAATTAGAAAATCGGCTTGTTAGCTCACTGGCTGATCCTTTCCTCAAATCCTGCTCATCTGTGATTACTCTTTAGGCAACTGTTGAGCCTGGTGCAAATCTTTCTCTAATTTCCCAGATAAAGCCCATCCTCCTTCCTCCACTCCCCACCTCCACTTTACTGAGCACTCCTTTTCAGGCTTGTTCCAGCATGCATCGCCTGCATCCCCTCTCTAATTCCCTGCAATGTCTTGCATAGGTCTGCCATGTAGTGCTCAACACTCGCTACATGCATGTGGAGAGGAAATTGACCAGTTTTACTTTCACACAGTGTAGACAATCAAGTTCTTGTTGGGTTTAATTCGGTTGCATTTGCTCATTTCCCCAACAAGATTGTAAGCTGCTTACGAGTAGGGACCACATCTTCTATGCATATGAAACGCAGCTGGGATTCCTGCCTATAGAAAGTGTCCCGGAAGGTCCAGGGAGTGAGTAGCATGGCAGTTTCTGAGATTACCCTGTGAACTCTTCGAGGATATAGGAAATGATTTGTTTTCATGGCTGTTTCCCTGGTGCCTGGCAAGTTACCTGGCTCATAGATACTCTCCGTAAACGTTAGTTCCATAAGAAAAGCTCCACTCAATCCGAGCTTTCGTTCAAAGGCATATTCAAAGCAACAGTATCTTAAGTCCCTGGGAGCCTGACTTATCAGGCTGGAGTCATGGAACAACACCAAGTCCTCTTGAAAAGAAAGGGCTTAATCTTTCCCATGTGTTCAAAAGTCAAACTGAGTTGCCTCTTTCCAGTAACTCCTGTTCTTCAGGCAATCTGAAATCATCCTTATTCTCTCTGGACTACAAACTAGACAGTTCTTCAGCCAATATTAAAAAATAATCTCCAGGCTCATTACTGAATGAGACACAAAAGAGCTGAAGGTAAAAATGAAATGATCACCCTGTCCAGATGGCTTGTGAATTTACAGACTAGCCTCAGAGCCCCCTGGACCTGAATTTAAAGTGAAGCAAGTTTACTTACGTCATTTCAGCCTTTTTTAAGGCCATTAGTACCACATTATAATTAGCACTTGGTATCAAATATGTGTTTCAATGGGTGAGCTCAGTTTCAAGTGGAGATGAAGGTGTAGTAATGAAATCACCTCCAGATTTTGGCTTAAGAACCAGCCCTAAGAGGTGTTTTATAATTGGCGTTAATCTGACTCCACAAGCATTTCTGCACACTTCGAGATGTACTCATCAAAAGAACCAAAAAACAGGAGCTATTCCCACCTATACGAAAGAAGTTAAAAATAATTCCCATAAGATTTTTTAATAGTAGTTCTAGAACATTTACTATTTTTCCTGCAATAAAAAATGTATAAATGTCTCATTCTCACTGGAAAAAAAAGTTTGAGGCAAAATTTGGCCGTTTCCAACTTCAAATAATATAATAGTATTAATGATGAAGAGAAAAGTTGCCCTAGACTCAGGACTTTACTGCCGATGAGTATTTGAGAATAGATTGTAATATATTGCTAGAGTATGAACGTAGAGAAGAAAAGGACGTTTTCTGAAAGTATATAGATAACAAAATAAATACAGGAAGACAGACTTTGGCATCAGACTGCCTGAATTCAAATGCCAGGCTTGCCAATAGCTAACAGCAAACGCAGGCAAGCCCCCTAACCTCGCTGTATCTCATTATCTTGCCTGCAAAATGGGAATAATACTAGTACTGACCTAACAAGCCTATGAGAAGAGAAGGAATTTGTGAATATAACAAATGTAGAAAGGTACTGGCCCATGGTGAGCTCTGGGAGTATCAGCTCTGTCGTGAGTGACAATGGGTCATTGCCCTGGTGCTCAGTACACGGGAGGTATAGCGAAGGCACTGAATTGAAACACCCGAGGTCTCATCCAAGTTGTCACTCAATGGGTGAAGACATGTTGGTCTCTGACTCCCTCATTGTGGACCACAGTGGTTCTCCCTGAGAAAAGAAATGAGCACACTGGAGTAAATAATCTCCAATTTCCTTTCCGATTGGTGTATTCTATGCTTTCTTTTGGAAGTAAAGGGCTAATTTTCAGAAATTACCAAAAACTTCCAGGAACCTATACAGTCTTTAATTTTAAAAGTCAACAGAATTCATGTATCACTTTCCCTTTTATCAAAAGGACTTTTATCAAAAGCAACTTAGGTATTGAGCCCGGCGAGTAAACATGATGAGTGGTTTGCTTTCTAGCCCAAGTGTGGTGCCCTTCAGCTGAAGCTCAGTAACATGCTTATCTCTTTTGCAGATTTAAAAGGATGCATGTAGAGAGAGGCACTGTTAGAGTAGAGCAGGAGCACTAGTGGAAATGTGGTGAATTCACTGTTAATGAAGAGGGAGAGGGAGAGAGACAAGTAGGAAGGAGATCAAGCCGCCTTCAGAGCTGGAGATCACAACTTACATAGAATGGCCATATTCTCTTGCTCTATTAGTTATATATCACCGCATAGCAAATTGCTCCAAAACTTAGTGGTTTAGAACCACAAGCATTTATGATCTTACACAGCTTCTGAGGGTTGGAAGCCTGGCTTAGCTGGGTGGCTCTGGCTTGGGGTCTCCCATGAGGCTGCAGTCAGGCTGTTGGTCAGATCTGTATCACGGACATCCTGGAAGGACCAAGGATCCATTCCAAAATGGTGCACTCACACGGCTGGTGGCTACAGTCCTCAGTTCTTCCTGGCTGTTGACTTTGTAGGGGGCGTCTCAGTTCCTCCTCATGGGGGCCTCTCCATATGAAGCCTCCTGGGTGTCTTCAAGACATGGCAACCAGGTTCCCTCAGAGCAGGTGATCCAAGAGGAAGAACCCTAGATGGAAGCTCAGGCCTTTCACATCTAGTCTTGTAACACACATCAGCTCTCCATATCCTCTTTGTCCTACAGACCAACCCTGGCACAGCGTGGGAAAGGATAAGCATGAGGGTGTAAATGACTGGGATGGGGGCATCGGGACCCACACTGCAGCTCAGATACCACACTCACCAAACAAATGGGAGAAGAAATAAAACCTTTCACTCCTTCAATGTTACTATTTTGTGAACCTCTCACAGAGACAATTATTCTTAGGTTGTTTGAGCAACAAGGTGAATAAGGATATCATGTACTGAGATGGGGTTACTGGGTAGAAATAAATTTGATAGAGTTTTCAGAAAACCATGACATCTGTTTTGGAAATGTTTAGTTTGAAATGCCTGTTACACTTTTATTCTGGATGTGATTATAATGCCTTAAAATGTATATTCCCTTCAATACAACTGCTAAGTGCAAGCCAGTGTGACCTCATCAAAGAAACAGATTAAAAAATGGTTAAATGTTCGAACATTGGAGGAAAATAGGCTGTGCTGGACTAGTTAGAGGTGGTATGTCAGTCCCATGCAAGGCATTTTTCAAAATGAATTTCAAGAGCAATTTTGATTAGACTTTGGGAGTGCAAGGGCAAGTCTAGTAATTAATATTATCTTCCTGGATAACTCAAAATTACATCCCCGCTCTGACTTGTCCCCTGAATTCGACATTTTTGCATATAATTGCCTACTTGACATACACTATGCACTTGAGTGTCTAATCGGTCTTAAAACTTAACATTTTCAAAGCAGAACTCCTAAGTTCTGCCTCCCACCACCACCAAATCTGTTTCTTCCGGAGTTTTCCACACTGCAATAAATGGTGCCACCATCAATGTAGTTGCTCAAACTAACAACTTAGGAGTCATTTGTAATTATTTACTATTCTCCGTACTTCAAGTATAGTCATCACTTGATTCTATTGGTTCTACATCCAAAATAGAGGGTGTTTACCTTTGTAGTCACTGAAATAAATCTAGACCAAGCCATCTTGCTGTCTCACCTGGACCGCTGTTGTTGCTACCAACTGGTTTCTCTGATTTCAATTCTGGAATTCTCCTTTAATTCACTCTGTACCGTAATCAGAATGATTTTTTGTGGGGGAGCGGGTGGAGTGGTGGACAGAGTCTTGCTCTGTCACCCAAGCTGGAGTGCAGTGGAATGATCCTGGCTTACTGCAATCTCCCTCTCCTGGGTTCAAGCGATTCTTCCGCCTCAGCCTCCCGAGTGGCTGGGATTACAGGCGCACATCACTACACCCGGCTAAATTTTTTGTATTTTTGTAGAGACAGATTTCATCAAGAAGGCTGGTCTTGAATTCCCGACCTCGTGATCTGCCCGCCTTGGCCTTCCAAAGTGCTGGGATTGCAGGCATGAGCCACCGCGCCCGGCCAGAATAACAGAATAACCTTTTAAAATATCTAAAGAGCGGCTCAGCTGAGATCCTTGCTTAATCCCCTCCAATGGTTTTCAATCAGAATACATCCCAAGCCCCGCCCCTTGACTGGGAGCTCTGTGTGAGGGCCCCGCCCTCTGCTCTGCTGTCCTGACGTCACAGGCTCCCTGCTGCGCTCACTGTGCCCTGGCCCACTGGCCTCCTTTCCCACCCTCCCGCACGCCATGCTTGTTCCCTCATCAAAGCTTTTCCACGTTATCTGGAATCTCTCCCCAGGTACTTGAGTAATTTTATATGCTCTTGATTGTTCAGGTCTCACATAAAATATCTCCTAGAGGGTTTCCATGAGAATCTACACATGTGGGCCCCAGTACCTAGCATTCTCCAGCACAACCAGTCTGTACACTTTCATGTCACTGGGCAGTACTAAAAGCTGCAATTTTTCCCATGGGATATAGACTCTAGGACAGCATGAATATTTTCTTTCTTACTTATCATCGATTCCACAGGATCTAATACAATATATACTTGTATTATATTTAGCGTGTAGGTGGCACTCAATAGATATTTATTAAATCAGTCAATAAATCATTATGAATTACACGGCTGTCAGGGTTGGGGAAATCTTTTCCTAACTCATCTCAGTGCTTGTATGGGTTCTCTCTAGATATAATGATTGGATAATGTCTTAGCACTGAGTCCTGGGATGAGAGAGGTGTGGAAGTGGTGCAGGCAACAGGGGTGAATACACACAGTTCTGAGTGGCCATAAAGTCATACTTGTTTCCAGGCTGGAGGTTCAAATGGAACTGGAGATGTGGAATAGCACAGGTCACATGAATAAGGATTACAAAGGTTCAGCAGAACGTAAAATGCTTGAGTTAGGAGAGCACCAAGTATTCTGGCTAAAAGCCTTTGAAAATATCATTGAGATTTAAACTTAAAGACTGGCTGGGTTTGATGTTCATTTTGACAGTTCTTCTGCCCTTCCTGTCCAGTGCCCAGGAACAGTGCCTGATGCATAGTAGGAGCCTAGTGAGTACTTCAGGATTCACACGGAATAATGAAGCTGAACACTAACGCCAGAGTCAGCTGAAAGTCTGCATCTGGGGAGGCACACAGCAAAGAAATTTCTGAGTGCTCAAGGCCAGTGAGTGCTTTAGAATCCAGACTGAGAAACAACAAATGGATAAGTAAATGTGATGTCAAAACCTGACTGTGGTGTTACAAAAGACATTACAGACAAATATCCCATATAAACATAGACTCAAAGCTCTTCAACAAAATATTGGCAAATTAAATCCAAATACACACACACATATGCATATGTATACATTATGCATTATGACCAAGTGAGATTTATTTTTGGAGTAGGAAGATTTTATGATATTCAAAATTAATCAATATGTTGGAGTCAAGACAAGGATGCTTACTCTCATTACTTCTTTTAAACATTATACTGGAGGTTCTAGCCAGTGCAATAAAACAAACAAATGAAAAGAAACAAAATTATAAAGTTTAGAAAGAAATAAGTAAAATCCTTTTTCTTTAGATGGCACAATTATGTATGTAGAAAATCCCAAGGAATATAACAATTACTAGAACGAATGGTTATTTTGGAAAAGTAGCAAGATACATTCTAAATATACAAAACAAAATTAGGCTCTATTAGTAAAACCAAACTATATTTGAAACAATTAGATTAAATACATAAGCCTTTCGTAAGTCCAATGAACACAGAAGAAGAAAAGACTTTGATGAATAATTTATACTCCAGAGAGTATATAATTCCAGATTTGGAAAAGCTCTATTAAAATTACAATTTTCTATTTTATGAATTGTTACCAAAAATTAAAAATGTTAGTCACTCAGTAAAATATGGATTGCAAACATCTACCAAAAAAAGTGGCTGTAAATTAAATAGTGACGAGGACAGAGCTAATTATAGATATGTTGATATATGGAGATTAATTCGCACACGTATATGTCCTACCTCTGTCCAGCTGAGAGGGCCTAGAAGCAGTGACATCCTGGTAGCAATAAGCATACCTAATGCCTAGATCTTACTTTCTAAATACCATTCTCCAATAAAAGAACCCAAAGCTCCTTAGAGAAATGGCTGATTCTAAAGATAGAGTAGGAAACATACAAACTAAGCCTGGAACATCTTGAAATGGCAAAAGTAAGAAAGTGCTAAAAAAATTAAATAATAATAATGATAGATGGAGGCATGTCAAAAGGAAACAGAACTCAACCTGAGAGAGCCCAATGGTCAAAGCTGGAATCCTCTCAGCCACAAAATATATAAGAATGGATTATTCCAATAAAATGAGTAGTTATGAGTTCATATTCATAAAAATGAATGTATGAAAGCATTAAACATAAAACTACAAGAGGCAAGTCTCCTTTCAAAAGAATTTTTTTAAAAGTTGATATCCCCATGCAAAAGTGAGGTTTAGTTTCCCTGTTCTTGAGTGTGAGCTGGACTTCATGACTTGCTTCCAAAAAATTGCGTATAGGAATGAAAAAAATAGAAACTTTCCTTGTGGTAATTTGGCAGATACTTCCTTAACCATGTTGTCAAGATTAACATCACCAGTAATAAGTTTGGTTGATATCCTATATCCATTGATTAGGTGAGATGAGAAAGATACTTCCTTTTTGTAGAGTTCTTCCCCAAAACCTGTAAGCCCAGTCTAACCGTGAGAAAACATCAGACAAGCAAAATTTAGTGACAGTTCACAAAATACCTAGTTAGCATTCCTCAAAAGTTCAAAGCCAGGCAATACGAGAAAAGAATAAGAAACTTATTCTTTTCTTCCTTCCATACGTTCTTGATATGCTTTTGGTCTCTTGGTTTCAAAATTACACTAGCGTCATAGAATGAGCTGGAAATTAGCCCATTATTCTCCATGCCATGGAATATTTTGAAAACATTCCAGGAAAAACAAAGGAGATGCAATGAACAAACATAATGTGGTACCTAGATTGGAACCTGACACAGAATAGAAAGTTAGTAAAACCATTGACAAAATCCAAGTAATGTCTGTAATTTAGTCAATAGTATCATACCAATTCTCATTTCTCAGTTTTGACAAATGGACCACAGTTATGTTAACAGTAGGGGAAGTGGGGTGAGGAGCATGTGGAGACTTTGTCTGTTTGTAAATTTTCTGTAAATCATAATTATTCCAAAATTAAAAAGTCTTAAAAATATACGGAAGCAATCCTAAATACCATATAGCATCTGCCTTGGTCCATTATACACTTCTATAACAAAATGCCGTAGACTGGGTGTTTATAAGCAACAGGAATTTCTTCTTCACATCCTGGTGGCTGGAAGTCCAAGGGTTAGGTGCTGGCAGGTTTGGCATCTGGTGAGGCCCTGCTTCCTGATTCATAGATGGTGTCTTTTCACTTTGTCCTCACATGGTGGGAGAGGTTAAAGAGCTCTTTTTGCCTTATTTGATAAGGGCACTAATCCCATTCATGAGGGCTCCACCTTCATGGCCTGATCACTTCCCAAAAGTCCCACCTCCTAATACCACCACCTTGAGGCTAGGATTTCAACATAATGAATCTTAGAGGGGTACAAACATTCAGTCCATAGCAGTATCCGGACCTCAGAAGAGACACCAAACCCACTGTATTTCATAAGGTGATTCTACCAAATATGCAAGCAACTGATCATTCTTATGCTTTGCAAAACATTCCATGGCATGGAGAATAATGGGCTAATTTCCAGTTCATTCTATGACGCTAGTGTCATTTTGCAACCAAGAGACCAAAAGGGTATCAAGAAAGTATGGAAGGAAGAAATAATGAAAACAAAACAGTAAGTCATTATCATGTATGAACTTGTACATCAAATCCTAAAAAAAAAAAAAAATTAAATTTGTCAGTAGATTTAATGAGCAAAACATTATAGAAAACAAGCAGTGTTCAATCCAGGACTTCAAGTAAATTTCATGTTTGGTATCTTAATAAATAGGAAAAAAAAAAACATACATGATTATCACCATAGTTACTGGAAAAACCCTCTGATAAAATTTAGCATGTCTTCCTGGTAAATGGCTTTAGCTTGAAACAGAGGGAATTTTTTTAACCTGCCAAAAGGAATTGCCCAGTAAAGCACAAGAAGTCCCTGTATGAAAGGTGAGTCATTAGAGACACTCCCATCAAGGGCAGAGACAGGAAAGTGAGGCTCACTGTTACAAAAACATACATATATATATATTCACACACACACACACTCATTGAATATGCACAACATTCCTCCAATGTAGACATATTATTATTATCCTCATTTTATAGATGAAGCAACCAAGACACAAAGAAGTTTAACAATTTTTCACATTGCCATACAGTTAAAGTTCTTTATCAATTGAGTAAAAGATACAGGTTCAAGTATAATTTAAGAATGTGCAAATAGGTCATTGAAAACTATTGGAAATTTAAATTCATAATTAAAGATTTTAAATAAAAAGAGTTTACCAAGTGCGGACACAGGTGATGATTATATTTGCAGATCACTCTGTTTGGTTTTCATTGCAGACATTTACTTATTTTTATAGAAAGCTCTGGCAGAAAAAGCAACACTCACCACGTACAGGTATCCTTTGCTCTTCCAATTCTTGCTTTCTAAATTCAGACACTGAATAGATTCAACCAATTTTTGGATTACCCCATGTTATACGAATTCTCCCTACTTGCTATTCAAAACTCAGGATCAAAGAGATCTGGAGAACACAGTTCTCCACACTATCTGAACTTGCTATCGAATTCTCACTCTCCAACTTTAGAAATGGAATAGATTAAATTTGGAGAAACACTTGCATTCCATCCTGTTCTCTATGTCTTTACTACATTAGGCAAGGCCCTCATACTAGCTTTGGCCAAGGCAATGTGAGCAGAAGGGACCCAGGATAGCCCTTCCCAGGCTGAGCTTCAGAGGACCTGGTGATCCTTTAGCCTCACCTATGCTGTAATGCTGTACCCAGGAAAAACACACGTTGCCTTTGGAGCAGCCTCAGGACGGCGGGACCTTCATTACTCTGGCTCCCCAAGCCGCTGTGCTAAGCTGAGTCCATGCTACCTTCAAAGGATATTGGTATGCATAAGAAGAAAGAGCATTGCCATGTGGAACCACAGAGATTTTGCAGTTAATGTATTGCCATAGCGTATCCTAAACTGTCCAGACTAATACAGCAATAATTTATTAAATCTCAAATAAGAGTAAACTAAGTAGTGTTGAAAAAATTGTCATTATACTTAAAGAAAGATAAAGCTATAATTCTTCCATATAATGCAAAAGTAATGCCCTAATGAAATTAGAGTTGTCCCTCTCTATCTGTGGAGAACTGCTTTCCAGACCATCAAAGATACAAGACACACAGATGCTCAAGTTGCTGAAATAAAGTGGCATAGTATTTGCATATAACCCAGGGACATTCTCCTGTATACCTGAAGTCATGTATTACATACAATACCTGATACAATGTAAATGCTATGTCAATAGATATTATGCTGTATTTTTATTTGTATTTTTAATTTTTGTATCATTATTTTCACTTTGTAAATTTTTAAAAAATAATTTGATGTATAGTTGGTTGAATCTGCAGATGTGGAACCCAAGGATACAAAGGACTAACTATAAGAAAAAAGTATAAGAAAATATGAAGCCTATTTTAAGTAACATTTTGGTAAGACAGGCATTTTTATGCAAGGTATAAAATACAGGCATTAAAGAAAAAATGACAAATATGACCACATAAAATGTAAAAGTTTCTTATGAAGAAAACAAATTCAAGATTTAAAAAAAAACAATTTTCAGTTGTAGAAACACCTTTGTTATATACCTGTGCATACACACAAACATGCACACAAACGCACACACACAATATGATGTGTATCCAAACTATTTAAAAAGAAATTCTATATATCAATTAAGAACAAGAAATCACTTAGTAAATTTTAAATAATAAATAAAGGATATAAATTGACATATTACAGATGACAAAAACAAATGAAAATAAGATATTATTTTCATTCTTTAAATTGGTAAAAATTTTCAAAGAATTATAATATTTAAAGACAGAATGTGAAAAATCAGACAGCATCATGAAGTGTTGCTTTCTATAAGTAGAATAGGCTTTTAAAGGACATTTTAATTGCATATGTTGATTTAAAAGATACTTTGGCTCACCAGTTCCATCTCTAGCAACCTCTCCCAGGGAAATATTTACCCATGTGCATGAATATTTGAATACTGTTTTTTATAACATTGTTTGTAATAGTCCACAATTAGAAATATCATGTCATTAAAACGAATTAGATTACATCCATATTAAAGAACATCATTTATGTATTAAAAAATAAATTATTAAGACACTTTTAGTGACATGGAAGAATGTCTCATATATAATATAAATGAAAAGAAAATGAGCATAGAGCAATTTTTTATATAAAAAGAAAGGATACATGTCTGAGTGATCACACGTTACCTCTAAGGATACATAGTAGCTCTTTAAATTCTAGGCTATAAGCATTCTTAAATTTATTAAAACAAGACTATATGCAGAGCATTCTATTCAATCAATTGCATATGTATATCCTGGAACACTGTTCCCAAATCTATTCATTCTCAAGTTTACAATATGTATTCTTACTAATATTTACATATTTTTAAAATTGATTCCCTTTTATTCTCAAATAAATTTGTTGGTAAACAGTTATGCCATCACATAAACGAAAGACAAATACAGCATTAAATGCAAAAAAGTTATTCAGTTCACAATAAAATTGTGCAATTAAATACTGTGAAACATTACGTAATGCAAACATAATAAATCCAAACATTTTAAAAAATGAATACCTGAAAATAAATTTCTCAGTGAAGGAGAGAGATGTTGCTGGTCAGTCATATAAAAGATATATGTAGCTGGACGCTTGGGAGTCTATATACATATGATAATTTAGTTTCTTTGGTTTTAGATAATTAGCACCAAATTAACTTACAGGTGGTTGAGAAGGGTAAATTATCTTCTCTGACATTGTTAAATACTGAGATTTAACTGTTATTTTAAAATAATTGAGTTACCTAATAAACTGTTACTTCTGAAACACTGTACAGAGTCACTTCTCCTGCTGAGTATGTTTGTTTATGTGTTTGCACGGCAATATCCCAAAAGAAGAGGAATAGCAATGTCGAGGAGTCACCGTTGCCATCTGACTTGGAGAAATACCCGTAGACACCATGTATGAAGCCTCTATTGTCTTTTCATGATGTTTCAAATTGTTTCAGCTACGCTATATGAGTTTATAACCAGGTTGGTAAATAATAGTGTTTTAGGCATTTGATTGAATGAGTGAATGTCATCAGAAGACTCACTCCCAGGACCTGGGTGCATTTGTGTGATGAACAATTATAATCATTGCTGGCCCTGAGACATCCTTTAAAATAGGATGCACACATTAGCTCATATAATTCTCACAATCCCTGACATAACTGGGATTCCCATTATACAGTTAGGAATTAGAGGTTCAAAGAGGTAAAATGCCCTGCCTGGGATCACATAGCAGTGTAATGATAAAAATCAAAATATGAACCTCAAGAATGTTGAATTCCAGAGTGTCCTCTTAACTTCTAAATGGGAATCAGAGGCTGCAGCTACACGCCCCAATGTCCTCAGCACAAGCAGTCTCATGTCTCCACCATGGGGCCTTATCTCGGGGAAGGGGGACTCTCTACTCTGGCACCAGGGCCCCTAGAATGTTCAGGCAAGGGGATACCTGGCACCACTGTTGAAAGTGCCACAGTCATACCTTAAGTGAGCTGTTGGCCAGCAGTGCCTGTGAGGCCAGGTGTGTGTGTGCGTGTGCATGCGCGCTAGTTGAATGTCAACATCAGAAGCCTGGAGGCACAGAAGTCACCCATGAGGAACTGCCCTTCCTACTTCCTGGCTTCCTTTCCCATCCCTTTCTTCCTCTCAGTTCCCAACCTGCACACCCACACAGGCAATCCAACCCTAGCTCTGTCTCCTGTTGCAACACAGTTCTATGGAAAATCACCCTGGGATTGCCATGGTAAACACATTATACTTTCCGAACGACCAAACAAGATTAAGAACAAAAACATTCTAGGGCCAGGCATGGTGGCACACGCCTGTAATCCCAGCACTTTGGGAGGCCAAGGCGGGCAGATCACAAGGTCAGGAGTTCGAGACCAGCCTGGCCAACATGGTGAAACCCTGTCTCTAACAAAAATTAGCCAGGCATGGTGGTGCCCGCCTGTAATCCCAGCTCCTGAGGAGGTTGAGGCAGGAGAATTGCTTGAACCTGGGAGACGGAGGTTTTAGTGTGCCGAGATCATGCCACTGCATTCCAGCCTGGGCGACAGAGCAAGACTCCATCTCAAACAAACAAACAAACAAACAAACAAACCACTCTAATGCCCGGCCTTCCTGGCAGATGCATGATATAGATATGTTTCCCAAGTATACGATTGAGTTTTCTGCATTTATGTTTCAATAATCTCTTCAATCTTCACTGAAATCATCAATCCCAGTCAGCAATTAATGTGCTCAGACTTCCCTATGTGTATCTGAATTATCCACTTGCACCTTCTGCATTCAGGAGTCCAGAATCTGTCTGAAGTTCCAGGTCCTAATGCCCATGGTCCAGATCTAGGCAGGACGCTGAGTTGACAGTTCGACCTCACTTCCTCCCTGCAGCATCACCTACCACAGGGTGCTCCAGCCCTAACCCAGACTCCACATGGTGAAGCAGCCTAATGCTCTGATCTGCTGTTGAATTGTGCCATGTGGTCTTTAAAAGCTTTTGTCTTTTTCGTTTTTTCCAAACAGTCAAGATGAAATTGGCTTCTGGTCAGCAACTCGCTTTCTTTCCCTCCTCTGAGGTAGAGTCGCCAAAAAGGATTTTGTTTTGTTCCATTTTGCCTGCAACGATATGGATAGCCAAATAGGACTACAAATTATCTACATTGTTTTATGAAGAAAATATATTTATTTTCCTCGTACTTGGAATCGTCGCTTGCTAGGGCCAGGGAACCGATGTTGTCCCCTGATTTCTGTCCCCCTCTCACCCTAATTGGAGAGATCTGAGCACACCAGAGGATGTTTGTGGCTAAATTGGGGTATTATGAAAATAGTTCACAAAGCAAGTGGAAAGCTATATATAAAAATGATATTTACTTCTCATTTTAAATGAAGCCTAAGACAAAAGGCATATAGGTAAACACAGCTGCAACATTTTTAGGCATATAATCAAATGCAAAAATAATATTGGAAAACTATGTTAATTATTGTAATTAAATTGTGAACGGTATTGATAGAAAAAATATCTTTAAAACATATAAAATCAAAATGGAGCTTATCACATTACGGGAGTTTGCCGTATTTTATATGATGTGCCTAGATGGAGGTGCCATTTAGCAAACTGCCCACTACTCCCCAGCAGTAGAGTAGAGGGAAGGAAGGGCTGAGGGACCAGAAAAGGACTCTAGACCTTTGCATAAATCTTAGCCCCAATTCCATGGTTTTGGGGAGTAAGTTTGCTGACCAACTTCTGAAAGTTGGTAGAGTAGAGTCAAAAGGGCCTAGACTTTGGAGTCAAATTTATCTGTGTTTGCAGCATGGCCCACCCACCTCTTAGCAGGGTGTTTTTAGGATCCACATCCCCAGCTACAACAGGAGACAAGGGTCTTGAGATCTTTAGAAATCCAAATTCCACTCGGATAATATAGTTTTCCTGGGGAAAGGAAATGTGCCATAATCCCAACATTGTTTTCCTACATTGTTACTATATGGCTATGAAGTTTTTAGCCTTGCTTCTAAATGGGAGTTTAAGGAATGGTTCAGCAAACTTGGCTCAACCTTAAAGCCCACCATATCCCCAAAGTCTAGAAGACTCTGTCTTTGGCTGCCTTTAATCTTGGAGTTTGCTTTCCTCCTGGATACTTGTGTTCAGAAGACACTTTGGCCCCAACAGAGGTGTCTAAAGCAGTGTCTGACTCTTCTTCTGGTCTACCACATTCCTCTTGAGGATCCTTTTGAGTGCAGAAGAAAACTGGACATCGACCGAGAGGTTAATGGGTGCCATTTCTCCTTGTTACTTTGCATCATCCAAGAAAAAGAAATACTTCTTCCATTTTTCCAATCAATTGCACTCACAGCAAAGGTTGGTTGAGGAGCCACTCTGGAGCCTTCCCATCTGCTGCTTCATGGAAATGTTTGTACAGGATCTGGGCTTCCTGCCGAGCCCCGTTTCCATCATAAGTCGTGTGTTTCCTGTGCATGTTCTCACTCCACACATTAACCCCCTTTTCAGTTTTCACTTAAGTCTTATCTCTCACTTGATGAGCAATTTTTTCACTGGCTGGATCATTTGCAACAGTTTCACAAATGTCTTTTTCTCATTTCTGTAGAGAGAAATTGGTGAACTTGTTCATTCCTCAGATCTGAGCCACTGCTGAATTAATTTCTCTCTTTAGTTTACTCACTTTTATATTCTGGCGAAGAAACGTACGTGCCTTAGCTTGTCTCACTTTTTCTTCATTTTCGTCATCTGCACTAGCAGTTGGCCTTTTTTGGGGGGGAGGGGATGGACAATTATTTCACAAACAAACTAAATTTTTAATAATTGAATACAAATTGCTGCATATACAGCAGACAGAGACACTCTGAGTCACCCAGGAGTGAGTCAGCTGTCACAGTAGGAGGGCTCAGCCATGGACCTCAGCTGCAGGGGACAGGCAGGTACTTACCTTAGCAAATTATCACAGTATTTGCTGAAGGCCTGCTCAGAGTGGCAGAGCCAGATAGATCTGTTGAACTTCACACCCCGGGCACTTCAATAGCACATTGGAAGTCACATAAGCCAATCAACCTCCAATAACCTGCCTGTCAATTGAGAATCATGATGATAATGATGCCTGCTTCACAGTATTGTGACGATTAAATGAAATAATATTTGTAAAAAAATGTTTGAAAAAGTGTCAATGCTCTGTTATTATTTTTTACCCTCTCACAGAAATCCCATTTAGAATATCCCTCCACTCTGCAACCTGCCAAGTTGAATTTGTGATTTAAGGGTGATGCGGTTTGGCTGTGACCCTACCCACTTCTCATCTTGAGTTGTATTTCCTATGATCCCCACATGTTATGGGAGGGACTCAGTGGGAGGTAATTTAATCATGGGGGTGGTTACCCTCATGCTGTTCTTGTGATAAGTGAGTTCTCCCAAGATCTGATGGTTTTATAAGGGGCTTTTCCCCTCTTCACTCAGCACTTCTCCTTCCTGCCACCGTGTGAAGAAGGATGTGTTTGCTTCTCCTTCCGCCATGATTGTAAGTTTCCTGAGGCCTCCTCAGCACTGTGGAACTGTGCGTCAATTAAACCTTTTCTTTATAAATTACCCAGTCCTGGGTACATCTTTATTGGCAGTATGGTGATGGACTAATAAAAAAGGTTAGAACTGAATCTGTGTGGAGAAAATGTAGTGGGGAGGGGGTATGCAAACTCTTAGGAAGTAAGTGTCTTCACATTCAACAGGATATAATATAGTAACCCTTGTGCTTTGCTTTTAGACACGTAAAATGGTTCAGGTTCTGTACAAAACAGTGTAGCTGTTCCTCGAAATTTTAACCACAGAGTTACAATAAAATCCAGCAATTCATCTTCTGAGTGTTTACTCAAAAGAATGCAAAGTAAGGACTTGAACAATATTTGTACTCCAATGTTCTTAGCAGCTTTATTTACAATATCCAAAATGTGAAAACAATCCAAATGTCCATTGACAGATGAGTGGATAAACAAAATGTGGTAAATACATATAATGGGATATTATTCAGCCTTAAAAAGTAATGAAAATCTGATGTGTGCTACCACATGAATGACCCTTGACATTATGCTAAGTGAAACAAGCCAGACACAAAAGGATAAATATTATATGTGAGGTATCCAGAATAGTCAAACTCATAAAGACAGAAAGCAAAACAGAGGTTACCAGGGGTTGAAGGGAGTGGAAATGAGGAGTTAGTGTTTAATGGGTACAGAATTTCACTTTGGAAAGATGGAAAATTCTAAATCTGGATGGTGGTGATGGTTACACAGTAATAGCAATGAACTGGACACTTAAAAATGGTTAAAATGACAAATTATATAATATCTATATTTTACCAAAATAAACAATAAATTATATTTATTTATATATATATATATAGATAGATACTTCAAGTTCTAGGGTACATGTGCACAACGTGCAGGTTTGTTACATATGTATGTATGTGCCATGTTGGTGTGCTGCACCCATTAACTTATCATTTACATTAGGTATATCTCCTAATGCTATCCCAACCCCCTCCCCCCACTCCATGACAGGCCCCACTGTGCGATGTTCCCCTTGCTGTGTCCAAGCATTCTCATTGTTCAATTCCCACCTTTGAGTGAGAACATGCGGTGTTCAGTTTTTTGTCCTTGCGATAGTTTCCTCATAATGATGGCTTCCAACTTCATCCATGTCCCTACAAAGACATGAACTCATCCTTTTTTATGGCTGCATGGTATTCCATGGTGTATGTGTGCCACATTTTCTTAATCCAGTCTATCATTGATGGACATTTGGGTTGGTTCCAAGTCTTTGCTATTGTGAATAGTGCCACAATAAACATACATGTGTATGTGTCTTTAGAGCAGCATGATTTATAATCCTTTGGATATATACTCAGTAATGGAATGGCTGGGTCAAAGGGTATTTCTAGTTCTAGATCCTTGAGAAATCACCACACTGTCTTCCACAATGATTGAACTAGTTTACAGTTCCACCAACAGTGTAAAAGTGTTCCTATTTCTCCACATCCTCTCTAGCACCTGTTGTTTCCTGACTTTTTAATGATTGTCATTCTAACTGGTGTGAGATGGTATCTCAACGTAGTTTTGATTTGCATTTCTCTGAAGTCCAGTGATGATGAACATTTTTTCATGTGTCTGTTGGCTGCATAAATGTCTTCTTTTGAGAAGTGTCTGTTCATATCCTTCGCCCCTTGTTGATGATTTTTGTTTTTTTTTTTTTTTTTCTTGTAAATTTGTTTGAGTTCTTCATAGATTCTGGATATTAGCCCTTCATCAGAT
>NW_016812757.1:3829816-3831819 GCF_001698545.2 Rhinopithecus bieti
CAGGGGTTGCAATCCTAGTCTCTGATAAAACAGACTTTAAATCAACAAAGATCAAAAGAGACAAAGAAGGCCATTACATAATGGTAAAAGGATCGATTCAACAAGAAGAGCTAACTATCCTAAATACATATGCACCCAATAGAGGAGTACCCAGATTAATAAAGCAAGTCCTTAGAGACCTACAAAGAGACTTAGACTCCCACACAATAATAATAGGAGATTTTAACACCCCACTGTCAACATTAGACAGATCAACAAGACAGAAAGTTAACAAGGATATCCAGGAATTGAACTCAATTCTGCACCAAGCGGACCTAATAGACATCTACAGAACTCTCCACCCCAAATCAATAGAATATACATTCTTCTCAGCACCACATCACACTTATTCCAAAATTTACCACATAGTTGGAAGTAAAGCACTCCTCAGCAAATGTAAAAGAACAGAAATTATAACAAACTGTCTCTCAGACCACAGTGCAATCAAACTAAATACAATATTAAAGCTACCTATAACAAACAAATTAATACTGTCATACTAAGAATGCTAGCTGAGTAATAATGCGGTTTGCAAATTAATTTCCTTTTCTCACTGTTTAGACAGTCTCAATAATCATTTTTTTGGTGTCACTAAGATGGTTGTGAATTCATCTGACTTCGTTGTAGATTATAAATAGACTAGAGGTCGTTTATTTTGCCTTCATCTGGTCCTTCATCAAAATATTCAATAAATGCTTGGTCTTATGTATGAAAATGTCCTCCCTTTTGCACCCTAGGTTATGCCATAACAAGCAAAGTTTTGTGGATTTGTGAGACATAAAAATATTTGTAAGTATTTTTCACCATTTTCCTAGATTTTGCTAGCTTTCTCCATGTAAGCCCATGTTAGAGTGCGGGCCATGAGATCCCTGTGGAGTGCCCAGCTCTGAGGAACCCAGCCATGCAGTGCCACATCTAGGCTGCCATCACTCCATCTTTCCTTCTTTCTCTCTCTCAAGACCTCATTGCACAAATCACATTTTTTAACGTCCTCCATTCTGTTTGTTTTTATCTGTTGATGACGTCTTTGTCCCTCTTTTATTGCAATCATTCCCAATACAGATGATCTGAAACTCTAGCCACCAGGAGCCAACATTCTTTCAGTGGATAAAAAGGAGTTCCAACACTTTTTCTTACTAAGGAAATGGATTGAAAGGGATGGTGAATTATTACAATAGTAAGTGTCCAATAAATGTTTGTCAGTTGAAGTCAAACTGTTCTGAGAAATAATGACAAGGCATTATTCTGAGGTTTCATTTAAGAAGTCTTGTCCCAAGCTCCACTCAAACATGAAGGAAGGGCAGTATTACCCAGTAGTTAAGAGCATTCACTTTGGAAACAGCCATAGTTGGGACAGAATCCAGTCTTTACCACTGACTAGCTAAAGGACACTAAATTTTAGAGTCTTCTTCCTGGGCATAATACTTGTGAAGTGAAATCAGGCTTGCAAAGTGCAAGGTCTATGTTTGTTTTGTACATAGTAGTTACTATGCTTATGATAATAAAATGGAAAAGTATTTTCTTTGTGTTTTATTACCAGGAATATTTTTACCCTCCATTTTACTCCTTTATAAAGTATGTTTGTGAATTATTTAAAAATACATTACTACTAACCTAGATTTGTTGGTGTTCCCAGAGCCCCTCATCCAAAAGAATTGAGTGAAGGCCCACGTTGTAGGGTCATACAATTAGTGATTTTATCAGTCTCATCCCAGATTTTTCCCACCTCTGGGTCCACGCTATTCCCTGAGATATTCTTTACTTGCACATCAATGAGTATTAATGGATCCATGTTTATGGTCACTACTTGGAGGGAATAGGTCCCTTGAATTACAGATATCAGCACATAGCCCCCAAAGTACCTTCAAGAGTCATCTAAGGCTTCATGAGTATAGTGAATGGAAGGAGCGAGGAGATATGGTTGGTTTTTCCTATCCCCTTCATCTTTTTTTATTTTATTTTAT
>NW_016812758.1:0-1815 GCF_001698545.2 Rhinopithecus bieti
GTAGACCAGCCTGGCCAACAGGGTGAAACCCCATCTTTACTAAAATACAAAAAATTAACTGGGCGTGGTGATGGGTACCTGTAATTCCAGCTACTCCTGAGGCTGAGGCAGGAGAATGGCTTGAACCCAGGAGGCGGAGGTTGCAGTGAACCAAGATTGCACCACCGTACTCCAGCCTGGGCGGCAGAGCAAGACTGTCTCAAAAAAAAAAAAAAAAAAAAAAAAAAAAAAAAGAAAAGGAAAGTCAAGAAAGGAGAATCCAGGCAAAGACCTGAAAGACTCGTAATTTTTTCACGCTGTCCTTCCCAAACCCATGCCCGCCTGGGACCTGGGAGTATGATCTTGTTTGGAAACGGGGTCTTTGTCGATCCCGTTAGTTAAATTAAGATGAGGTCACACTGGATTAGGGTGGCTCTTAATCCAATGCTGGGTATCCTTGTGAGAATATCAAGTGAAGACACAGAGGCCGTGTGAGCACAGGCAGGGAACAGAGAGAGGCAGAGGCCAGCCGGGGACGCCAGGAGTGGCTGCATCTGCCCGGAGCTGAGAGGCAGGGATTCTTCTCTGGAGACCTCAGACCACGTGTGGCCCTGCCACACTTTGACTTTGGACACCTGGCCTCCAGGACTGTGAGAGCACATGGCCACACAGTTCGCGGTGATTTGTTGGGCAGCCACAGGAAATGCACATGCTTTATTTTCCTTTCTGTACCTGCTAGGAAGGGACACCTGAGTAAAGTGGTCAAGCTGGCATTTCCTTATGAGAGTGATTTCAAAAAAATTTTCTAAGGCTGGGCGTGGTGGCTCACACCTGTAATCTCAGCACTTCGGGAGACTGAGGTGGGTGAATCACCTGAGGTCAGGAGTTCAAGACCAGCCTGGTCAACATAGTGAAACCCTGTCTCTACTAGTGAAAATACAAAAAAAAAAAAAAAAAAAAAAATAGCTGGGCGTCGTGGTGCACACCTGTAATTCCAGCTACTCGGGAGGCCGAGGCAGGAGAATCGCTTGAACCAGGGAGGTGGGGCTTGCAGTGAGCTGAGATCAAGCCATTGCACTCCAGCCTGGGCAACGGAGCAAGACTCCATCTAGAAAAACAAACAAACAAAAAGATATGAGAATGCAGATAGAACATAAAAATAACCCTACATTTATCAAGTGTTCAGATAGAAGTAACACACACTGAGGAGCAAAATGCTTGTGGTTGAAACATATATAAGAAAGTGGGAAATATTCCACCGTCTGTTTTCCACCCAGACAGCTGAGTTTCCAATAGCTCCAACCACGTTGGGTGTCCAAGAGCTCTGGCCCTACGTGGCCTTTGCTTCAGGGGATGGCAATAACACCCGCAGTGGCTCAGGCGGCTGTTGGAGCGACCCTGCAATTCTCCAGCCAGGCACCATTGGTTCCATTCATTCCCTGCCTTGGATCCTCCGACTACTTCCGTGGTCCTTCCATATCCATCTTCCTAAACTTGAGATTTGACCTTGTCGTTCCCACGTCTTATAACATCCCATTGAATTGCTTTATCTGCCAGGCACGGTGGCTCACGCCTGTAATCCCAGCACTTTGGAAAGCTGAATCAGGTGGATCACCTGAGGTCAGGAGTTCTAGACCAGCCTGGCCAACATGACAAAACCCTGTCTCTACCAAAAATGCAAAAGTCAGCTGGGCATGGTGGCAGATGCCTGTAATCCCAGCTACTCCCGAGGCTGAGGCAGGAGAATCGCTTGAACCCAGGAGGCAGAGGTTGCAGTGAGAGGAGATCACACCATTGCACTCCAGCCTGGGTGAAAGGGCGAGACTCCATCTCAAA
>NW_016812759.1:0-798 GCF_001698545.2 Rhinopithecus bieti
TTTTTCTTTTTAAATGTTTGTTTCTTTTGAGCTTGTTAAGATATCTGGCGCCTCATTCGGTACGAGGCCTTGCTGGATGTCCAAACGAACTTGATTCTGTGCTTTGACATGGGTGTTGCGGATTGGGTAGCTGTACAGAGGCACCCCACAAAGACCCCCCATCCCACCCCACTCCCAACTAGGAAACAAAAATCCATTGTGGTTTGATTCTTTCCCCCCATCTTTTTCTTCTCTTTTCTTCTTTGTACCTGCTCAGAAAGACCGGAAAAAAAGAAAAAAAATCTCTGTAGAGGTATGAAGGTCATTATCAAGTTCATCTCCAGTTAAAGGGGTGCTTGGCCAGTCCAGGTAGGGTCTTCCACTACGCTTGGCAATCCTGGTTACAAGACCTTAAATTCGAGGCTGGTGATTCGAAGGCAGGGACGATGGCTGCCTGGCCTTGGGAGGGGGTGGTGAGGGGCGGGGGGGGCTCCCCCCAACCCTGTCCGCCCCCCCTCCGACGGAAAGCTAAGGGCTACTGGTCACATGAGTAAGGCTATGACTCGGGCAGGGGAGCAGAGAAGGGCTGAGGCAGGCCAGAGCGTCTCTGTTGTACCTATATCCATCCGGGAGGGCAGGGTTCTGGGACAAAGGGGCGAGGTGGGGTCTGGAGGCTGCAGCTGGGACCAGGGACACTGAAGCTGGCAGAGCCCAACGGCCCTGGGGAATCGGTGGTGGGGGGTGCCAAAAGTCCTGGAGGTATATTGTGTTGGCGGGTTCCTGGTGGGATGTGCCAGCCGGGAGGTGGTGGGGGAGGGC
>NW_016812760.1:0-1456 GCF_001698545.2 Rhinopithecus bieti
GGAGGGTGGGAGGGGAAAGGAATGGGGAAGGAAGTAAGGAGAAGGGAGATAAAGAGGAAGGGAGGGAGGGAGGGGAAAGTAAGGGAGGGCTTCTCTGAAGATCATCAGAGAAAGACCAACCGTCTTTGGCCAACGAGAGAATCAGCTTCCTGCTCTGTGACTGATGCTGCTGACATCCAGGGAGCCCCAAATGCCTTCCTCGACAGGGGGCGTTTCTGCAACACCTGCCCCAGTTCTAGGCACATCAGCATCTCCAGCTTGCATTAGTAGTCACTGGGCCCTGGCTGGGTTGACGCTGTGACCTACTGGAGAGTGAAGAAACAGAGAAACACCAGAGTCTTGAGTGAAAACTCCCTGTCTCTCTCCCACCTCGGGTTCCTCAGCCACACTGAGAAATACACTTTAAGATCAGACTCCAAAGTCCACGACTGACTACTTGGAGTGGAGATGGGATCAGTGTGTGTGTGTGTGTGTGTGTGTGTGTGTGTATGAGGGGGAGGTGGTTAATAAACTGATGATTATGAAGACACAGGCTCTCTTTCTTTAGCAAGGGCGTCTCTTTTGAAGCAGTGCGTGATAATTCATTGGGTAACCGCCTGTTTTCTCTGCAGATCTGAGCTGAAAAGGATCATACCAGATTTATTACATTGCTCTAGAGCCAGTCCCACCACACTGCCTGGGCACGTAGAAGGCATGTTTTGTTAATTTATGCAGTCAATACAAACTAATTGATTGCAGACCTTCAATCCTTTGTAATTCCGAACTCCCAAAACGTTCTGAAAACCAAAAGATTTTCTGTAAGCTGGCAGCAAGCTCATTGGACTCACCTGAAGAGATGCAAAGCTGTCCCCAGTCTTTATGATCTGCCTTAATGTGACTACAGCTTTCTCCCCTCATCCATAGTTTCTTTTTCTGAGGCTTCTGTTACCAATGATCAACCACAGTCCAAAAATATTAAATGGAAAATTCCAGAACTAAAAAATTCATAAGTTTTTAATTGCATGCCATTCTGAGAAGTGTGATGAAATCTCACGCTGTCCCAGTCTGTCCCACCTGGGAAATGAATCATCCTTTTGTCTAGTATATCCATGTTGTATGTGCTACCTGCCCCATATGGTGTGGTTGTATAAGAAAAAATACAGTGAGGCCAGGTATAGTGGCTCACACCTGTAATCCAGCATTTTGGAGGCTAAGGCAGGAAGATTGCTTAAGTCCAGAAATTCAAGATCAGCCTGGGCAACATATGAAGATCCTGTCTCTACAAAAAATTAACAAAATTAGCCTGATGTAGCAGTACACACCTGTAGTCTCAGCTACTCAGAAGGGTGAAGTGGGAGGATCACTTGAGTTCAGGAGATTGAGGCTACAGTGAGTTGAGATAGTGCCACTGTACTCCAACCTGGGTAACAGAGCGAGACACTGTCTTAAACAGAAAGAAGGAAGGAAGGAAGGAAGG
>NW_016812761.1:0-2262 GCF_001698545.2 Rhinopithecus bieti
GCATACCCTGTCTTTCGTTTGGGTCCCACTGGGGTCTGTTCCTGGTAGTTGGATTCTCACATCCTCTTGGGGTTTTGGTAATCAGCTGGAACACGTTCTTCCAACCACTTAATTGCTGCTTGGAGTACTCTCCTCCTTTCATCTGTGTTAAAGAGGTACATGAGCAACTGATGGCAATCAGCCCAGGTGGGGTTGTGGGTCTGGATAATAGTTTGGAGCAAATCAATCATAGCTTGAGGCTTTTCGATATAGGATGGGGTATTGTTTTCCAATTGAGGAGATCAGCAGAGGTGAAGGATTGGTACACAAAGGCATGCCTTTCCACCATATGCCCATCCTTGTCTACCCCAGTATACCATTGCTCTTTCAGGGGCATTTGTATCCGAGTTCTAGGCCTCAAATGGGCTAGCAAGGGAGGGGTTTTCCCAAGGTCTCGCATCCTTTCTTTTCTACACTGGGTGGCCTGGGGTATGTAGGCCTTGTGGAAGCTCAGGCGCAGTGGGCTCAGGAGTGGGAGACCTTCCTTCTTGGTGAAAGTGGGGGGGCCACTGGCACCGTTTCTTGCCATGAATCTTCTGACGTTGGGTCGGATAGGACTTTAGGAGCCGACTTCCCTCGGCAGGTAGAGCGGGCTCTCTGTCCCTTTGCCACTAGTACTACTGCTGCCTGTCCTCTTAACCACTGTGGGGTTCTAAAACCAGCTGTAACCAAGTGTCTATGTACGGAAACTGGTCCAGGTGTCCTGGCTTACCAGTTACCTTGTGCCATACCTTTGAAACAAGGGACCTGTCTAGGCTTCCTTCTGATGGCCAACCCACTTCTAATGCTGGCCAGTCTACCTCACACAAAGTTCTAAGTTTTCCTGGTGTCATAGTAACTCCATAGTCTCCACTAAATCCTTTCTTGAAATTCAACATAGTTCCTAGTGGAGTGGGCTTACTTTGCATTCCACCCATCTTCCTCCTGAGACAAAACAACACTCACACCACACGTCTCAAACTCAAGTACTCACTCACTTTCACTTTCCTTTTTGCAAACAAAGTCAAGCCAAATCAAAATCAATACTGAGACCAAAGTGCCCACAAGGGCACACCGTGGGTGATCAGGCCATGCTTCCACTCAAATGGAGTGGGCAAGTTCCCAGGAGCAGTCCTACCATATTCCAGATGTCCAGACTCCAAGCGCCAGTTCCTTCCCAGTGTTCAGCCACTGCATTGATCCTCCATGGGGGCCTGCCATGCACCGCTCTGACGAGGCATTCCACTGGGGCAAGTGCCTCTCAGGATCCATGTTGCTCAAGCTGCCTGGAGTCCCCCGCAGGGATGCTCCACAGGGCAGGCCTAAGTCACCTAAGGGGCTGCCTTGACCGTCCATTAATCACCTCACTTCCCAGTCAGGGAACCAAGATATGTAGCAGGACAAGCCACAGACAAAACCCTTCAGACACTGGGTTAAAGAAGGAAGAGGCTTTATTCGGCTGGGAGTGTCAGCAGACTTGCGTCTCAAGAACTGAGCTCTCTGAAGAAAGAGTTCCTGGCCCTTTTAAGGGCTTACAATTCTAAGGGGTTCCACATGAAAGGGTCGTGATAGATTGAGGTCTATAGATAGCACATGTGGTTAGAATGGCCGTGTTAATCTTTAACCTCAGGCCTCTCTCCTCAAAGTAATGAAATAGATATCATCAGATAGCTATAATACTAACTCATTATAATAATAGGAAGTAAGAAGTTGGAGTGGTAAATCATGATTTTTCAACTTCACAAATTCAAATTTTTTCTGGTTATTTCTAGTTAAATCACCAGATATCTGTAGTACAAACTCATTATTTCACACAAAAAAGAATTTGAATTTGTGAATACTGTGCTTTCAAACATCACTGCACTCCAACCTAAGCAACACAGTGAGACTATCTCTCGAAAAATAAAGGAAGAAGAGAAAAAAAAGGAAAGAAAGGAAGGAAACAAAGAAAAGAAAAGAAAAGAAGGAAGAAAGAAAAAAGGAGGAAAGAAAAAAGAGAAGAAAGAAAAAGAAAGAAAAGAAAGAAAGAAAGTTACAAGGGATGTGACAGACCTCTTCAAGGAGAACTACAAACCACTGCTCAAGGAAATAAGAGAGGACACAAACAAATGGAAAAATATTCCATGCTCATGGATAGGAAGAATCGATATTATGAAAATGGCCAAACTGCCCAAAGTAATTTATAGATTCAGTGCTATACCCATCAAACTACCAGTGACTTTGTTCGCAGAATTAGAAAAAACT
>NW_016812761.1:6013-7703 GCF_001698545.2 Rhinopithecus bieti
ATAGGTTTTCAAAATTCTAAGCTTAACCAGCTTATCTAGTTACTAAGGTGTAGCTAGTTACCTATTGAGCTAACTTATTCATTCAACAAGGTACAAGAATTCAGATGTGAGAAAAGATTGGTTTTGCATTCTCTGGTTTCAAGCCATGATTGCTTTATGCCTCCATTTAAGTAGTTACCAAGTTATCAGTAGTTATCTCTAGTATTAACTCATTTTTTCAATAAGCAATAAGAAGTTATTGTGAGAAAAGTGTGTCTAAGTCTCCCTAGATTTTTTAGTCACTTTTAGTTAACTCTAATAAAGCCGTTACTTAGGTATTACTATTATCGACAGTACTAACATTTCATTCCAAGATGAAATATTAATTTAGGATTGAGAGGAAGTTTTGCTTAACTTGGTGAGTTCAACTTGTTTTTCTGGTTTTCTCTGGTTACCTCTAGTTTACAAATTACCTAGATCCCACTTGATAGCTCTTCAATTAATTCATTATTCCAACAAGGAAATAAGAATGTATTCATGAGACTGTCATGATTTTCAGTTTCTTGACTGACTAGTTATTCTAGTTATCACTAGTTATCTATGTTTAATTCATTATACAGATGCCACTGTGTATCTATGGTACTCTTTATTTCAACAGGAAATAGCAATTTAAATATGTGAAAAATGTCCTTTTCTGTTTCCTGACCTCAACCAATATTCCTGGTAATCTCTAGATATCACCTACAGACTAGTTATCTAGGTCCCAGTGGTGATCTCTAGGTCTTGTGAATTATTTCATCATGAAATAAGAAGTTAGATAGAAAAGATGTGTTTTCCAATTCATGGTTTCCACTAGGTATTCTAACATTCTTTTTTTTTTTTTTCTTTTTGCGATGGAGTCTCGCTCTCTTTCCCAGTCTGGAGTGCAGTGGCATGATCTCGGCTCACTGCGACCTCCACCTCCCAGGTTTAAGTGATTCTCCTGCCTCAGCCTCCTGAGCATCTGGGACTGCAGGTGCACGCCACCACACCCGGTTAATTTTTGTATTTTAAGTAGAGACAGGGATTTGCCATGTTGGCCAGGCTGGTCTCAAACTCCTGGGCTCAAGTGATCCACTAGACTCGGCCTTGCAAAGTGCTGGGATTACAGGCATGAGCCACCTGCGAGCGACTTTGTAATATTTTTTAGTTACCTAAGTATCATTATTCATCTATAGTACTAACTTAATAATCAACAGTCAAAATCAATGTAGAATCTGGAAAAAAAAATGTTATTTCAGCTCCTAACCTCAACTGCTTATTCTAATTGATATATCTAGCTATTTCTATGTAAGTAACGTCTAAGTGCCACAATTTACCTTTAGTACCAACATCCTATTTGAACAAGAATTCAGACTAACATTTGAGGAGAATGTTAATAGCCTTGTGACTTCACCTATGTGTTCTGCTTTTATCTGGTTATCTCTATTTAACTTCTACCCAAGTTCATCTAGTAATCTACATTCCTAAATCCACATTCCAAAACACTAAGAATTGAGAATTAGGAAGAGTGTGTTTTTCATCTTCCTAAAGTCAAAGTTTCTCTAGACAGCTAATAAAGAGTTACCTCTAATTAACCATACTACTGATAAATTCTTTCAACCAGAGTTAAGAATTTCATGCTAAGTAGATTATGGTTCCACATATTAGCTTCAACCAGTTCTCTGTAGTT
>NW_016812762.1:0-1151 GCF_001698545.2 Rhinopithecus bieti
TTTGTGATGTGTTAATTCATCTCACAGAGTTACATGATTCTTTTCATGGATCAGTTTGGTAGCACTGTTTTGGAGAATCTGACAAGCGATATTTTGAATTCGCATTGAAGCCTATGGTGACAAAGGAAATATCCTCAGAAAAAACTAGAAAGAAGCTTTCTGAGAAATTTCTTTGTGATATGTGAATTCATCTCAGAAAGTTACACCTTTCTTTACATGGAGCAGTTGGCTAACACTGTTTTCATGGAATATTCAATGAGATATTCTCGAGCACATTGAGGCCTATAGTGAAAAGCAAAATCCTCATATAAAACTAGATGGAAGCTTTCTGGGAAACAGCTTTGTGATGTGTGAATTCATCTTAAAGAGTTACACTGTTATTGTCATTGAGAAGTTTGATAACACTGTTTTTGTGTAATCTGCAATCGCATATTTAGGAACACATTGAAGCCCATATTGACAAAGGAAATGTCCTCAAATAAAAACCAAAAGGAAGCTTTCAGTGAAACTGCTTTGTGATGCGTGAATTCATCTTACCGAGTAACATGGTTCTTTCCATTGAGAAGTTTGCTAAAACTTTTGTCATTTAATCTGCAATTGGATATTTGGGAAGGCATTGAGGAATATGGTGAAAAAGGAAATATACTCAGATTAAAACTAGAAAGAAGCTTTCTGAGAAATCTCTTTGTGATGTGTGAATTCATCTCACAGAGTTACACTGTTCTTTGCATTGCACAGTTTGCTTACGCTGTTTTCTTGCAATCTGCAATCTGATATTTCTGAGCATGTTGAAGCTTATGGTGACAAAGTAAATAACCTCACATGAAAACTAGAAAGAATCTTTCTGAGAAACCACTTTCTGTTGTGTTAATTCATCTCACAAATTTACATCATTCTTTTCATGGAACAGTTTTACAACTGTTTTGCTGCATCTAGGAAGGGATATTTTGGATCACTTTGATACCTATGGTGACAAAGGAAATATCCTCAGATAAAACCTAGAAAGAAGATTTCTGAGAAACTGCTTTGTGATGTGTGGATTCATCTCACAGTGTTACGCTGTTCATTCAATTGAGCAGTTTGCTAACACTGTTTTCGTGGAATCTGCAAAGGGATATTTCTGAGCACTCTGAGGAATATGGTGAATAAGG
>NW_016812763.1:0-548 GCF_001698545.2 Rhinopithecus bieti
CCTACTTTTGTCTGAGGATATTTCCTTTGTCACCATAAGCTTCAATGCACTCCAAAATATCCCCTTGCAGATTCCAAGAAAACAGTGTTAGCACACTGATCAATGAAAATAACAGTGTAACTTTGTGAGATGAACTCAAACATCACAAAGCAGTTTCTCTGAAAGTTTCTTTTTGTTTTTTATCTGATGATGTTTCCTTGCAACCATAGCCTTCAATGCGTTCCCAAATATCCTATTGCAGATTCCATGAAAAGACTGTGATCAAACAGCTCAATGAAAAGAACACTGTTAAAAGACTGTGATCAAACAGCTCAATGAAAAGAACACTGTTAATCTGTGAGATGAATTCACGAATCAAAAAGCAGTTTCTCAGAAAATTTCTTTCTAGTTTTTAACTGAGGATATTTCCTTTTCACTATAGGCCTCAATGAACTCCCAAATATCTCTTTGCAGATTACACGAAAACAGTGTTCGCAAATGGCTCAGTGAAAAGAACAGTGCAACTGTGTGAGATGAATTCACACATCACAATGCAGTTTCTCAGAAAG
>NW_016812764.1:0-2103 GCF_001698545.2 Rhinopithecus bieti
GTTTAACTTTTTAAAAAATTATTTAATGTCTTTGATAATCCTAAAGAAAAAAAGTCATATAACCATCTCAACAGATTAAAAAAGTACTTAATATAATTCCATATAATTTGATTTTAGAAACTCCTAGCAAACTCCTAGAAAACTATACAAAAAACTTTTAAAATTAGATAAATGTTATTGACCAAAAACCATTTGAGACAAAGTAATCTTGCCCACTATCACTACTTCTAAGCAACAGGAAATAAGAATAGAAAAATGAAAGTTATGACTATTGGAAAGTAAACAACCCAAAACTTATTGTGAACAAATGATTGTCTTGATATAAATTTAAAAATAATATTCAGGGCCAGGTGCAGTGGCTCACACCTGTAATCCCAGCACTTTGGGAGGCCAAGGTGGGCAGATTGCCCGAGGTCAGGAGTTTTAGACCAGTCTGGCCAACACGGTGAAACCCCATCTCTACTAAAAATACAAAACAACAACAACAACAACAACAAAAACCGAGCCTGGTGACATGCGCCTGTAATCCTAGCAACTCAGGAGGCTGAGGTAGGGGAATCGCTTAAACCGGTGAGGTGGAGGTTGCAGTGAGCCGAGATCACACCACTGCACTCCAGCCTCAGTGACAGAGTGAGACTCCATCTCAAAATAATAATAATAATAACAATAATAATCTTATAATAACATTCAGGCAAACTGTTAGAACTAAAAAGAGTTCAGCAATGTTTCTTGATAAAAAATAGAAAACACAATACTGTAAAACTTCTAGAAAAACATATAGGAATTCATTTTCATGACCTAGGATTAAGAAAAGAGTTCATCATAAAAATTATAAACTTCTGCTCTGGGAAGGACACTGTGAAGAAGATGAAAAGGTAAGTCACAGACTGGGAGAAATATTGGCAAATCACATATATAATAAGGGGCTTGAATCCAAACTATATAAAGAATTCTCAATACTCAGGAATAAGGAAACCAACAACCTAATTAAAAAATGGGTAAAATATTTGAACAACCACTTCACCAAAGTAGACTTATAGTTGGCAAATAAATAAAGTACATAAAAAGATGCTCAACATTATTAGCCAGTAGGGAAATACAACTTAAGGCCATGATGGGATGTCACTATATGCCTATCAAAATGACAAAAATAATAATTTTAAGAATACAATTATCAGTGCTAGGGAGAATGCAGAGCAGCTGAAATTTGCATACATTTTCAGTAGGAATGTAAAATGGTACAGTTACTCTGGAAAAACAGTTTGGCAGTTTCTTATAAAAGTAAACATACTACTTCCATACAACTCAGCAATTGCACTTTTGGGCATTTATCCAAAAGAAATGAAAACTTACACACACAAACCTGTACATGAATGTGTATAGAAGCTTTGTCTCTAATAACCCCCAATTGGAAACAACTCAAATTTGCATCAACAGATGAATGGATAAAACATATTATGGTATATCTACATAATGAGACACTACTCAGCAATTAAAAATGAACTTTTGATTCACCCATCAACTTGGATGAATCATAAAGATGGTGTGCTAAATGAAAGAAGCCAGTCTCAAAAGGTTGCATACTGTATCATTTTGCTTATATGACATTCTCAAAAAGATAAAACTACAGTGACAGAATGGTTGCTAGGGTTTAGGAGTAGAGGGAGAGTGTGACTACAAAGGGATGGCATTAGGTAGTGTTTTGGGGTGATTGAACTGTTCTGTATCCTGATTCTGGCACTGGTTACATAAATCTATACATATATTAAAATTCATAGAACTATATAACAAAAACTCAATTTTACTGTATATTAATTTAGAAATAAAATTCAGAAATTTAAAAATTACTTCATAAAACGGAGGATATGTACAGTATCAGAAGGTTGATCATACATCCTAGTGGGCCTCAAACAGGCCCACTTTATGCTTTTATCCTGGTGTAATTATTAATAGTATCAATTGTAGAATTCTGCTTGAATGGTCAATTATATGCTTATCCTAAATATGAAACTGTATTCTTACTGTGAATATGAAACCATTCATTTTAATTTTAAAGTATGCAAGACAAAATTAAGAATATATTGCTTTTGTTTACCATTTATA
>NW_016812765.1:0-2632 GCF_001698545.2 Rhinopithecus bieti
CACACACACACACACACACACGCACAATTCAAGATGAGATTTGAGCGGGGACATGGCCAAACCATATTAGTTACCTAAAAGCAAACAAGTGGATGTAAATAAAATATTAAGTAACGGATGGTATGCACAGAGCAGGAGGAAGTTGTTTGAGGAGGACTAAAATGAGGACAGGTTGAACCACCTCCTTGAAATGTGCTGACACCCAGGCAGCATGGGCCTTCATAGACCCATTTTATAGTGGAAGAAACTGAGGCTTGGGGAGGTGGAGTCACTGGCCCAGGGACACGTTTGAAGCACAGGTCAGCCCGACTACAAAAGATGTGCTCTTTCCTTCACTGGCAGTCCTGCCTCTGGATATTTTCTCGAGTTGTTCCATCCACCTGGCTTTTCCTCTGCCCATCTCTGCCACTTTATGCCCCTGCCACCTTCAGAAATCCCTCCTGACTCTTCCAGCCCACAGCCCCTGCGTCTTTCATCACTATGACAGCTGGGCTGGGGTCTGCCACAGGCAGGGGCTTATCCACTCCTCCCACAGAAGGGAGCACACCACGGAGCTGGCTGGGTACCTGTTGAGTTTGTGAGACCTTGCACTGGCACAAAAAGGGTTAACTCACTTCATTTGCATGCTGTGCCCAGATTCGTCTTGGGAATACACTGCAGCATAATTGAAGAGGGGAAGGGGAGTTGCAGATACCCTGGAGGGGTGGATGAAGGGGAAAGGACTCATTGTGGGCAAAACTAGAGGATCCTGGGCAGGGGGAGGGGAAAGGACTTAAGGCACAGATCAACCTAACTGATGTGGGGCCACTTAGAATGATATTCTTCCTCTCATGACACACAACTTTCTGTGTGTGTGTGTGTGTTTTTTTTTTTTTGCATATTTTACATATTTTCCCTCAGACTCTAATAAGGTTAATCTTGGTTTATATAGATCGGACACATAGCACATCCTTCTGAAAGCTGAGCAAACAGCAATCCTAATGGGTGATTCAACCCACCCAGTGTTAACCACTAGCAGACCAGTATGTAAGTCTATCAGCAAATATCCATGAGCAGCTTCTAGTTGAGTGGTTTAATGACATGCAGTTCTTAGAGCAGTACATGGCACATAGCAGGCACTTAACATATACCACAATTTTTTTTTTTTTTTTTTTTTTTAGACGGAATCTCTTTCACCCAGGCTGGAGTGCAGTGGCATGATCTTGGCTTACTGCAACCTCTGCCTCCTGGGTTTCAGCGATTATCCTGCCTCAGCCTCCTGAAAATAGTTGGGACTACAGGGCCACACCACCATGCCTGGCTAATTTTTGTATTTTTAGTAGAGACGAGGTTTCGCCATGTTGGCCAATCCGGTCTCGAACTCCTGACCTCAGGTGATCCGCCCGCCTCGGCCTCCTAAACTGTTGGGATTACAGGCGTGAGCCACCGCGCCTGGCCAATATTATTATTTCACACCTTCAGAGGAGACAGCAGGCATGGATGTGAACTTAACCTTCCCGCGGCCACCCTCGCCGGCTCCCACCCACCCTGGCCCACGGGGAATGGCTTAGACCAGGAGGCTGAGACCATGAGGCAGCGAGTGGGATCGTCCTGGCAGCGGAGATGTTGCACAGGATAAAACGGGAAGGGCTAAATAAATCTGCTTGAGATGTGTCCCAATTACCCGCTCAAACTCCTCTGCCTGTGCCTGGCACTCTGGGCCCCTGGAGAGGGGAGTTTTTCGATGCCCGAGAGGCTCAGGGTTGCTGCGGCATTTCAGATGCAGCACACAGGTCCTCCAGCCTGTGGTCATTGGCCTTGTGCCCCAGTATTGTCATAACTTTTTTCGGGGGGAGGGGACAGAAAGAAACCCAAATATTAGGATGTCTCTGAGCTGGGAAGGCCCCAACATAGAACAATAGAACCTTCCATCGGATGACCACCTGTTAGGTGCTGTGGGCCAAGACCTTCCCAAGCAGCTGGGCAGCAAAAATCAACGCTAGGAGATCAGACTGATTATTTTCTTTCCCTTTTTGCAGCTGAGCAAACTGAGGCTCAGAGAGGGAAGGGTGGTACTGACCCTCCAATAGCTTGGGAGAGGCAGGGCTGGGCTTCCGGCCTCAGGTCTGACCCTGGCTCATTCCTTAATTCACTTACGCGTTCAACAGATATTTATTGAGCAACTACCAAGTGCCAGGCACTGTTCTAGGCATGAGGAAAAAGCAGGGGACAAAATAGGGCAATAACTCTAGCCCTCATGGGCTGACTTTTTTAATGGGGGAGATGGGCATGAACCAGATTAAAAAAAAAAAGTATCATGGGTCAGATGGGACATGCCAGGGAGGAACATGAAAAAGGAAATGGGAAGGGTTGGGGTGTAATTATGCATAGGTGGTCACAGAAAGCCTCACTGTGATGGGTTTTTTGGGGTTTTTTTTTTTTTGTTTTGTTTTGTTTTGTTTTGTTTTGTTTGAGACGGCGTCTAGCTCTGTCGCCCAGGCTGGAGTGCAGTGGAGCGATCTCGGCTCATTGCAAGCTCTGCCTCCCAGGTTTACGCCATTCTCCTGCCTCAGCCTCCCGAGTAGCTGGGACTACAGGCGCCCGCCTCGTCGCCCGGCTAGTTTTTGTATTTTTTAGTAGAGACGGGGTTTCA
>NW_016812766.1:0-1001 GCF_001698545.2 Rhinopithecus bieti
TAGAAAAGCAGAATAGACAAACCTGTTCTTCTGATTATTAGTGGTTTGACTTTGTACAAGCTGCGAAGTCAGTTTTGGGGCCTCAGTTTTCTCATCTGTAAAATGAGATATCCTTCCTCACAGAGCACTGCTGTGAACATTACATACATTAAGTTGCTAATAGAGGTTCAACAATTTATATACATATGAATTGATTAACATTTATGAGTATCTGTGGCTGGGTGTGGTGACTCAAACTTGTAATCTTAGCACTGGGAGACTGAGGTGGGGATCGCTTGAGCCCAGTTCAAAACCAGCCTGGGTAACATGACAAAACCCCATCTCTACAAAAAATACAAAAATTCGTCAGGCACAGTGGTGTGTGCCTGCACTCCCAGCTACTCTGGAGGCTGAAATGAAAGAACCGCTTGAGCCTAGGAGGTGGAGGCTGCAGTGAGCCGTGATCGCACCACTGCACTGCAGCCTGGGCTATAGAGTGAAGTGAGAATCCATCTTATAAAAAACAACAAAACAAAAACACACACACAGAAACCATTTATGAGTGTCATGTACATGGTAACGTGCTGAGAACTTAACAAGCCTGGAGTCTATCAGTCTTCACAATTCTATAAAGTAGATTTTTTTTTTTAATATACTTTAAGTTCTGGGGTACACGTGCAGAACATGCAGGTTTGTTACATAGGTATACACGTGCCATGGTAGTTTGCTGCACTTATCAACCCGTCATCTACATTAGGTATTTCTCTTAATGCTGTCTCCCCTAGCCCACCATCCCCCAACAGGCCCCGGTGTGTGATCTTCCCCTCCCTGTGTCCACGTGTTCTCATTGTTCAACTCCCACTTATGAGCGAGAACATGCAGTGTTTGGTTTTCTGTCCTTGTGTTAGTTGCTGAGAATGATGGTTTCTAACTTCATCCATGTCCCTGCAAAGGAAAGGAACTCATCCTTTTTTATGGCTGCATAGTATTCCATTGTATGTGTGTGCCACATTTTCTTTATC
>NW_016812767.1:0-220 GCF_001698545.2 Rhinopithecus bieti
AACAGGTTTAAATGTTTGAAAAGAATGTTAAAATAAAAAGGCAGTATTTGAGCTATATGTATTTTCAATTGTATATGATTATAAATATGTAAGACAACACACACAAAAGGGATCAAAAATTTCTTATGGAAAATATAAAAATTGTCATTGGGCAATAGGACTCTGGATTTCTCTTTGCTGCTTTTAGTTTTCTGAATTTTATGAATTTTAATTAAAATAA
>NW_016812768.1:0-1239 GCF_001698545.2 Rhinopithecus bieti
GTTTTTTTTTTTTTTTTTTTTTTTTTATACTTTAAGTTCTAGGGTACATGTGCATAACGTGCAGGTTTGTTACATATGTATACTTGTGCCATGTTGGTGTGCTGCACCCATCAACTCGTCAGCACCCATCAATTCGTCATTTATATCAGGTATAACTCCCAATGCTGTTACTTTTCTACTGAGATAAAAACCAATGTTATCTAACAGTGAGTTTTTGTTGTTGTTGTTGTTTGCTTTTTTTCTGCAAGCTGGTGCAGTTGTATTTGTCTCATGACTAAAGTACTGACTAATAGCTATGAGAACTCTGTGTGTGTGTGTGTGTGATAATTAAAAAAAGATAATTAGGAAAATAACTAAATATTGGCTCTCACAGTTTTTCTGTAAATAATCTAGGTAAACTACTAAATTAATCAGGAAAATGTAATACAATAAATCTTTGTAAGCAAACTTCTCATAATTTAGGATCTAAAGTTATTAATTGATAAGTATCTGAACAATTTGCAATATAAGAATTATAGAAAACTTCTGTTTTAAATGTTCTTATTAAAGGTAAAATGTGTTTGTCTAATTCAAAGCTTATTTAAGGTTATATATAAAACAAAGTAAAGAAGGCAATAAGAGCTGTAAAGAAAGTTAACTATATAAAGAGGTATTTTTGGTAAAGCAGGTAAAAGGAAAGTAATTTCATATAGGAAAGAATCATGTGTGGTGAATTTTTGCCCTAAAATAAAATAACTGGGTTGTTCAAGAAAGAGAGATATTTAGGGTAAAACAGAGAGTCTAACCATTGTAAATGTTCTATGTAAATCACAATAAGGTTAGTAAGAAGGAATATTCAAAGGGGTTACATAATTCAGTCGGCTGTGATTAAAGGAAATCATAATAGTCTTTCTAGAGATGGGTCTTTCATATTAAAAAATGCACTAATACAAAACTAAATCATTGGTTAAAACAAGATTTTATTACAAATATTGACTTATTTTAATGCAAGAAGTTTTAGAATTTTTAGATTCTATAATCTGTTTCCTTTAACATTCTTCAGATTGATATCTTAAAAGTGCAACTCTTTCTCTTTTGAAAAGGCCTTGAATTCTGGCTCTCTCCTTCACTTTTATTGGCTTCTGTAACTTTTACTCATTATCTAAAGTAAGGGAGAAAATTGTTTTGAAAACAGGCAAATCAAGTATTTTTTTGAACATGGCTTTTATTTTGCATGCCTGTTATATCTCTGTTTTTATA
>NW_016812769.1:0-216 GCF_001698545.2 Rhinopithecus bieti
AGGCCGAGGCAGGCGGATCAAGAGATCAAGGCGGGTCAGGAGATCAAGACCATCCTGGCTAACACAGTGAAACCCCGTCTCTGTTAAAATACAAAATTAGCCGAGCGTGGTGGCGTGCACCTGTGATCCCAGCTACTCAGGAGGCTAAGGCAGGAGAATCAGTTGAACCTGGGAGGTGAAGGTTGCAGTGAGCCGAGATCACGCCACTGCACTACA
>NW_016812770.1:0-1306 GCF_001698545.2 Rhinopithecus bieti
AGATGAATTCACACATCACCAAGAAGTTTCTAACAAAGACTCTATCTAGTATTCCTCTGAGGATATTTCTTTTGTCACCGCAAGCTTCATTGCGTTCACAAGTATCCCATTGCAGATTTCCAGAAAACTGTCTTAGCAAGCAAACACTGAAGATTAACTTGCAACTCGGTGAGGTGCATTCACACATCGAAATGCAGTTTCCCTGAAGTCTTCTTTTCAGTTTTGATCCGAGGATATTTACTTTGTCACCATAGTCTTCAATGTGCTCCTAAATATCACTTTGCAGAACACAAAATAACATGGTTACCAAACAGTTCCAAGAAGGGAAGGGTGGAACTATGTGTGATGAAGTCACATTTCAGAAAGCAATCTCTCAGTAAGCTTCTCTCCAGTTATTATCTGAGGATATTTCCTTTTTCACCATGGGCTCCTATGGGCTCCCAAACCTCCCTTTGCAGATTCATTGAAAAGAGTGTTTGCAATCTGCTTCCTGAAAACTCAGCTGTAACTCTGTGAGAGGAATTCACTGATCATAAAGAAGTTTCTCCGAAAGCTTCTTTCACGTTTCCAACCGATGATATTTCCTTTGTCCGCATAGGCTTCGAAGCGATGCAAAGAGTCCTTCTCAGTCCACAGTCCACATCACCAAGAAGTTTCTACGAAAGCTTCTTTCTAGTTTTCTTCTTAGGTTAATTCCTTTGTCACCTCAAGCTTCATTGCATTCAGAAGTATCCCATTGCAAATTTCCAGATATCTGTGTAAGCAAACTGAACACTGAAGAGAAATGTGTAACTCTGTGAGTTGCATTCACACATCGAAACGCAGTTTCTCAGAAGGCTTCTTTCCAGTTTTGATCTGAGGATATTTCCTTTTTCACAATAGCCTTCAATGGGTTCCTAAATATCACTTTGCAGAACACAAGATAACAGAGTTAGCAAACTCTTCCAAGAAGGGAAGGGTGGAACTCTGTGTGATGAAGTCACCCATCAGAAAGCAATCTCTCAGTAAGCTTCTCTCTAGTTATTACCTGAGGATACTTCCTTTTTTACCATGGGCCCCTATGGGCTCCCAAATCTCACTTTGCAAATTCCACGAAAAGAGTGCTGGCAAACTGCTTCATGAGAACTCAGCCTTAACTCTGTGAGAAGAATTCACAGATCACAAAGAAGTTTCCCAGAAAGCTTTTTTCACGTTTTGAACTGATGATAGTTCCTTTATCATTGTAGGCCACAACGCGATCCAAATAAGTCCTCTCAGGTTCTTCAAAACCAGTAATAATTGACTGCTGCAAGAAACATAAGTGTAA
>NW_016812771.1:0-1305 GCF_001698545.2 Rhinopithecus bieti
AGATAGGATATAACGATATAAACATTTACCCTTACAGATATATATGTATTTAATATATATTTATTTATATATATTAAATATATATAAATATACATTTATATATGTGTGTGCATGTATGTGTATATGCTTTGCTATATATACGTATATACACATATATACACATACATATATGAACGAGATATACATATATACATACATATGTACATATATACATACATCAAAGCATATACATTGAGGATCAATTTTTTCAAATCAGTGATTATATCATTGAATATGCATCAAATCACACTTAGAATTCATTTTTCTTTTGCACAGTGATACTTGTTTTTATAATTCGCTAACATCTTGTATTTCCTTAATGTACATAGTGCTACTTGAATATCATCTATATCCCCTTTAGCCTTAGAACACTTTCATATTCCCTTTTATTAACAATAGAAACCATTTACATAGCATTTTCTAAGCATGAGTCATATGTGATATATACATGTAAGTAAATAAACAGTTTTTTTGAAGTGTGGTATTTCTATCACCCACATTCAAATCACCAGAAGTACTTTTTTTAAAACTAAAACTCCATTGACTCTTTATAAAACTACAAAATCAGGACATTAGGTGGAGACGAAAATGCAAGCGACTGCACTGTAGAAGTTCCCACACAACTACCGATCCAAGTAATTCTTATGATCACTTAATTAGAGTTAGAAGTGAGCTAGCTATGCCTTGGCTCAATGAGGTGAATCTGCCTATTACACAGCTGTATTGTCTGTATTGTGTAGCAATGTCAAATTGCAATAACAGTCTCTAAAAGCTAACTCTCAATCTTTATATTGATACAATTGCAGACTGGTTCCCGTGTCAGTACACATCTCACTTTAAGTATTTCTGTTCTAAGCAAAGGTTCTTTAACAAGGATAAAGATCAGAATTATCTATGGGTGTTCTAAAACTACAGATTTCCAGGTTGCAAAAGTATACATTTCCAAAGAATTTGCTTTAATCAATTATGATTCCATAAGTTTAGGTGGGTCCAGACATAGCATAATTAACAATATTCTGAGGTTGGTTCTAATGAGCACCTCTGCATTAGGGACCATTGGTTTAAAGTAAACTTCACAAGATATTATAATTTCTGTTTTAGGCAGATTTATGGAAAGTTACAAGTCAGGATTATATCACACTGATCTTCTATACAGCATTCCTTTCATATTTTATCACAGTAGTTTTTAAACTGAGCTCAGAATGGCCTGGAGATTCTAAAAAGATGTCTCAGAAGTACAAGCATATGGAGGAAAGAGGAGACAAA
>NW_016812772.1:0-1305 GCF_001698545.2 Rhinopithecus bieti
TTTGCTGCTGGTGGCTCCAAAGATATCCTTGAGCCTGTGGCTGCCTCACTCTAGCCTCTGGCCATCTTCACATGTCCTTCTTCTCTGTGTTTGTGTTCCTGCGTCCTTTCTCTCCTGAGGAGTCGTCACTGGATCAGGTCCCACCTTAATCCAGGATGATCTCACCTCAAGACGTTTTACGATGTCTGCAAAAACTTTTTTTTTTTTTTTTTTTGAGACAGTCTCACTCTGTCGCCCAGGCTGGAGTGCAAGGGTGCGATCTCAACTCACTGCAACTTCCACCTCTCGGATTCAAGTGATTCTCCTGCCTCAGCCTCCCGAGTAGCTGGGACTACAGGCATGCACCACCATGCCTGGCTAATTTTATATTTTTAGTAGAGACGGGGTTTCCATGTTAGCCAGGCTGGTCTTGAACACCTGACCTCAGGTGATCCACCCACCCGCCTCGACCTCCCAAAGTGCTGGGATTACACACGTGAGCCACTGAGCCCAGCCAAAGAAACTTTCTAAATAAGGTCATAGTCACAGGTGCCAGCGATTGAGACTTAGACATTTCTTTGTGGGCCCACCATTTAACCCATTACTGATGGACTGAATTATTCATGGCAAGACCCTGTCTCTACAAATGAAAATCAGCCAGGCATGGTGGTGCACATCTGTAGTCTGAGCTACTTGGGAGGCTGAGCTGGGAGGACGGTTTGAGCCTAGGAGTTTGAGGCTACAGTGAGCCATGACTGTCACTGCACTGCAGCCTGGGCGACAGAGCAAGACCCTGTGTCAAGATAAATAAATAAAATATGGGCTGTTATTATTATTAGTTAATAATAATATATTCCTCTCTGCTAAGTAATTGTCACAAATGCACCACACTAATGCAAGATGATAACAGGAGAAAGGTTGGGGTGGTGCGAGGGGTGCTACCTGGGAACACCTTGTACTTTCTGATCAATTTTTCTATAAATCTAAAACTGCTCTAAAAAAATAAAAGTCCAGGCTAGGCGCTGTGGGTCACGCCTCCCAAATCCCAGCACTTTGGGAGGCTGAGGTGGGTGGCACTTGAGGTCAGGAGTTTGAGACCAGCCTGGCCAACATTGGAAAACCCCGTCTCTACTGAAAAAAAAAAAAAAAAGCCGGGCGCGGTGGCTCACGCCTGTAATCCCAGCATTTTGGGAGGCCAAGGCGGGCGGATCACAAGGTCAGGAGATCAAGACCATCCTGGCTAACAGGGTGAAACCCTGTCTCTACTAAAAATACAAAAAATTAGCCGGGCATGGTAGCGGGTGCCTGTAGACCCAGCTACTCGGG
>NW_016812773.1:0-1662 GCF_001698545.2 Rhinopithecus bieti
GAATTCACTGATTTAGCATTGATTAGATTAAAGAGATAAGGATTCATCTTCAAAATTAAAACATAATAAAATCAGATATTAAAAAATAAAAAGGCAACTGTTGACAAATATTGTTGGATATATTGTCAGTTTTTTAACATCAAAAGTCCTGACATGTAGCCTGGGCAACATAGTGAGACCCTGTCTGTACAAAAAATAAATAAATAAATTAGCAGGGCATGGTGGTGCTTGCCTATAATCCTAGCAACTTAGAAGGCTGAGGTGGGAGGATTGCTTGAGTCCAGGAGTTTGAGCTGCCATGAGCCATGTTTGCACCACTGTACTCTAGCCTGGGTGATAGAGCAAGACTGTGTCTCCTTAAAAAAAAAAAAAGTCTGACATTTTGTAAAAAGAAAAAAAAGATACATTTTCAGTTTTAGATGATCAGAATAAAGCAATTATTTTGTAGAAGTTTTGAGGGAAGTCAAGGATTGCAAGTTAGGTACTGTCCTTTTGGTGATTTTGCCTGTTTGCTTTTAAATTTGAAATTATTCTGACACATTTCTGTTAACTTGATTGTTGAGAGGAATTATATTCAACTAAATCAGTCAAAATAGGCATTTATCCAATCTGGGCAACAGAGTGAGACCCCATCTTTATTTAAAAAAAAATAGCCAGGTTCAGTAGTGTGCACCTGTAGTCCTAGCTACTCTGCAAACTGAAGTGGAAGGATCGCTTGAGCCCTGGAGGTTTTAGGCTGCAGTGATCCATGATCTTGCTACTGCACTGCAGCTGGAGCGACAGAGGAAGACCTTGTGTGAAAAACACAAAAGCAAACAACAACAAAACAAAATAGTCATTTGTGTATAAAACTTTTATAGACTTTTTGCGGAGTATTTGTCAAAATCTTTTTATAATTTTAGAACATTTATGTTTCTCAAAGTTTTCTCTTAGGGAGATACCTTGATATTAAGGAGGAAAGCATTAGAATTCATTGTTCAGCTTGGATTTGAAGAATGTTTGGAGTTAATTTCTGGTTCATATTTTGGTTAAGAAAACAAGATCATGTTTCTACAATAGCATTTCGAACAGTTGATATCAGTCCAGCAAAAATCATGCCAAATTAAATCTAGCATTTTTCTAATAATGTTTAAAATAGTTCTTGTAATGTGCGAGTCTTTTTTTTTTTTTCAGACAGAGTCTCGCACTGTTGCTCAGGCTGGAGTGCAGTGGCGCAATCTCGGCTCACTGCAAGCTCCGCCTCCCGGGTTCACGCCATTCTCCTGCCTCAGCCTGCCGAGTAGCTGGGACTACAGGCGCCCGCCACCACGCCTGGCTAATTTTTTGTATTTTTTTTTAGTAGAGACGGGGTTTCACCGTGTTAGCCAGGATGATCTCGATCTCCTGACCTTGTGATCCACCTGCCTCGGCCTCCCAAAGTGCTGGGATTATAGGTGTGAGCCACCGCAGGAGTCCTTTTAATCAATTAATTGCTTTTCTCTCTAATAATTGTAGACAGCTGAAGAGGGATCAATTTAAAAAAATTCGAGTTTACTTCAGTAATCATTCTAGATGACAGAATTGTACTTTAAAATAGCTACATTGTATATATAAGTACTAGAAACATCCAAGAAATAGGAGCCTACATTACATAAAATATAAAATATAAAAGCTTTATTAAAA
>NW_016812774.1:0-1306 GCF_001698545.2 Rhinopithecus bieti
CCTAAAGTAGCAAATGAGAATGTGGGGAGGGACATAAGTGGAACACTTGCCCTTGCAAAAGTGGAAAAGAGATGGGGTCTCCTGGAGTGATCTTTGGGCCCTTGGTTTCAACCAGATCTTCACTGCAGGATTTCTGGATCATTTCTGAGATTCTTGTGCTCTCTTCTTAGTAACAGCATATATTTGTGACTTTTTGTATTGGATAATTCAAGAGTTAGTTGTGCTCTTCTTTTATTTTTAAAAATTTGAAAATAAATAAATAAACCCTCTATTAGATGCCCAAAGAGGCTGTTTATGTGATGGCTTCAGCACCATGACTACCTTGTCTCCTGGGAATGCCTCTTAGCACAGAGCTGAGTTCTCTTCCATCTCTTCCAGGAGATACATGAGCACATCAGAGTCCCATCCTTGCCCCCTGACGTAAGGGCATCTCTGAACCTTCTCTCAGCATTCTCTGTCTGCTTAACAATGCCATATCTTCATTTTTACTTTTCCTGTGCCATAGGTGACTTATGTTGCCACAAATACCACATAGTGAAGTTCTTTTTCAGAGATCAAATCACAAGTGGGCAAAACTTCCCTTTAACTCCACACCTCTGACTGTGAGATTTCAGAAGAGCGGAAAAACCTATGCTCCTTATGTTTTACTATTTTTTACTTTTTCTTTCTTTTTGTGTGTTTTGCTCTTGTTACCCAGGCTGCAATACAATGGGGCAATCTCACCTCACTACTACCTTTACTTCTTGGGCTCAAGCAATTCTCTTGCCTTAGTCTCTGGAGTTATCTGGGATTACAAATATTCACCACAATGCCCAGCTAATTTTGTATTTTTAGTAGAGATGGGGTAGATGGGGTTCCTCCATGTTGGACAGGCTGCTATTGAACTCCCAACCTCAGGTGCTCCACCCGCCTCAGCCTCGCAATGTGCTGGGATTGCAGGCATGAGCCACTGCACCAGGCCTACTTTTTGCTTTCTTCTCCACCATAGTTTCCTTCTTCCCAGACCTCACTTGTCCACAAAAATTTTCATTTCATTTCTTCTCTGTCTACCCAAAATTCCTTCCTTTTTTGTGCCTTCTCTGCACTTTAGCTAATGTTAAATATCTACAATTTGTGTCAGACAGGCTAGGCTCTTCATAGTACAATCTCAGGCTTCTACAAACTAGTGTTTAATTAGAGCAAATAATATATTGGTTTACTAGTTCACAAATAATTTTTTCTCATACATACTTACTTTTATGTAGCACTAAGTGGGGATACGTCAAAAATTGCTTGAAACTATTCAAAAATGTTTCCTTTTCACTTA
>NW_016812775.1:0-620 GCF_001698545.2 Rhinopithecus bieti
AGAAGGAGAATTAGGAGGAGGGTGGGGAGGAGGAAGGAAGAAGGAGAAACAACAGTCCAGAGATGATGCCATTTCTGGGGAAAGAGGTTGACTTGAGGAAGGCAGTCATGGGGATAAAAGCTCCCACAGATCCTTTTCCCTAAAAAGAAAGCAGGCCGGGTGCAGTAGCTCACACCTGTAATCCCAGCACTTGTGGGAGGCCAAAGCAGGAGAATCTCTTGAGTTCAAGAGCAACCTGGGCAACAGAGCAAGACCCCCAACTCTACAAAAAATACATTTCTTGTGTTTGGTTTTCAAGAAGTGATTCAAATTGCTGCTCAGATTTTAAAACTTACTGTAACTATCAGTGTAAAGACCCATGCCTGGATCCTGTTTCATTTTTATACCAACTTGGTAAAAATGCTGTTCTTGACACCCTGTCCTCCCTATCCTCCCTCAAACCACATGTGATCTCTGAAAAAATAAAATTAGCCGAGTGTGGTGGTGCATGTCTGTGGTCCCAGCTGCTCAGGAGACTGAGGCAGGAGTATCACTGGAGCACAGGAGGTTGAGGCTGCAGTGAGCTATGACTGTGCCACCGCACTCCAGCCTGGGCCATAGAGCTAGACCCTGTCTCAAAA
>NW_016812776.1:0-1304 GCF_001698545.2 Rhinopithecus bieti
ATCAACATGCTCCCGAATATCACTTGGTAGCTGTTTCTCCAAAAGTGATTCCCCGATGCTGTATGAGAAGAGAGGTATAACACTGTGAGTGGAATGCACACGTCTCAAAGCAGTTCCTCGGAAAGCTTCTCTCCAGTTTCGGTCTGAACATATTTCCTTTTCACCATAAACCTCAAAGTGCTCCCAAATGTCCCACCACATGCTAAACATACATGGGGTTATAAAACTACTCAACATAAGGAGAGACTTAACTGAGTGAGACGTATTAAGATGACACAGAGTAGCTTCACAGAAAGCTTCCTTCTGGATTTTACCTGAGGATATTTCTTTCTCCATGTTCTAAGGATTGTTCCCAAATGTCCTTCCTCAGATTCCACAAAAACAGTGATTTCAATTTGCTCAATCCAAAGAAAAGTTTAAATCTATGAGACGAATACACACATCGCAAAGCAGTTGCTCAGAAAGTTGCTCTGCAGGTTTCATCAGAAGATGTTTCCTTGCTCACCACAAGCCTATGGGAGTCATTAAATATCCCTTCACAGATTCTTCAAAGACAGAATTTCGAAACTGGACAACGTAGAGTAAGCGTAAATTCTGTGAAGTGAATGCACATATCAGAGAGCAGATTCTTGGAACGCTTCTTTCTCGATTTTATCTCAGTATATTTCACTATTTGCCGTAGTCCTCAGTGCACTCTGAAATATCACATTTTCGGTTACACAGGTACAGTGTTTAAACCCTGTCGTGTGAGAAAAGAGATAGAACTCCCTGAGCGGAATGCATACATCACAAGTAGTTTCTCAGAAAGCTTCTATGCAGTTTTTATCTGAAGATATCTCCTCTTTCACTGTAGGCCTGAATGTCCTCCCAAAAGTCCCTTTGCCAATTCGTGCATGATGGAGTTTCCAAACTGCGTAATATAAGAAAGGTTTGAACTATGCTAGATGAATAGATATATCTAACACGAAGCAGTTTCACAGAAATCTTCTTCTAGTTTTGGCTGAGGATATTTCCTTTTCCACCATAGCGGTCCCTATACTCTCGAATGTCTCTTGGTAGCTTTTTCTCCAAAAGGGATTCCAGAATCCTCTAGGAGAAGAAAGGTATATTTCTGTGAGTGGAATGCACACGTCACAAAGCAGCTCCTCAGAAAGCTTCTCTTCAGATTCTATCTGAAGACCTTTCCTTTCTGACCGTAACCTTCAAATCACTCCTCAATATTCCCTCACAGTCTAAACAGAAACAGTGTTATGATACTGCTCATGTAAAGGGAAGCTTAACTTTGTGTGAGCGGAATTCACATG
>NW_016812777.1:0-1147 GCF_001698545.2 Rhinopithecus bieti
AAATTTCACAGAAGCATTTACCTGTACACACATGACTTATCGGCAGCTACCAAGCTAGAAGCCCATAAGTTTTCTCTCCCTCAGCTAGCCTTACACCTTTAAAACTGCTTTTGAGTCAGAAATAAGAAGGGGTTAAAAAAAAAAAAAAAAAAGAGGCATTTTTCTAGGCATTTCTCCTTAGGTCTTCCCTTCCTCTAACCCACTGCTCTGTGGTATAAAAACAGTACCCACTTCCCCAACCCAGAAAATATTCCTTGATTTGCTCCATGACTCAAAAAAGGTTCACCCATGCATTCAGTCTCCAGTTCTTTTGCTCATAGGTTGGGTTCTTTTAGAACAACTTAGTTCAATAATATCTGTACTGTATTCAAGACCCAAGCAGATACATACTGGTTCTGTCAATAAACAATCATCCTGTTTGGAAATAAAGCAAAAAGACTATGTATCCTTGCAGTGTAGCACTGGGACATTACCTAACAAGCCCACCTAGGAATCATCTGACTCTCCATAAATTATTTAACTTTATTTTACCTACTATCTATAATTGATTAGGGCCCAGAAGTCTTACTGGATGTTTATTTTGGAACGCTGACAAGTTAAAGCTGGTGTGCATCTTGTTGAAAACAATGTCCAAAATTACAGCTTTATTGTTCATTAACGACTTTTGTATGCTACTGAGTAATCATATTCCTGCATTCTTCCTTTTTATCTGGTATTAAAATACTGTTAACAGTTTGGTCACCATCATGATTCCCTCATTATTCACTAAATCACTATATATTTAGGAATTATGTCTAGGCTGGTGCAGTGGTTCACGCCTGTAATCCCAGCACTTTTGGAGGCCAAGGCCAGCAGACTGCTTGTTCTTAGGAGTTTGAGATCAGCCTGGGCAACATGCTAAAACCCCATCTCTACAAAAAAATACAAATGTTAGCTGGACATGGTGGCGTGTGCCTGTAGTCCCAGCTACTTTGGAAGCTGAGGTGGGAGGATCACTTGAACCTGGGAGGTAGAGGCTGCAGTGAGCCAAGGTCACACCACTGCACTCCAGCCTGGGTGACAGAGTAAGACCCCGTCAAGAATGAATGAACGAATGCACGAGAAAAAGAGATGAGAGACAAGGGAGGGGAAGGGGAGGGGAGAGAGG
>NW_016812778.1:0-1666 GCF_001698545.2 Rhinopithecus bieti
GGTATTTCTTCATTACTAGTTATTGGAAAAGAATGGGAGAAAGGTGTTGGAACAAAATTGTAATCCCTAAAAGAGAATAAACAAAACAAAAAAAATTCTATCTTTCCCTCATATTTCTAAGGCCTGATTTCCTCTCCTGGCAACTGGCAGGGCTAGGTATTAGGACCTAGAGTAATGTTCCTACATTTTTGGCAATTTTGGGGAAAGACTGAAAGTTAAAGGCATAGAATAATTACTATTCTTACATCTAGTGCTCAAGTCCTGGATGTTAGAAACCTCAAATTTTGGGACAGTCTCTAAATAATGAAATATTTACTCCTTTATATTAATTGTCTACACAGAAGTTCAGTGGACAACTAGGATGAGTTTAAAGCAAAGATTCTGCACTATACTTAGATAGTAGAGTTTTGCTAAATTGAAAAGAAAATATCTGGTATGAAAGAAAATAGTATTTTATTGGGTACTCAGGTGTTTGGTTTGGTTTCCTTGTTTACTTTTGTCAAGAGGGCACATTCATTGTTAAAGACATTGAGCTAAAATAGAATTGTCTTGGCAGTAATTAGCAATTCAGGAAAAAAAAAGAGAGAGAGAAGAAAGAAATCAGAGCCTTACTGTAATAACCAAAATACAATTCAATTAAAAATCAATGATATAATGACCAATTTATTATTTTTATTATTTTTCCCCCCAGTTCCCTCAAATTCAGTATTCAAATTTCTCAAACCTAGCACATGACTCTCACCCATCCTTGCTTCTCCTTTCATGTCCAGATTTCTTGGAATACCATCTGCCATGTTATTGTAAACTACAAAATAAAATTCTAAGCTCTCCAGTCATCTGAATGGACCCCTCTTCTTGGCCAAGAGCATTTCAAAGTTAACCTGACAAACTAGTTCAGGCCATGATGGTAAGGAGGTGGACAGACATGCCTCAACATACCCTCCTTCCTTTTGAATGCAGGCACAACTGACCAGTGTTAACATTAAAACAGAGATGTTAAGACTTTTTGTAGCAATAAGGTACCACATTCCAGCCTGACACTAGTATAGCATCACATGACAGATAGCAGGTCCTGAAAGAAATCAAAATATTTTATTCCAAAATGTATTTCTTTGACATATTTTGAAATGGCCCTGAAAAGCTGTCTCTTGTGGGAAAAATCTACATTTTGTAGAGAATTCCTTTCCCTTTCCAGATCTTTTCCCTGATCCAGGAGAGAATTAACTAAGAGTCTGGCACCTTTTTTAAGTCAATAAGAAACATTTGCAATCTATTTTCTCTGAAGCTTGATAAGACTCATGTGCATATTAAGAACCTTGGTCTCCTCATCCCCTGATCTTAACCCAGACACTCCTTTCTATGGATTCCAGGTCTTTAGATAAACTCAACCAGTTGCCAAATCTTTTAATCCCTCTATGACCTGGAGGGTCCTCCTTTACTCCCTGGAGTTGTTCCGCCTCTCTGAAGGGAACCAATGTACATACATCTTACGTGTATTGATTAATGTCTTATCTCTTGTCTGCCTAAAATGTATAAAACCAAGCTGTATTCCAACCACTTTGGACTCATGTTGTCAGGATCTCCTGAGGCTGTATCATAAGCATTTATGTTTCCTTCCTTCCTTCCTTCCTTCCTTCCTTCCTTCCTTCCTTCCTTCCTTCCTTCC
>NW_016812779.1:0-1306 GCF_001698545.2 Rhinopithecus bieti
TGCCTTACAAGAGCTCCTGAAGGAAGCAGTAGATACGGAAAGGAACAATCAGTACCAGCCACTGCAAAAACATACCAGATTGTGAAGACCATCAACACTATGAAGAAACTGCATCAACTAACAGACCAAATAATCAGATAGCATCATGACAGGATCAAATTCACACAAACAATATTGACTTTAAATGTAAACAGGGTAAATGCCCCAAATAAAAGACACAGACTGGCAAATTGGATAAGGAGTCAAGACCCATCAGTGTGCTGTATTCAGGAGACTCATCTCACATGCAAAGACACACATAGGCTCAAAATAAAGGGATGGAGGAATGTTCACCAAGCAAATGGAAAGCAAAAACAAAAAGCAGGGGTTGCAATCGTAGTCTCTGATAAAACAGACTTTAAACAAGCAAAGATCAAAAAAGACAAAGTAGGGCATTACATAATGGTAAAGGATTCAATGCAACAAGAAGAACGAACTGTCCTAAATATATATGCGCCCAATGCAGGAGCACCCAGATTCATAAAGCAAGTTCTTAGAGGCCTACAAAGAGACTTAGATTCCCACACAATAACAGTGGGAGACTTGAACACCCTACTGTCAATATTAGATCAATGAGACAGAAAATTAACAAAGATATGCAGGACTTGAACTCAGCTCTGGACTAAGTGGACCTAATAGACATCTACAGAATTCTCCACCACAAATCAACAGAATATACATTCTTCTCAGCACAACATCACACTTATTCTAAAATCAGCCACATAATTGGAAGTAAAACACTCCTCAGAAAATGCAAAAGAAAGGAAATCATAACAAACCATCTCTCAGACCACGGTGCAATCAAATTAGAACTCAGGATTAAAAAACTCTCTCAAAACTGCACAACTATGTGGAAACTGAACAACCTGGTAAAAAACGAAGTTAAGGCAGAAATCAATAAGTTATTTGAAACCAATGAGATAAAAGACACAATATACCAGAATCTCTGGGACACAGTTAAAGCAGCATTTAGAGGGAAATTTATAGCACTAAAATGCCCCTGGAGAAAACAGGAAAGATCTAAAATCGACAGCCTAACATCACAGTTAAAAGAACTAAAGAAGCAAGAGCAAACAAATTCAAAAGTAGCAGAAGACAAGAAATAACTAAGATCAGAGCAGAAATGAAGGCGATAGAGACACAAAAACCATTCAAAAAAATCAGTGAATCCAGGAGCTGGTTTATTGAAAAGATTAACAAAATAGACCACCAGCCAGACTAATAAAAAAGAAAAGAGAGAAGAATCAAATAGACACAATAAAAAATA
>NW_016812780.1:0-619 GCF_001698545.2 Rhinopithecus bieti
ATATATATATATAAAAGAATGTGCGATATGTGTATAAAAGAAATTATATATTATTATGTTTTATATTATGTTATACACTTATATATTTATATTAATACAATGTAAATATGTTTATATAATATGTAATGTGTTTATGTAATATAAATATTATTTATATTATGTGTTTATGTAATATAAATAATATTATTTATATTAATAGAAACAGAGAGTAAAGTGGTGACTTCCAGTGGCCAGAAGGGAGAGAAAAACAAGAAGTAGCTGTTTAATAGACATAAGTATTTAGTTATGCAAGGTGAACATGTTCCAGATGTCTGCTGTGCAACATCGTGCCTATAGTTACCAAATACTGCACTGTGCATTCAAAAATTTGATGAAAGATATATCTCACCTTGAATATTTTTACCAAAATATTAACTGATTAATTAAAATAAAAAAGAAAAAAAATTGAATAAAATAAAATTAATTGTATTACTTATTCATTTATTTTTGAGACAGAGTCTCACTCTGTAGCCCAAGCTGGAGTGCAGAGGCTTGATATTGACTCACTGTAACCTCTGCCTACCAGTTCCAAGTGATTCTCATGCCTCAGCCTCCAGAGTAGCTGGGACTACAGACATGC
>NW_016812781.1:0-2321 GCF_001698545.2 Rhinopithecus bieti
TAAATTTAAAATATATTATTAGAATGTCATATTTATGTTTTATACATTGTTTTATAATTTTATATTTTATGTAAAAATACATTATCATATATATTTGTTTATGTAGGTGTGTGTGTGTAGATATACATATATAAAACAATATATAAAACATGGGTGGCTGAATATGGAACACTGGGACTCAACATCCATTCTACCCTCCTCCTGTGTACTTTCTTACATTGCAGTTTTCTTTGCAGCTAGGGCTTCAGCTGTGATTCGCATTTCGACAATCAGATGCATTGCAAGAGATTTGTAAGAAAGGGAAGGTGGAGTCTGGGCTTCCTGCTTCTTTCTGTTGGCCAGCTCGGTCCTCAAGGCTTTGGGATTTTCTGAGTATAACATCAGCAGAGGTCCCAGTGTCCTCACTAGCTTTGTGGTAACATGCACAGCTTTTTCTGCTTTCTTTTTGGCTTTATTTACTGATCTAGCTCTATCTTCCCTGATGCTTGCACTTCTGCATGCTGACTCATCCCTACCCAGTCTCCTTCTTCCCATCAAAGGCAATTCTATCCAGTCCTCCACAGCTTTCTTTCATAGCATTCCTATTCCTGTTTCTTCTTTTTCTTTACTTCCTATAGCCTCTTCTTTCCTCCCACCCCCACATATAAATATGCGCATGTCTCTCCCATTAAAAAAGCAAATAAACAGAAAATCTCCTTTGACCCCTTAGTCCTTTCAAGTACACCTCGCTTTTCTTTTCTCCTCACAGTCAGACTTCTGGAAGGAGCAGTCTAATCTTGCTGGTGTTGCTTTGCATGGCTTCCCATTCTCTCCCTACTCTGCTTCAACCTGGCTTTTGCCTCCACTGCTACTGAACTCCACTCCATCTGCAATGACCTTGTTGCCCAGTCCTCATGCACTCAACAGTCAGCACTGTAGGCCCCTCCCTCCTTCCTGAATCCCTTTGAATTCTTGATTTCCATTGGTTCTCCTTCCTGAATGCCTTCCAATCCTTGGTTTCCATTGGTTCTCCTTCCTGAATCCCTTCCAATCCTTGATTTCCATTGGTTTCCTCTGTTTTGTTTTCCTCCTTCTTCCATTGATGCACCTTTTTTGTCCTCTCCATCAGCATCTTTTCCTCCTTTCATTTGCTAAAGTCTGGTGTCTCCCAGGGTTCTGGCAGAGCCCTTTCTTTTTTTGCAGGGTAAAATCTTCTCTCTGGGGAAATCACTGTCAGATGGCTTCCAACTCTCCATTTCCAGCAGGACCACTCCCCTGAAATCTAAATTACTTGTCTGCCTTCCAGACAGCAGGGGACTCCAGTCCAACCAGGCAAAATAAAACTTCACCAGCTTGCCCACCCTACCTCCATCCACCTCCATTCTGCTGAAATATCCCTATCTTAGTAAATGACATCACCAGCCACCTGCCACCCAAGCCAGAAACCTGGAAGTCACACTAGCTTGTCCCACCTTCATTTGTTCAACAAGTGTTTGTTGAGCACCGACCATGGAAAAGAAAATTCCAGGTGATGGGTGCTATGGCATTGAACAGAACAGACGGTCTCTGCTGTAATAGAGCTTATCTTCTATTAGGGAAGAGAAGATTCAAACAAAATAGTTATGCTCTATCAGGTGGTGAAAATAAACAAAGCATGGAAGGCAGTTGTGAATTATGCTTGGGACTGCTTCGTGTGTGGGTGAGCAGAAAATATTTTCTCTGTTTTTTTTAAATTATTTAAGTTCTAGGGTACATGTGCACAACGTGTGGGTTTGTTACATATGTATACATGTGCCATGTTGGTGTGCTGCACCCATTAGCTCATCATTTACATTAGGTATTTCTCCTAATGCTATCCCTCCCCTGCCCCCCTCTCCATGACAAGCCCCAGTCCCCGCCCTGTGCCCAAGTGTTCTCATTGTTCAGTTCCCACCTCTGAGTGAGAACATGTGGTGTTGGTTTTCTGTCCTTGTGATAGTTTGCTGAGAATGATGGTTTCCAGCTTCATCCATGTCCTTACAAAGGACATGAACTCATCCTTTTTTATGGCTGCATAGTATTCCATGGTGTATATGTGCCACATTTCTTAATCCAGTCTATCATTGATGGGCATCTGGGTTGGTTCCTAGTCTTTGCTATTGTGAATAGTGCCGCAAGAAACATATATGTGCATGTGTCTTTATAGCAGCATGACTTATAATCCTTTGGGTATATACCCAGTGCTGGAGATGATGTGGAGAAACAGGAACACTTTTACACTGTTGGTGGGATTGTAAACTAGTTCAACCATTATGGAAAACAGTATGGCGATTCCTCAAGGATCTAGAACTAGAAGTACCATA
>NW_016812782.1:0-926 GCF_001698545.2 Rhinopithecus bieti
GAGGCACCCTGCAGGCTCCAAGGTCCGAGGTCCTGGGTGGCATCCGCGGTGGTGCCTGGGCTCAGCTCACATCATTCAGGGCCTGGAGGGACACGAGGCCAGTCAGGAGGGTGCTCTGGGTCCCTGGGTCCCCCCACCTGACCCCGCAGGCCACCCACCTTGCGGGCAAACTCGGACAGCACGAAGGCGGCGCGGTGCAAGTCGGAGTTGTAGTACTTCAGCTGCATCTGTGCCACCTTCTGCTGCGTCAGCGGCTGCACCAGCTCCTGGAAGTTGGTGCTCGGGTTCTTGCTGCACAGCATGAAGCCGATCTGCCCGCTGGGGTAGGTGGGGATGGTGCAGTAGGCGTAGGCCACCACGGGGAACAGGGACTGGCGGAACTGCCGCATCTCCTTGATAAGGTCCAGGTGCAGCCACTGGCACTCGCCTTGGCAGCAGAGGACACCATCTTCCTTGAGAGCCGTCTTCATAAGCTGGTAATAGGACTCCTTGAAGAGACTTTCGGCGGGGCCCATAGGGTCTGAGGAGTCAGTGATGATCACATCGAAGGCATCCTGATTCTGTTTCATGAGCTCAAAACTGTCACCCACATGTAGGGTCAGCTTCGAGCTAGAGTAGCCAGTGGCCATGCCTGGCAGGAACTTCTTGGAGACTTGGATGACATCCTCGTCTATCTCACACTGGACCACAGACTCCACAGAGGGGTGCTTCACCACCTCACGCAGGACACCTCCATCTCTGGCCCCGACGATCAGCACCTTTCGCGGGTTGGGGTGGCTACAGAGAGGCAGGTTGGCGATCATCTCCTGGTAGGAGAACTAGTCCCTCTCCGTGCACTGGATGACACCGTCCAACACCAGCACGTTGCCATAGGTCTTATTGCGGAAGACTAGGATGTCCTGGTAGCGCAAGCGCCGGTGGTGGAA
>NW_016812783.1:0-850 GCF_001698545.2 Rhinopithecus bieti
GAGGCACCCTGCAGGCTCCAAGGTCCGAGGTCCTGGGTGGCATCCGCGGTGGCGCCTGGGCTCAGCTCACATCATTCAGGGCCTTGCGGGCAAACTCCGGCAGCACGAAGGCGGCGCGGTGCACGTCGGAGTTGCAGTATTTCAGCTGCATCTGTGCCACCTGCTGCTGCGTCAGCGGCTGCACCGGCTCCTGGAAGTTGGTGCTCAGGTTCTTGCTGCACAGCATGAAGCCGATCTGGCCGCTGGGGTCGGTGGGGATGGTGCAGTAGGCGTAGGCCACCACGGGGAACAGGGACTAGCAGAACTGCTGCATCTCCTTGATGAGGTCCAGGTGCAGCCACTGGCACTCGCCCTGGCAGCAGAGGACACCATCTTCCTTGAGGGCGGTCTTCATAAGCTGGTAATAGTACTCCTTGAAGAGACTTTCGGCAGGGCCCATAGGGTCTGAGGAGTCAGTGATGATCACATCGAAGGCATCCTGTTTCTGTTTCATGAACTCAAAACCGTCACCCACATGTAGGGTCAGCTTCGAGCTAGAGTAGCCAATGGCCATGCCTGGCAGGAACTTCTTGGAGACTTGGATGACATCCTCGTCTATCTCACACTGGACCACAGACTCCACGGAGGGGTGCTTCACCACCTCACGCAGGACACCTCCATCTCCGCCCCCGATGATCAGCACCTTTCGGGGGTTGGGGTGGCTGCAGAGAGGCAGGTTGGCGATCATCTCCTGGTAGGAGAACTCGTCCCTCTCCGTGCACTGGATGACACCGTCCAACACCAGCACGTTGCCATAGGTCTTACTGCGGAGGACTAGGATGTCCTGGTAGCGCAAGCGCTGGTGGTGGAG
>NW_016812784.1:0-1304 GCF_001698545.2 Rhinopithecus bieti
GAAGGACAAATAAGGCAGAGAACAAGCAGGAAAAATAATTCAGGTAGGACCAGTAATCCATGGAGGATCCCCAAGTTCAGGTGAAAATACAGATGGACAATTCAACAAAATCAGGCAAACAATTCATGATATTAAGAAGAAATTTAATGAAGAGTTACCATGAAAAATAACCAAAGGGAAATCTTGCATCTGAAGAATTCAATGACTGATATTAAAAAAAAAAAGTACAACAGAGGCTGTGTGTGGTGGCTTATGCCTGTAATCTCAGCGCTTTGGGAGGCCGAGGGGGCAGATGACGAGGTCAGGAGATCGAGACCATCCTTGCTAACATGGTGAAACTGGGTCTCTACTAAAAATACAAAAAAAAAAAAAAAAATAGCCGGTTGTGGTGGCGGGCACCTGTAGTCCTAGCTACTCGAAACGCTGAGGCAGGAGAATGGCAGGAACCCGGGAGGTGGAGCTTGCAGTGAGCTGAGATCGCACCACTGCACTCCAACCTGGGCGACACAGTGAGACTCCATCTCAAGAAAAAAAAAATACAACAGAGAGCTTCAACACCAAACTAGATCAAGCAAAAAGAAATAGTCTTTGAACTTGAGTACAGATTATTTGAAATGACTCAGTCAGAGGCAATAAAAACAAATAGGAATAAAAAGAAGTCAAAACGTCCTATAGGATCTATAGGACACTATTAAACAAATAAATTATCAAATTATGAGGGTTACAGGAAAAGAGACAAAAATAGGGACAGAAAGTATAGTGAAACAATTACTCAAAAATTCTTAAGTCTTGGAAGAGATATGGACATCCAGATACATGAAGCTAAAAGGTGCCCCAAGAGATTCAATCAAAGGAAGTTCTTACTGAGGAACTCTATAATTAAACTGTCCAAAGACAAAGATAAAAATTAAAAGCAGCAAGAGAAAAGTATCAAGTCATATAAGGAAATTCCATTAGACTATCAGTGGAGTTGTCAGCAGAAACCTGAAGGTCAGGCGAGAAGGGACTAATATATTCAATATACTGAAAGAAAAAATGTATCAACCAAAAGTACTATACTCAACAAAGCTGTCCTTCACAAATGAGGAAGAAATAATGTCTTTCCCAGTCAAACAAAAGTTGACAGAATTCATGACTACTAGACCTGCCCTGTAAGAAATGTTTAAGCAGTTCTTCAAGTAGAAACAGCAGGTTGCTAAGTAGTAACCTGGAAACAGAAAAGTTAAAATGTAGATGTAGAGGTAAATATATAACTAAATTCTGAATACCTTAAGACCGTTATGGTACTCTTTAAATGATATGTA
>NW_016812785.1:0-1303 GCF_001698545.2 Rhinopithecus bieti
CATCTTCTGATGAAAACTGGAGAGAAGCTTTCAGAGCCACTGCTTTGTGATGTTTCTATTCGTCTCATAGAGTTAAATCACTCTTTGGATTGAGCAGTTTGAATTCACTGTTTCTGTGGAACCTGAGAAAGGACATTTGGGAATGCTCTTAAGAATATGCTGAAAAGAAATATCCTCCGATAAAAACCGGAAGGAAATTTTCTTTGAAAGTACTCTAGGTCACGTGATTTCCACTCACACTGTTAAGATTCTCTTTTCATTGAGAAGTATTCTAACACTGTTTTAGGTTAGTCAGCTAAGGAATACTTGGGAGCGCTTTGAGGCTTATGGTGAAAACGGAAATATCTTCAGATAGATACTGGGGAGAAGGTTTCCGAGGAGCTGATTCGTGACGTGTGCATTCCACTCACAGAGTTATACTTTTCTTCTCATAGAGGATTGGGGAATCCCTTTTGGAGAACAAGCTACCAGAGGACATTCTGGAGTATATGGATGGCTATGGTGAAAAAGGAAATATCCTCAGACAACAACTGGAAAGAACCTTTCTGAGAAACTGCTTTGTGATAGATACGTTTATTCATCTCACAATGATAAAACTTTCTTTCTATTACGCAGTTCTGAAACTCCATCATGGATGGATTTGTGAAGGGACATTTGGGAGCACATTCAGGCCTATGGTGACAAAGGAAATATCTTCAGATAAATTTGGAGAAAAGCTTCTGAGAAACTGCTTTGTGATTTGTGCATTCCACTCAGGGAGTTATACGTCCTTTCTCATAAGGCAGTGTTTGAACACTGTTTGTGTAAAAGTGAAAAAATGATAATTCAGAGCCCTTTGAAGACCATGGCTAAATGTGAAATATCCTCATATAACACCCAGAAAGAAGCGTTTCAAGAAACTGGTCTCTGATATGTTCATTCATTTAACAGAGTTAAAGCTTACTCTGCATTTCCCAGTTTGGAAACTCTGTCTTTGAGGAATCTGCAAAGGGATATTAAGTGGCGACTGGAGGCCTGTGGTGAGCAAGAAAATATCTTCCATTTGTAAACTGGAGAGAAGATTTCTGAGCAACAGTTTTGGGATGTATTTATTCAACTCATAAAGTTACATCATTCTTTGAATTGAGCAGTTTGAAATCACTGTTTTTGTGGAACCTGAGAAAGGACGTTTGGGAACGCTCTTTAGAATATGCTGAAAATTAATACTTTCAGATAAAACCAGAAGGAGTCTTTCTGTAAAACAGCTCTGTTTCGTGTGAATTCCACTCACATAGTTAAGCTTCTCTTTTCATTGAGCATTATT
>NW_016812786.1:0-1304 GCF_001698545.2 Rhinopithecus bieti
CTTTACACAGCTAGACAAGAGAAGTTATCATGTCTTCTAAGAATAATGACAATGATACAAACTAGACAACAGAAGAAAACTAGAATTTTTTTCTTTTCTTCTTCTTTTTTTTTTGAGACAGAGTTTCACTCTTGTTGCCCAGGCTGGAGTGCAATGGTGTGATCTTGGCTCATTGCAATCTCCTTCTCCCGGGTTCAAGCAATTCTCCTTCCTCAGCCTCTGGAGTAGTTGGGATTACAGGCATGCACCCCCACGCCTGACTAATTTTGTATTTTTAGTAGAGGTGGGGTTTCTCCATGTTGGTCAGGTTGATCTTGAACTCTCAATCTCAGGTGATCCGCCCACCTCGGCCTCCCAAAGTGCTGGGATTACAGGCGTGAGCCACCATGCCCAGCTCAAAAACTCAATTTCTTAAGGATTTTTAATTTCAGAACCACAAACAGTCCAAGCTCATGGATTATACTGTTATTACTAATAAGCCAGCTAGCTTTGTTCTTAGAGCACAGTGTTTATTAGGTCAAGGATTGGGGTTTAATTCTTATGAAAGCTACTTAATCTTGTTCTGTTCCATGGCCACAGATAGCATTCTAATGCCCTGGCCAATTATGTTAAAAATGTGTGCCAGAAAAACATTTGAAGACTTCTCTTGACAAATAAAGGGTAGCACATTATAAGGATGGCAACAAGAATAGGAAAAGGAATGTAGCTATTATCCACTGTTGACAACTCCATGATATTATTATTTTATACATTCAAAGGCCAATATACTCACCTGCAGCTCAGGAACAATAGTTCCCCTCTCTGGACAGGACCCTCCAAATGATGTGAGTGGTGAAGGAAGCACAATAGGGTTTGGGCTGATAAAGTTGGAGATATCGCAGGATGGCGGGTCTGATACAACTCTCTGCATGGTGACTTTCTCCACCACAATAAACTGATTCCAAGGCAACCAGAGTGTCCTCTTCTCAGGCAGGAAAGGTGATCGGTCGAAGATTAAGATGACGGAGATACCACCGATGGCTACGAGGTCAAAGCTGAGAAGGAAAAAATATAAGACAGTTGCAATCAAATGAAAATTTAAAATTCCAGTTAAAAAAATAGGTTAATTTCAGTGCCGTTTCCTTTTTTGGGGGACTCAACTATATCCACTTGTATTGTCTATCTTATAAATTCTCTCTAGCAATATATTCATTCAATAGATGATTTCTTTTCATTCTTTTCACTATCTAGCGGTCTTCTAAGAAGCCTTTCCATGTCACCAGTTGATATTCCCTCAAAATTTGTAAACCGTTTTTTTTTTTTTT
>NW_016812787.1:0-1256 GCF_001698545.2 Rhinopithecus bieti
TGAACTCAGGAGGTCAAGGCTGCAGTGAGCCATGATCATGCCACTGTACTCCAGCCTGGGACACAGAGTGAGACCCCGTTTGAAAATAAATAAATAAAAATAAAAGCTTTGATTTAACCTCCTTTCAACTTTTGGGTCAACTTCCACAAAAACCAATATTTTAAAAAATACTTCTCAAATGGAATGCCATCAAACTTTCCAAGCTGAAAAAAAAATATACTTTAAACGTTTTCATATGGCAGAAGTAAATGACTGTAAACATGAATATATCATGTTTATATGTTTATATCATGTTTATCATCACTAATAACTTCTTAGCTAGGATGTAGCATTCTTCAGAGAATATAAGATCAGTTATTTAGGGTCTGAATTGCTATATTCAAGAGAATACTAAGAGTAGCAATAGATAACAGCAGAGTCATTAAAGACTCATCCTGTTTACTCAATAGTTATCAGCAACTACTTGATATTCCCATTGCCTGGAATACTAACATTAATGGCCTCATTAGAGTAAAGCTTTCCCAGTGGGAATCCACCAAGATATGCCCATCCCCCAACTAAGCAATACTATAACTACATTTTTTTAAAAACCTGAACTTTAATATAGTTGATTAATGGTTGAACTGAGCCAAAGAAAAATAAAGTAGAAAACAGCTTATAATGTGATATAAATAGATATGAACATATTTATCTGTTACTTTGGGCTCACAGAACATTGTAGAGGGGCAGTATTTTGCCTCTATCCTCTTAGTTTTCTTAGGCTAGGCCTGAGAATTAAACTAACCAAAGACAGATCAACAAGAGAAGAGCAAACAAATTAATTTAATGTAAGTTTTACACTCCACAGGAGACTTCATAGGAAAATGGAGACCCAAAGATGCAGTTAGAGTTGAACACTCAGATATTGATTTATAGACAAAAGATTACAAAAAATTAGACAAAAAGCAGTAAACTGTGAAAATGTGATAAGGCAAAGAGGCTTGGGCTAGAGTGTTTTGGGTAGAGAAGGGACAAGGAAGATGAAGGTTTGCATCTGTACAGATTTTCCTTGGCCTCAACTTACCATCCTAGAAATGAATGATACTTTCCTTCTGGTATAGGGAGGGAGGACATATTTCAAATGGAAATTTCATCTGCTGCTTTTACAAAACAGAAGGAAGGTGAGAGTGATCTTCTTGCCCCTGCTGTTTATCAAGTGCCTTTACCTCAAAATAGTTAATATGCCAAAAAGGCATTTTTGAGGATGGCATATTCTT
>NW_016812788.1:0-1258 GCF_001698545.2 Rhinopithecus bieti
CCAGCTACTCAGGAGGCTGGGGCAGGAGAATCACTTGAACCCGGTAGGCGGAGATGGCAGTGAGCAGAAATCGTACCACTACACTCCAGCCTGGGCAACAAAGTGAGACTCTATATGGAAAAAAAAAAAAAAAAATCTCTTCCATGTCGTCTGCATTTTCTACAAAAAGTGTATCTTTCTTTCACAGAGGAAAATAACTGCTGCCCATTTAAGAACTACCTATTTAGTCCTTACATCAATGCGACGTGCATTTCAGGAGAAAGGAGACTCAGCAAGAAAGGAAGTGATGTGACCGGGAAGCCGTTGAGGAAGGAACTGAACCCAGCTCTGTCTGTCCCCCAAATCTTGGTTCCTGTTACTCTACCGAGGGCAAGTCCTCCATCCTGAGAGAGTGCTGGAGGATTTGCAGAAATGTTTGCATCAAACCAGCCCCAGCTTAAGGAGGGGGAAATGCCACCCCAAGTGTTTCTGGGCTCTCAGGTGGGGACGACCTTCCACAGCAGGGAGGGGAAATGGGAGGCTGGAGCCCAAACTCCTCATTGCCTACAGATAAATGGCCTGGGCCCAGGGCCACCTAGGGACTGACACTCTTCTTAGCTTTCGCAGGGCTCAGACTCCCTGCCTTCTGCATGGTCCGTCCTGGGAGCAAACCTGGGACTGTCTGGGGACCCCTCTGGGTCAGTGCTTTTGGATATAATCCTGCCCTGGGTTCGGGCCCTCTAGCCTGACTTTGACCTTTTTGTCTTCTGCCCCCATCCCTATCGAGGCTCGTGCCTGTAATCCCAGCACTTTAGAAGGTCAAGGCACGAGGAGAGCCCAGGAGTTTGAGACCAGCCTGGGCAATATAGCAAAAGACCTCATCTCTACAAAAAAAAAGAAAAAAAAGAAGTTTAGTGGGGGCATGGTAGCACATGCGTCTAATTCCAATTACTAGGGAGACTAAGGTGGGAGGATCCCTTCAGCCCGGGAGGTAGAGGCTGCAGTGACCCATGATTATACCATGTACTCCAGGCTGGGCAACAGAGTGAAACTCTGTCTCAAAAAAAAAAAAAAAAAAGGTCCGGGCGCAGTGGCTCATGCCTGTAATCCCAGCAATGTGGGAGGCCAAGGTGGGCAGATCACCTGAGGGCAAGAGTTCGAGACCAGCCTGGCCAACGTGGTGAAACCCTGTCTCTACTAAAAATTCAAAAATTAGCTGGATGTGGTAACATGCCTGTAGTCCCAGCTACTCAGGAGGCTGAGGCTGGAGAATTGCTTG
>NW_016812789.1:0-2336 GCF_001698545.2 Rhinopithecus bieti
TTCACACCATTCTCCTGCCTCAGCCTCCCGAGTAGCTGGGACTACAGGCGCCCGCCACCTCGCCCAGCTAGTTTTTTGTATTTTTTTTTTTTTAGTAGAGACGGGGTTTCACCGTGTTAGCCAGGATGGTCTCGATCTCCTGACCTCGTGATCCGCCTGTCTCGGCCTCCCAAAGTGCTGGGATTACAGGCTTGAGCCACCGCGCCCGGCCAATTACATGTAATTCTTGCTATGCAGTCCAGATGGCTATTATCTGGGCTTGCTTAAAAGAGCCTTGCACCTTCTCTATGGGGCCCTGAAGGCCACAGCCCAGGCCTGCTCAGGCATGTCATATAACCTTCACTGTGCTGCTTAGATAAAACAGAATACTTGAAGTTTGTACTTACAGAAAACAGGAATCTATAAACTCATAAAACTTACAGAGCAAGGTACAATCACATGGAGGGGGTGGGGCTCGAGGGGCAACTTTACTTTTTCTTATCCTTTCTTTGAGGGAGCGCTGGGAGAGTCTCCAGAGCACATTCCTTTGAGCCTTTGCTTCTTTGATAATGTTATCAAGACTTCGTCTGGGTCTGGGCTTTTTCTGTTACTGCCTTGGGGATGAGTCAGCCTAATATAGAAAGCTTGTTTTTCTCTTTTTAAAATTTTATCCTTCTTTCTTTCCATAATTTCCTGCCTCACAGTGAGCTATGATCACACCACTGCACTCCAGCCTGGGTGACACAGCAAGGCTCTGTCAAAAAAAAAAAAAAAAAAAAAAATTCTGTGAAGTGAGAAAGAAGGCCCATGGGAGGAAGGGGGTGGGGAGGCCAGAACCTGAGGACCTTCTTTTTAAGTAGGGTGGCCCCTAAGTGGGCTCTGCCTGGCTTCCCAGGTTCATGCCTGCTGTCACGTGAATGGGCACTCTCACTTCCAAAGGTGACCAGGTTTGGATGGTGAGTTTTGTGGTCACTCTGCTCTTAGGCCATGGTGTGAAGTCATGACTTTATCAAGTAAAGAGGGCTTAAGTGGAGGAGGGATGGCTGATTTACATTTTATAAAGTGCCCTGGGGCTGGAGGGGCTAGAGTGAAGGCCTGGGTATGAGCAACTTCACAGGGAGGGGGAGGGGAGTACCTGTCACTTAGGACCTCAGTCTGACGTTCCCTGGCAGGCGTCCCTTTCACCTGCCCTTGAGCCTGGGGGCCTCCCTGCCTGGAGAGGCCCCAGCAACCCAGCCAAGCCTGACCTTGAGCAAGGCCTGGAGGCTGGATCTGAAATGGAGAAATTCCAGCACTTCTCAGGTTGGCCAGTAAGAGATCAGGTTACCTTCTGGTCCAAAGACAGAAGGGGCTCCCTTTGGAAGGGGAAGCAGAGCCACAGCCTGATCTAGGGACCCAGCTGGTGGTCAGGCCCAGGATCGGTGAGAGGCCAAGCAGACCCGGCAGTTCCCCAGGCCAACCTTGAGCTAAGCCTGGGACCAGGAGGTGATGGGGCCAACCTGGCACCAGGACACCCAGGAGTGGAGGCAGGGCCCAGAAGAGAGGAGTGTGGGAGGTAAGGGATTTGGGGCATGCCAGGCCGAGACTCCCAGGACCCCTGTCTCAGTGGCGGTGTGGCAGGCCAGGTCTCACTAATGCAGGCCTCCATTACAACTGTCCCAGCACTCACTGAGTAGCTAGATTAAACATTAAAAGTGATTGTGCCAGTGCCCTTATACAAAGGCTGGAATGTAACAAAGAGCCCACCAAGAGTTTTGCCTAGGCCTTTCCTGGGCCTTGAAGCATGACAAAATAACAACGTAATTCTTAACAGGACCCTTTTGGGGTTAAACAAGTTTTTCTGTGGGTCTGAGGAAGCTCCCTATGCCTCCAGAAACAAGTTTACTGGGGGTCTGAAGGAACTCCCCAAACCTCCGTGATTTAGCAGGAGACAAGGGTAATCCCCCCAGCATCTGGACCCATTTAGATTAAGTAAATTTATTGAGGCACCAGAGGAAGGTCTTCAGGACTCAAACTTTATAGATTAAAATAAGTTAATCACTAATGTCTTTAGATGCATGCACACTCACACATAGACATATAGCTTAAAAGGTATATAAGTTCTGGAAAACTTTGTAATTTTGAGTGGGTTTGGTGGTAATTTCCAGGCCTTCTCCCTGTAACCAGCAGCAGAAAATAAAACCTCTGCTCCTCCTCAGTTCATCTGCATCTCGTCATTGGGCCCCGAGAAACAGCCGCCCCACCCTCAGTTTGGTCCCCGGAAGAGCGGGAGGAGTGGAGTTGGAGGCCCCCAGGCGGGATCAAACCAGGAGAGAGTAAGTCCAGGAGACGCCCGTCCCCACTCCGCGCCACAGGAC
>NW_016812790.1:0-964 GCF_001698545.2 Rhinopithecus bieti
TATGATATTGAAGTGAAATAAACTTAGAAAAATGACAGCTTCCCAGCCCTCTTAAGTTAGCCATGATTGCAATGAATATAATCTTGCAGCCAATTTTTTTTTTTTTTTTTGCTGTATCCCAAAAGATAATCTAGGAAATTGGAATATTTGAAAGCAATCTGTTATACTCACATCTGTCTACCCACAGCCAATTGAATACAGTTTTTCTTGTTGATTTGCTATGTTTTACTAAGACTGCACTTAGCACCAGATTATGTCAGATATTCAGAAAAACTTCCTAACAAAATTCTAAAATTATTGCTAGTGATGGCACACAGAGACAGTCTAAATATTGTGCTAGGCTACGAGAGCTGCCATAACAGTTACGAGAATTGCCACATATGGGTAGCAAAGTTACCACAGACGGGGTAACTTAAACAATAGGAGTTTATTTTCTTCCTGTTTTAGAAGGTGCAAGACAAGATCAAGGTGCCATTAAGTTTGGTTTCTGGTGAGGTCTTTCTTCTTGGCTTGCTGATGTCCACTGTCTTGCTGTGTGCTCACATGACCTCTTCTCTGTGTGCATGCGGAGTGAGAAATATCTGGTGTTTCTTCCTCAGTCCTATCGAATTAGGACTTCCTCTTCTTATAAAGACACTAATCCTATCAAATTAGGACCCCACCTTTATGATTCCATTTAACCTTAATTACCTTCCTAAAGGCCCTATTTGCAAGTCACATTGGGGGTTGGGGCTTCAAGGTATAAATTTGGGTTAGGGGGCATCTATTCAGTTTATAACACCTGTTAAACATATACATTTGATGTTACTTCATCACATCTTTTCACAAACTTTTAAAGTGGAATCTATCTAGAGGAAGCTGGCACATGCATATGTGTTAAGAATACAGTAAATCATGATTTAGTGACAGAGGTACATTCAAACTAGCCACCACCCTTACATTTCTTACTATTTTGCTGCACTTA
>NW_016812791.1:0-1666 GCF_001698545.2 Rhinopithecus bieti
AGAAAAGAGAAGAGAAGAGAAAAGAGAAAAGAAAAGGAAGAGGAGAGGAGAAGAAAAGAAGCTAAGGACTTTCCATCCCAGCTCAACAAACAAGATACTGCCTGGCCAAGCCTCGATCCAAGCTCTGAGCCCACAAAGGACATCACTGCCCATGCTCCATCTCAAACCAATCCATGCCCCTTCCCCAACCAACCCCAGAATAATGGAGCTACTGCTTGGCTTCTGGCCCCAAGCTCCTGTTCTAGTATCTCTCTAAATCCCCAGTCACCCTCCTTGGGACTCTGCTCCAGTGAATTCAAACTTGCAGCTGGGCTCCAGACACTTCTCTCAGCCCTCTCTGACATTCCCTATTTGTTTTTTTATTTTTTTTTTCTGAGATGGAGTTTTGCCCTTATCACCCAGGCTGGAGTGCAGTGGTGCGATCTCGGCTCACTGCAACCTCTGCCTCCCAGGTTCAAGCGATTCTCGGCCTCAGCCTCCTGAGTAGCTGGGATTACAGGCGCCCACCACCACACCAAGCTAATTTTTTTGTATTTTTAGTAGAGAGAGGATTTCACCATGTTGGCCAGGCTGGTCTCAAACTCCTGACCTCAAGTGATCCACCCGCCTCTGCCTCCCAAAGTGCTGGGATTACAGGTGTGAGCCACCACCCCTGGCCTCCTTATTTGTATTCTTAAAAGACAGGTTTGAATGCTAGAGCCTTCATTTCCTAGCTGAGGGACCCTGGCAAGTTACTTGACTGCCCTAAGCCTCTATTTGCTCATCTATGAAATAGAGTTAGAAGGGACATGATGGCTCATACCTGTAATCCCAGTGCTTGGGGAGACTGAGGCAGGAGGATCACTTGAGCCCAGGAGTTCAAGACCAGCCTGAGTATCAAAGCAAGACTTCATCTCTACAGAAATGTTTTAAAAATTAGCTGGGTGCACTGGCACATGCCTGTAGTCCCAGCTACTTGGGAGGCTGAGGTGGGAGGACTTCTTGAGCCCAGAAGTTCAAGGCTGCAGTGAGCTATGATCATGCCACTGCACTCCAACCTGGGTGACAGAGCAAGACCATCTCTTAAAAAATATAAAACATAAATAAATTTTTTAATAAGGTTAAATGAAAAATGTTAATGTTTAAGTCACTTAGCACAGTAATTGGCATGTAATAAGTATTCAATAAATGGCGAGCATGGTGACTCACATCTATAATCCCTGTGTGGGAGATTTTAGGTGTGACCATTGTGGGAGGCCAAGGAGAGAATCCCTTGAGCCCAAGAGTTTGAAACCAGCCTGAACAACATGGCGAAACTCCATCTCTGAAAGTAAGTGAGTAAATAAATAAAAAAAATAGGCCAGGCACAGTGGCTCACACCTGTAATCCCAGCACTCTGGGAGGCCGAGACAGGCAGATCACAAGGTCAGGAGATCGAGACCATCCTGGCTAACACGGTGAAACCCCATCTCTACTAAAATACAAAAGTTAGCCGGGGCAGTGGTGGGCGCCTGTAGTCCAAGCTACATGGGAGGCTGAGGCAGGAGAATGGCGTGAACCCGGGAGGCGGAGCTTGCAGTGAGTGGAGATCATGCCACTGTACTCCAGCCTGGGCGACAGAGCAAGACTCCGTCTCAAAAAAAATAAAATAAAATAAAATAAAATAAAATAAAATAAAATAAAATAA
>NW_016812792.1:0-958 GCF_001698545.2 Rhinopithecus bieti
GAATTCACACATCACAAAGCGGTTTCCCAGAAAGCTTCTTTCTAGTTTTATATGAGGATATTTCCTTTGTCACCATAAGTTTCAAAGCACTCTGAAATATCCCATTAAGGATTCCATGAAAACAGTGTTAGCAAACTGCTAAATGAAAAAATAGGTGTATGTCTGGGAGATGAATTCACACATCACAAAGAACTTTCTCAGAGATCTTCTTTCTAGTTTTTATCTGAGGATATTTCCTTTGTCTCTATAGGCTTCAATGTGATTCAAAATATCCCTTCTCAGATTCCCCCAAAACAGTGCTAACAAACTGCTCCATTGAAAGAATCATGTGAGGTGAATTAACATATCACCAAACGATTTCTCAAAAGGCTTCTTTCTAGTTTTTATATGAGGATATCTGCTTTTCCACCATAAGCTTCAATGTGCTCCCAAATATCCCCTCTCAGACACCACAAAAACAGTGATGTTAAGGTGCTCCCCAACAGAAACATTTAGCGCTATGAGATGAATGCATACATCATAGAAGAGTTTCTCTGAAAGTTTCTCTATAGTTTTTGCCTGAAGATATTTCCATTTTCACCATTGGACTCTCTGCACTCCTGAATATCCCTTTCCAGATTCCACAAAAACAGTGTTACCAAACTGCTAAAGAAAAGAAAAGGTGTAAGTCTGTGAGATGAATTCACCCATCACAAAGCAGTTTCTCAGAAAGCTTCCTTCTAGTTAAAATATGAGGATATTTCCATTTTCACCACAGGCTTCAATGTGCTCCCAAATATCTCCTCTCAGAAACCACAAAAAGAGTGATGCCAAATTGTTCAATCAAAGAAAAGTTAAACTCTTTGAGATGAATACACACATCACAAAACCGTTTCTGAAAAGCGTCTCTCCAGTTTTACCTGAAGTTATTTCCTTTTCACTGTAGGCAGCTAGGAGCTCCCGGATATCCCATTGCAGA
>NW_016812793.1:0-2912 GCF_001698545.2 Rhinopithecus bieti
GATTCTGCAAAGTGATATTTGGGAGCTCTTTGAGGGCTAGGGCAGAAAAGGAAATATCCTCAGATAAAAACTGGAAAGAAGCGTTCTGAGAAACTGCATTGCGATGTGTGAATGCAACTCACATAGTTACACTTTTCTCTTCAGTCACCAGTTTGTTAACACAGTTTTCTTGAAGTCTGCAATGAGATTCTTCTTAGCGCAATGAAGCTTATGGTGTCAAAGGAAATATCCTCAGAGAAAAACTAGAAAGAATGTTTCTTAGAAACTTCTTGGTGATGTGTGAATTCATCTCACAGAGTTACACTTATGTTTCGTGGAGCAGTCGATTAACACTGTCTTTGAGGAACCTGACAAGAACTACTTTGGGTCGCATTGAGGCCTAGGCTGACAAAGGAAATATCCTCAATTAAAAACGTGAAGGAAGCTTTGTGAGGAACTTCTCTGTGATAGGTGAATTCATCTCACAGAGTTACAACTTAGTCTTCATGAAGCCGTTTGCTGACAGTGTTTTCGATGAATCTGCAAAGTGATATTTGGGAGCGCATTGAGGCCTATGGTGAAAAAGGAAATATCCTCAGATAATAACTAGAAAGAAGCTTTCTGAGAGATAGATTTCTGATGTGTGAATTCATCACACAGAGTTTCACCTTGCCCTTCTTGTAGCAGTTTGCTAACACTCTTTTTGTGGATTCTGAAAAGTGATATTTAGGAGCTCCTTGTGGGCTAGAGTGACAAAGGAAATATCCTCAGATAAAAACTGGAAAGATAAGTTCTGAAGAACTGCACTGTGATGTGTGAATGCAACTCACAGAGTTACACTTTTCTCTTCAGTCATCAGTTTGCTGATACAGTTTTCTCAAAATCTGCGATGGGGTACTTCATAGCGCTATGCAGCTTGCGGTGAGAAAGGAAATATCCTCAGATGAAAACGTGAAAGAAGCTTTCTGAGAGACTGCTTTCTGATATGTGACTTCATCTCACAGAGTTACACTACTGTTCGTGCAGCCATTTGCTAGCACTGTCTCTGTGGATTCTGAGAACTGATATTTTGGATGGGTTTGAAGAGTCTAAGGACAAAGGAAATATCCTCCGAGAAAAATCGGAATGAAGCTTTCTGAGAAACTGCTTTGTGATGTGTGAATTCATTTCATAGCGTTACACCACTCTTTCATGGAGGAGTTTGCCAGCACTGATTTTGTGGAATCTCAGAAGTGACATCTTGGATATCGTTGAATCCCATGCTGAATAATGAAATATCCTCAGGCAAATCTGCAGGGAAGCCTTCTCAGAAACTTCTTGCTTGTGGGTGAATTCAGCTCACAGAATTTCCTCATTGTTTTCATTGAGAAGCTTGCTAAGAGTGTTTTTGCGGAATCTGCAATAAGGCACATGGTGGCACTTCGAGACCACAAATAACCTCAGCTCCAAAAGAAAGCCGCTTTCTGAGAAACTGCATTGTGATGTGTGGATTCAGCTCACTAAGTTACAGCGGTATTTCGGGGAGCCGTTGGCTAGCACCGTTTTTGTGGAATCTGAGAACCGATATTTCGGACGCCTTTGAAGACTCTAGGGCCAAAGGAAATATCCGCCAATAAAAATGAGAAAGAAGCTTTCTGAGAAACTTCTTTGTGATCTGTGAATTCATCCCACCGAGTTACATCTTTCTCCTCATGAAGCCGTTCGCTAAGACTGTTCTCGTGGAATTTGCAAAGTGATATTTGGGGGCCCAGTGAGGGCTATGGTGTAAAAGGAAATATCCTCAGATAAAACTGGAAAGAAGCGTTCTGAGAAACTGCATTGTCACATGTGAATGCAACTCACAGAGTTACCCTTTCCTTTTCATGCATCCCTTCCCTAACCCTGTTTCCTTGAAATCTGCATTGGGATATTTCTCAGCGCAAGAGCTTATGGTGACAAAGGAAATATCCTCAGATGTAAACTAGAAAGTAGCTTTCTGAGAAAATTCTTTCTGACACATGAATTCATCTCACTGAGTTACAACTTTGTCTTCACGAAGCAGTTTGCTAACAGTGTTCTCGTGGAATCTGCAAATTGATATTTGGGAGTGCATTGAGGCCCGTGGTGAAAAAGGAAATATCCTCAGATAATAACTAGAAAGAAGCTTTCTGAGAGATAGAGTTCTGATGTGTGAATTCATCACACAGAGTTTCACCTGTCCCTTCTTGTAGCAGTTTGCTAACACTCTTTTCGTGGATTTTGCAAAGTGATATTTGGGGGCTCATTGAGGGCTAGGGTGAAAAAGGAAATATCCTCAGACAAAAACTGTAAATGAGGGATGGAGCAAGATGGCTGAATAGGAACAGCTCCAGTCTCCAACTCCCAGCACGAGTGACACAGAGGACCGGTGATTTCTGCATTTTCAACTGAGGTACTGGATTCATCTCACTAGGGAGTGCCGGACAATCGGTGCTGGTCAGCTGCTGCAGCCCGACCAGCGAGAGCTGAAGCAGGGCGAGGCATTGCCTCACCTGGGAAGCACAAGGGGAAGGGAATCCCTTTTCCTAGCCAGGGGAACTGAGACACACAACACCTGGAAAATCGGGTAACTCCTACCCCAATACTGCGCTTTAAGCAAACGGGCACACCAAGAGATTATATCCCATACCTGGCTGAGAGGGTCCCACGCCCATGGAGCCTCCCTCATTGCTAGCACAGCAGTCTGCGATCTAACTGCAAGACAGCGGCGAGGCTGGGGGAGGGGCGCCCAACATTGCTGAGGCTTAAGCAGGTAAACAAAGCCACTGGGAAGCTCGAACTGGGTGGAGCTCACAGCAGCTCAAGGAAGCCTTCCTGTCTCTGTAGACTCCACCTCTGAGGACAGGGCACATCTAAACAACAACAACAACAACAACAACAACAAAAAGCAGCCGAAACCACTGCAGCTGCAAACG
>NW_016812794.1:0-1478 GCF_001698545.2 Rhinopithecus bieti
GTAGGATCAATATATTTATTCCTTAAATGTTGGTAGAAATCACCAGTAAGGACATCTAGCCCAGGAGTTTCCTTTATTGGAAGGTTTTTAACTGCAAATTCAATTTATTTAATAGATAAGGGACTACTAGGATTTTCTACTTCTTCTTCAATGAGATTTGGTAGTTTATGTCTTGCACAGGAATTACCAAAGATAAAGTCTTGCCACAGAAGGGCTTTTAAAGATTAGTTTTGCATCTCACTGTGCTTAGAAACAAAAGAAAAGTAGATGAGCTTTGGAGTCATGAAATATGGAATTAGAGACAAAATACTGGACCACTCCTTCACCTATGGCTTTGATTATGCCCAAAAGCTTAAACTGGAGTTTGAAGTTTGCTTATGACATAAAGTGCTTTTTTTCTAGCACGATGCTTTTAAAGTCCGTTCCCACCAGCTAAGTAGACTACTTGACTTGTTTCTATTTTCTGCCTATGAGAAGGGATTAGGGCTGTTTCTCCTAATTTTAGAAATGTAGGCATACGTGACAAGTTGGTTTGTCTTGCTCATGCTGCAAGCAAAATTGAAAATTAACTTCTGAAAGTATTTACAGCTTAAAATTGCAGCCAAAAAATAGGTAAAAGTAATATGTTGTTCTTGGCAAGTGAAGACAGAGGTCCTGGTGTATTTGCTGGGTTTTGTACTTCGTAGGATTTTTTTCCTTCTGATTTTTCCCCCTAGTCAGAAGGGATGGATTTTCTATGAGGCATTCAACTTTCCTAGTTAGTCTTCTCCACATGTCATCTTTCCCCATCTGTGAGCAAGTTAAAACATCTTTTGCCTTATCAACACATGTAAGCCTTGTACATAATTAACAACAGAATTTGTTGTTTGAATCGCAGTTAAATAACAAATAGATCTGAAGTGTAAGTATATCCCCAAATATTACATGGAACATATACTAATTTGGGACATACTCATACTAAAAAGTTCCTTGTGGGTTCTCTGAAATTCAAGCTTAATGTGCATCCTGTATTTTTATTTGCTAAATCTGAGTGTTCCTCACCTGCTCTCTGTGACTAGCCTTGGGAAGTGTTGTTCTTTCATAGCTACTCAGTAAATTCTTACTAACAGAGGAAAAAGAGGCTTCTATTTTAAGAACATTATGGGCAACATTTAGTTTGCCTGTTTGTGTGTTAAATGTGGAAATGACCTGTATTTGTCTCCTATTCTGTTTCCTAATAACTGCTACTACTGAAGAACTACACACATGAACTCACCATCTGTCTCAACTGGGCATTTGTTAGACTGTGTCCCACTAGTCCAAAAGACAGAAATGGAACTGCCCTTAACCATTTGGACTTAATAACAGAGGAGACAGTCTGTCAGGATATTTCTAATGGGACACAGTCTCTGTCCTGGAATCCCAACCCTTCTTATTTCTGTAGGTTTAAAAACAATTTTTTTTTTTTTTTGAGACGGAGTCCCGCTCTGTCGCCCAGG
>NW_016812794.1:5053-6566 GCF_001698545.2 Rhinopithecus bieti
GCAGTGGCCGGATCTCAGCTCACTGCAAGCTCCGCCTCCCGGGTTTACGCCATTCTCCTGCCTCAGCCTCCTGAGTAGCTGGGACTACAGGCGCCAGCCACCTCGCCCGGCTAGCTTTTTTGTATTTTTCAGTAGAGACGGGGTTTCACCGTGTTAGCCAGGATGGTCTCAAACTCCTGACCTCGTGATCCGCCCGTCTCGGCCTCCCAAAGTGCTGGGATTACAGGCTTGAGCCACCACGCCCGGCCTGGATGTTGGTTCTTTACTCATCTCACTGGCTACTCCCTCTCGGATTCCTTCTCAAGGACCTCCTCATGTTCTCTTAACAATGACATGCTTCAGTGCTTAATTCTAGGGTGTATTCTCTTCCCTTCATCTACCTTCATTCCCTTGGTAATCTCATCTGCTTTGGAGGCTTTTTGTTTCTTTAGACAGGGTCTCACTCTGTCACTCAGGCTGGTTGCAGTGGCACAATCAGCCTCAAACTCCTGGGCTCCAGTGACCCTCCTGCCTCAGCCTCCTGAGTAGCTGGGACTACAGGCACGTGCCACCACACCTGTCTAATTTTTTTGTAGAGATGGGGTATCAACATGTTGCCCAGGCTGGTCTCAAACTCCTCGGTTCAAACAATCCCCCTGCCTTGGCTTCCCAAAATGCTGGGATTACAGATTACAGACACGAGCCACCACACCTAGCACCTTGGCTTTATATAACAATGATAGCAGAGATGGTGATCTCCAGATAAACCCTGCTCTCTCCTACTCTCCATGTTGTTAGGTTTTCCAGTATGTCTGGTTCTTTTTAAAGGGAATATGAACACAAGAGATGTATCACTTCCTGTAATAGGGAATTAAGAGCAGGTACTAGGATCTGAGATAGTGGAGTTGCTAGACAAAAGCAGCTTGGAAATCCAAGTCACCTTTGGAGAAGGCCACTAAGAGGAGCTGCTTTTGTCTTATTGGATTATGACATAAGTGATAAATCAAACTCTGTGTGCTAAACCATTGAGATCTTAGGTTTGTTACCACAACATAGTCAAGTCTACACTGACTAAGGCATCTCCCTTGAATTCCAGACTTCCATAGCCAGCTATCTACTCAACTCCTCCATTCGAATATCTTATACATATCTCAAAACCAGAATTCCTGATGCTTCCAAAGCCAGCTTCTCCAATAGTTTTCTCCATCTGAATAAATGGCAATTTCATCCTTCTCATTGCCTAGTACAGAAACTTTGGAGTCATTCTTGACTTCTCCCTTTCAGTCACATCCCACATCCAATCCATCAGCAAATCCTAGCAGCTCTACCTCTAAAACATACCTAGAATCATTTTACTTCTGTCAGACTCTATAACTGCCCCTCTGTTATAAACATCCATCATCCTGCTGAATTACCACAACAGCCTCCTAGGTGGTCTTTCTGCTTCTGTGCTTGCCCCACTACAGTTCACATGGCAGCTTGAGAAATCCCCCTTAAAAAGTAAATCAGCGGCCGGGCGCGGTGGCTCAAGCCT
>NW_016812795.1:0-503 GCF_001698545.2 Rhinopithecus bieti
AGGAGGCTGAGGTACTGCGGATGCCCTGGAGAAAATGTTGGGGAAAAGAGAGAGATACCTAAAGCAATATGTAGGAACTTTTAATTATGACATTAGATGAAATTTCACAACCAATGAAATTTAAAGTAAATACCACATTGCTCAGTTTTTTCATAGAGTGAACTCTGAAGAAACAACTGTGTCACCGTGTTCACTCTGGATGAGTGACGATTCCACCAAGTACTTTTTGAGATGCCTGCCTCTTCTGCACTGTTTGGTATTTTACTATTTCTCAATACTATTGTCCACCCCTTCAAGCTACTGGGGTTGATGCAGTCAGGGTGACTTAGCAGCTTGCACACCTTCTGACCACTCCTGGAGAGGTCAATAGCAGGGGAGGCTGTAAAGAGAAAATTATTCATTTTTATAGTTGTTTTGATTATCATAAAAGCAAGTGAGAAAAACCTATATCTGAATGGTTGAAACTCCATGTGATATGGACAGGAGACAGGGAAATACTGGGT
>NW_016812796.1:0-542 GCF_001698545.2 Rhinopithecus bieti
GGGAGCACATTGAGGACGGTCATGAAAAGGTAAATATCCTCAGATAAAAACTACAAAGAAGCTTTCTGAGAAACTGCTTTGTGGTGGGTGAATTCATCTCACAGATATACACTGTCCTTTTCTTTGAGCCATTGGATAACACTGTTTTCTTGGAGTCTGCAAAAGATATTTCTGAGTCCATTGAAGCCTTTGGTGGCAAATGAAATATCCACATAGAAAAACCAAGAAGATTTCTATGAAACTGCTTTGTGATGTGTAAATTCAGCTCATAGAGTTAGCCTGTTCTTTTCATTGATCAGTTTGCTAACACTATTTTCTTGAAATCTACGATGGGATATTTCAGAGTGCATTGAAGTTTATTGTGAAAAAGTAAATATCCTGAGACAAAACTAGAAAGAAACATTGTGAGAAACTGCTTTGTGATTTGTGAATTCATCGCACAGAGTTACACGATTTTTCCATGAATGAGTGTGTTACCTCTGTTTTGGGGGAAACTGAGAAGGGATATATAGGATCACATTGAAGGCTACGGTGACAAAGGA
>NW_016812797.1:0-1305 GCF_001698545.2 Rhinopithecus bieti
TTTCTTAACTCTGTCATCTTGATTAAATTCTCTTCTTCCTAATTACATTCTTCCCAATTTAAGTGTCTAGTTATAAAAGGCCCTTTTAATTTTTCTGAATTTTACTTATTATAGATCTTTCTTAAGTCCTAACAATTTGTCCTCACCTTATCTCTGTTTCTGCTGCCACTCCAACTCCCTAACTTACAGCTCTATCTTTTAAACTTTTAAAAGTTGCACTTGTAGCACAAGATAAATCTCCACCGTAAGGATTCCTTTTATTAGTATATTTCTTGTTTCATATTTAACTACCCAATTAGGCACCACGCTTTTTGGGAACCATTCTTTTGGGTGTTTATTTAGAAACGTTGGGCAGCTCTGTAGCATTTCCTAAACACAGGGAAAAGTAAAACTTTTCCAAAATCATGAATTTTTGTAGATAATCGTCTTCAGAACACGAATGTTGGTATTTGGCCATAGGAAAGTTGTTGTTGACGTTTTAATTTTGTGTATTATACCATAAGGTTTTCTCCAGTTTTTTCTCCCTTTAAACCATTACAATATGTACATGTTGAAATTAATTTATTAAGAAGTAGCAAGTTGAACTCTGTAAACTCGATCATTATTACACACTAGTAAGCTCGACATCAGAAGAATAGTTGACTTTTCTATATAATCTTGAACAGCTTTTGGGGGAACGAGGAAATGAGTTTTCTTTTCAAGTTAATTGGTATTTTGAAAACGCCACAAAGAGGTTCAATAGATGATAGTTTATACTCATGGAATTTTTGCTGCTGGGAGTTTTTGTAAATCCATCAACATTTTGTGCTAGATCTTTGGGGAACTTTCAGTTGCTAATAAATTTTGTAATTTGCATTGAAGTTACTTTAAAAAAAATTTCTAACATCTTTTTTTCCCCAGAAGTCTCAGAATTGTAATAAATTCTTAATTCTATTTTGTGAGATTTTTCTTGGATGCCTGGACCATGGATTAATTACAGTAAGAGTAACTTCAAGGCCGGGTGCGGTGGCTCACGCCTGTAATCTCAGCACTTTGGGAGCGAAGAGGTGGGAGGATTGCTTGAGCTCGGGAATTAGAGAACAGCCTGGACAACATCGCCAAACCTCATCTCTACAAAAAATGGAAAAATTAGCTGAGTGTGTTGTTGTGTGCCGGTAGTTCCAGCTCCTCAAGATCACTTGAGCCTGAGAGGTAGTGGTAGCAGTGAGCCAAGATCGCAGCACTGCGCTCCACCCTGGGTGACAGAACAAGACCCTGTCTCAAAAAAAAAAATAAGGGTAATTTTAGCCGGGCGCGGTGGCTCAA
>NW_016812798.1:0-1667 GCF_001698545.2 Rhinopithecus bieti
AGAAACTGCTTTGTGATTTGTGAATTCAACCCACGGAGTTACACCTCTCTTTCCATGGAGAAGTTTACTAAAACTGTTTTCATGGAATCTGCAAAGGGAAATTTGGGAGCACCTTGAGGCCTATGGTGAAATAGGAAACATCCTCAGATAAAAACTAGAAAGAAACTTTCCGAGAAACTGCTTTGTGATGTGTGAATTCATGTCACAGAGTTACACTGTTCTTTTCATTGACCAGTTTGCTAAGACTGTTTTCGTGGTATCTGCAAAGGGATGAGAGCGCATTGAGGCCTGTGGTGAAAAAGGATATATCCTCAGAAGAATACTAAAAGGAAGCTTTCTGAGAAACTGCTTTGTGATATGTTAATTCCTCTGACAGAGATACACGATTCTTTTCATGGAGCAGTTTGGTAGCACTGTTTTTGGGGAATCTGAGAAGGGATATTTTGGATCACATTGAAGCCTATGGTGACAAAGGAAATATCCTCACATAAAAAGTAGAAAGAGGCTTTCTGAGAAAGGATATTGTGATGTGTGAATTCATCTCACAGCGTTACACCTTTCTTTTCATGGAGCAATTTGCTAAAATTGTTTTCATTGAATCTGCATTGGGATATTTGGGAGTGCATTGAGGTCTATAGTGTAAAAGGAAATATCCTCAGACAAAACTAGAAAGAAGCTTTCTGAGAAACTGCTTTGGGATGTGTGAATTCATCTCAGAGAATTACACAGTTCTTTTCATTGAGCAGTTTGATGACACTGTTTTCATTTAATCTGCAACAGGATATTTGAGAGTGCATTGAGTCCTACGGTGAAAACGAAATATCCTGAGTTAAAACTAGAAGCAAGGCTTCTGAGAAACTAATTTTGATGCGTGAATACATCTCACAGAATTACTCTGTTCTTTTCACTGTGCAGTTTGCTAACACTATTTTCTTGGAATCTGCTATTTGATATTTCAGAGTGCCTTGAAGCTTACGGTGACAAAGAAAATATCCTTAAATAAAAACTAGAAAAGGTTTCTGAGAAACTGCTTTGTGATGTGTGAATTCAACTCGCAGAGTTACACTGTTCTTTGCATTGAGCAGTTTGCTTACACTGTTTTCTTGGAAACTGCACTCTGTAATTTCTTAGAGCATTGAAGTTTATGGTGACAAAGGAAATATACTCATAGATAAACCAAGAACAAGCTTTCTGAGAATCTGCTTTGTGATGTGTGAGTTCATCTCACAGAGTTACATCATTCGTTTCATTGAGCACTTTGCTAACACTGTTTTCTTGGAATCATAAATGGGATATTTCAGAGTGCATTGAAACTTATGGTGACATAGGATATGTCCTCATAGAAAAAGTAGAAAGGTTTCTGAGAAACTGCTTTGTGATGTGCTTATTCATCTCATAGAGTTACACGATACTTTTTATGGATCAGTTTGACAGCACTGTTTTTGGGGAATTTGAGAAGGGATATTTTGGATCGCACTGAAGAATATGGTGACAAAGGAAATATCCTCAGATAAAAGCTAGAAAGAAGCTTTATGAGAAACTGCTTTGTGATGTAGGGATTCATTTCACAGAGTTACACCTTCCTTTTTTATGGAGACTTTGCTAACACTGTTTTCGTGGAATCTGCAAAAGGATATCTGGGAGTGCATTGAGGCCTTTGGTGAAAA
>NW_016812799.1:0-2098 GCF_001698545.2 Rhinopithecus bieti
AGGTATTTAATAAAGAAGTATACAACTATCATGTCACAGGTTATAATAACAGAAAACTCAGAACCTTTAAAAAATCATATATTTTCAATTGTTATACATTAATATATAGTTATAATTGTTTATTAACTCCCCAGTTCTGAAGATCAATCTTTCTTTTCCCTGAAAAAAATGGTAAGAATAGTGGACAAATCTTCCCAAAAAAGTTTTGTTCACTTTTCAGTGAAAGACACTTGGCATTTTTATCTGCTTATTCTTTTCAAAATGTAATTTGGGAAGAAAATTTTAATTATTTTGAGAAGGGGCTGAAGAAACCCCAGTGAGACGTTCTGTAGAGAGGTTCTTTGTTAGTGTAACATCTGACCTTCTATATCTTTGGAAATCATGCAACTTGGCTAATGTAGTCCTTAAAGAATTAATCAAGCAGATTGTAAGACCCTAGTTACAGTGGAGCCAGCCAATTATGAGTTGCTCAGAAATTCATCATTGGCATGTCCAACCACATTTTCCCACATAAAGATTAGTAGAAGTATGTGGAAACAAAGCCCATTCCCACTGCAGCACAGCTACAATATGCGTTCAGTAAAACAGACTTCAACAAAGTTTTGCTGTACTAAAACAGATAATTTATTTGCGAATCTCTGATTCCTACCTTTACCTGTAACACCCTTTTCTGTCAAAACTGCAAAGACTACCCTGTTTAGTTAAAACCAAACTAGGGACTTTTTTCTTTTTTGAGATGGAGTCTCGCTCTGTTACCCAGGCTGGAGCGCAGTGATGCGATCTTGGCTCACTGCAACCTCTGCCTCCCAGGTTCAAGCAATTCTCCTGCCTCAGCCTCCCAAGTAGCTGGGATTACAGGAAAGCGCCACCAGGCCCAGCTAATTTTTTTTGTATTTTTAATAGAGACGGGGTTTCACCATGTTAGCCAGGCTGGTCTCTAACTCCTGACCTCAAGTGATCCCCAGGCCTCGGCCTCCCAAAGTGCTGAGATTACAGGCGTGAGCCACCATGCCTGGCCCCAACTAGGGACTTTATATTTAAACACACTTCTGAATTCAAAACACTAAAGTCACATACCACAAGCCTGAGTTTATCAATAAATTAGTGAAACCCCCAAGACTATCTTTAAGTCTTTTCACGGTTGTGATAACACCCTCCCAAGCCTTGCTAAGAAGAACACTTTTCTTGCAAGAGAGAAATGAAAGGGGCCAGAGTAGAAGATTGGTTCTCCAAGGAGAGGGCAGTGCTGTTCTTAAATAAAGAAGCTCCTTTCAGATAAGCAGAATCAGATTCCAGTTCAGTTGGTTTGCTGGCTACCCTTACTTTGAACTCTCATATTTAATCCAGCAGGCTTCAAAGCAGGTGAGAAAATGACCTACCACTTAAAAGCAATTTTTCCTTTTTCAGGAATTCTGGCCTTAGAGAATATCAGCTCTGATATAAGCACATTCCACATCTCCAGGGATTTATGCAACACTTTTTCATTGCTCTGTGTCTAATGTCAGACTAGGTTTTCATCTCAGCCAGGAGAAAAATGAGGGGGGAAATATCCTAACTTGCTAAAAATGAAGTCTTATTCCACATAGCCTTATACCATGCAAAAGAAGAGGAATTAAAACCATTAGCCATTCTAGTTAATTCCCTTTCATTTCTCTAAATCTGATGTACAGTGAGAATTATTTAAAATCAGTCTCCACTGCCTGGCCTCATAATAACGCAATTTTTGTAACAAATGCATTTTAAGAAATTCAAATTCAATTTGCTCTGGCATGTGAGCTATTATGAAAAGATATTAGATAAGAAAGAGACAATGGTAACAATAAAGAAATTTAGGAAAATTTTAAAAAGTCTGTCTTCTGAAATACAACAAGTATGTCTCAAAGATTCTTCATCAATTTCTACTTTATTTGGCCATCAAATATCTGAGCTAACTGGAAATGCTAACACAGACAATTTGTAACTTACCAACAGGTTCTGTTCTACAAGGTAGTTGCTTAGAACCTGAAACATTTCTTCACTTTCTACATTCATATACACATAATGTACCAGAAGCATAGTAGTAACAGTGTTTTTTTTTTTTTTTTTTTTTTTTTTTTTT
>NW_016812800.1:0-9989 GCF_001698545.2 Rhinopithecus bieti
CTTTATTTTAGGAGTGTAAGTTTTAAAGAGATTCTGTCCCTGTCTCCTCTCTTGCAGTATGGGTGTCTCAAGGAGACTCTATGGCTGTCCATAGAATCTGAACATTGTTGCCATGGCACAAGGTACTTATTAGTACCAGTGGCATGACAAATTTTTTAAAAGTGAAAACTCAGTAGAAAAGTTGGAGAATAAATTAAGGGATATCTTACTGAAAGTAGAGCAAGAGGAAAACAGATTGGAAGTGGAAATCTTAGAGTAACAGTTATAGTCCAGGTGCATAAAATAACCAATTCAATTGGAGCAGATCAAAAAATTCCAGGAGATATTTCTTTAAGATGATGGAATTATTATACTACCAAATGTGTATGAATGTGTTGAGTGGAGACTTGTGCAACTGGGAAAGGGTTTAAAGATAAATTAGTAGTAAGTACCTAGAAAATAACTCAAGCAAACATATGAATATCAAAATATAAATTAAGTAAATTATGAACTACAGGGAAACAAAACAATGCTAAGTTATACAGAAAAGGAAAAAATGACGTTTCACTACATAATTCAAATGTGTAAAGCATTTACATAGTCAAAATAATGAATACCAAGCTGACCAAAGTTATAGGAGGATAAGGAGAGAGGAATTATGCATGTAGGTGAAAGAATTAATGAGGAATTCTTGAAAGAGATTTTTTTAAAAGCTTTACATTTCACAGTGAAAATCAATAGACAATGCCTAACATTGAACAAATTGGGAAGTCGCAATGTAAATATATGAGAGAGACTGCTGTCTATTCCCTATATTTGTCCTCATCTCTCAGAATAATAGAAGGTTTAGCTGGACACATGATTGCTCACAGTAAAATCACATTTGCAGCTTCTCTTGTAGTTTGGTATGACCATGTGACTAATCTTTAGCCAATGGGATACAAGTGAAAGGATCTCATGGCAGTTTCCAGAAATACTTGTTAAAAGACAGCTGGTAAACACGCTTTGCTCTTTATTCTTCTCCCTCTCTGTCATGCTGCCTCGAGTATGTATGCTATCATTTTGTATCTTGATAAAAGGGCCACATCACAGGGACAGCAGAATGGAAACTGGAAGGCATCAGGGTTTCTGTGGACATTGTAGAGACAAACTGCCATGCTAGCTGTAAATTGCATACTCATGGACTTATGTATGGAATTGAAACATCTTTGTCTAAGCCATTGTTACTTTTAGGTCTTTTAATACTTACAGCTAAACCTAATTCTAGTTAATACAACACATCATTCATAGATGAAAGTAAATACTGAAGGAAATATCTAAAAGTGGAAAGTGGTTCGACTTGGGCTATTGCAAAATGGTAGGAAGGAAGGAGTGAGGAATGTTGGTTTTGTAGCAAATTCTACAGAACTTGACTTCCTAAGCTATATACATATATAAATTTGATTAAAAAATAAAAATGACAATGACAACAAGAACACATGCTCTTCATTTCCCTATTTTTGACTGTTGCTTAGGCTCCTCATACTATGATCCTATTCCAATTCCTCTTTGGCCATTTTTTTTTTCTTGTGTCATCCCTCTTGTTAGACTCTGAACTCCTTAAAATAGAAATAATGTCTAATGCACTTCTCTCTCCTTGTTAGTATACTTTAACACATAGCAGCATGCTCAACAAACACAGTATTGAATTTAATTTTCCATCTGGACTCTAACAAGAAAAAGCAAGACTCTGAACAGGGCAGTACTTATTTTGAGAATAGTATTTATTTTCAGAAATCTGTACTCTAAAATTCTCTCTATATTGCTCTTTTCTTCATATATATGAGATAAGAGGTGGAGTCTCATTAGGTTGTCCTAATGAGAGAGACTGCTGTCTATTCCCCATATTTGTCCTCACCTTCCAGAATAATAGAAGGTTTAGCTGGGAACATGGTTCCTCACAGTAAAATCACATTTGCAGCTTCTCTTGTAGTTTGGTATGACCATGTGACTAATCTTTAGCCAATGGGATACTGGCTTGAACTCTTGGGCTCAAGTGATCCTCCCACCTCAGCCTTCTGAGTGGCTGGGACTACAGATGTGTACTACCAAGCCTGGCTCTTTGTCACTTCTTCTTTAATGTAATTCCCTTTTGATCTACTGAGATGATCTTCCAGTGTGTGTACTGGTGTCAACCTACACTTGCTCACAAGCGTCAACTGTTAGCATCTCTTCCCAACTCTGTGTTGAGTGAGACATGGAATCAGCTGTGGTAGGAATCTTTACACCACAGAAATCAGCGAATGCTATTAATTAAGGCTTTTTTCCCCTTAAAGAATTGATTGTTAAATACTTACCAGCACTACCACTTTCAAAATTTTATACCAACATCTTTTAAATGGAACATAAACTACTTTTCTGATGATTGATCATTATGATTTTAATATTTTATTTTATTTTATTTTAAGTTCCAGGATAAATGTGTAGGACGTGCAGGTTTGTTACAAAGGTAAATGTGTGCCTTGGTAGGGGTTTGCTGCACTTATCAACCCATGAGCTAGATATTAAGCCTTGTATGCATTAGCTATTTATCCTGTTGCTCTCCCTTCCCCTACCCCCCAATAGGCCCCAGTGTGTGTTGTTCCCCTCCCTGTGTCCATGTGTTCTCATTGTTCAGCTCCCACTTATAAGTGAGAACACGTGGTGTTTGGTTTTCTGTTCCTGTGTTAGTTTGCCGAGGATAATGGCTTCCAGCTTCATCCATGGCCCTGCAAAGGACATGATCTCATTCCTTTTTATGGCTACATAGTATTCCATGGTGTATATGTATCACATTTTCTTTATCCAGCCTATCACTGATGGACATGTGGGTTGCTTCCATGTCCTTGCTATTGTGAATAGTGCTGCAATGAACATACATGTGCTTGTATCTTTATAATAGGATGATTTATAATCCATTGGGTATATGCCCAGTAATGGGATTGCTGGGTCAAATGGTATTTCTGGTTTTAAGTCTTTGAGGAATCACCACACTGTTTTTCACAATGGTTGGATTAAAGACTTAAATGTAAAACCCAAAACTATAAAAACCTTAGAAAAAAATCTAGGCAATACCGTTTAGGACTTGGGCATGGGCAAAAGATTTTATGACAAAAATATCAAAAGTAATTGCAATTAAAGCAAAAATTGACAAATGGGATCTAATTAGACAAAAGAGTTTCTGCATAGCAAAAGAAACTATCATCAGAGTGAATAGAAAACTTACAAAAAGGGAAAATTTTTACAATCTACCCATCTGACTAAGGTCTAATATAGACAATCTATAAGGAACTTAAACAATTTTACAAGTAAAAACCAAACAACCCCATTAAAAATTGGGCAAAGGACATTAACAGAGAGTTCTCAAAAGAAGAAATTTAAGCAGCCAACAAACATGAGAAAAAGCTCAGCACCACTAATCTTTAGAGAAATGCAAATTAAAACCACAATGAAATACCATCTCACGCCAATCAGAATGGCAATTATTAAAAAGTCAAAAAACAACAGATGCTGGCAAGGCTGTGCGAAATTGGAACACTTTTACACTGTAGGTGGGAATGTAAAATAATTTTTTATCTATCATTCATTATATGAGATATATTTCAGTTCACCTCAGGTAATTTTTAAACAATGTTATTGAGATATTTTTAAAACATCACACAATTCATTTATTTAATGTGTACAATTAAAATGTTTTCAACATATTCACAGAGCTGTGCACCAGTCACCACTATCTAATCTGGAACATTTTGATCATGCCAAAAATAAACCCCATGCATATTAGCAGTCATTTCCCATCCCTCCCTACCCCCAGCTCCTGGCACTACTAACCTACTTTCTGTCTCTAGAGTGTGCCTAACGTAGACACTTCATATAAATGAAATAATACAATATGTGGTCTTTTGCAATGGGTTTCTTTCATTTAGCATAATGTTTTTAAGGTTCATCCATTATATAGCATGTATTAATATTTCATTCCTTTATATGGCTCTATAAGAGTCCATTATATGCATATACCCAGATGTTGTCTATTCATTCACTTGGTGGATGTTTGGGCTGTTTCCGTTTGGATATTATGGAAAACTCTGTTATGAATATCAGTGTACAACTTTTTCAGTTGGACATACATTTTTTATTCTTTTGAGTGGAGTGAAATCCATTCCAGCAGTGGAATTTTTGGTCATATGAGAACTTAGTGTTAAACTTTTTGAGGATTGTTGTCAAACTTGCTAAAATATTTTATATTCTTACCAGCAATGTATAAGGGTAACAATTTATCCATATCCTGGCCAAAACTCATTATTATCTACCTTTTATGTTAATATTATTACAGTGGGTAAACGGTACCTTGTAATTTTTATTTCCGTTTCCATAATGACTAATGATGTTGAAGATATTTTCAGGTAAATATTGGCAATATGTATATCTTTTTAAGAGAAATGTCTATTCAGTCCCTTTGCCTATTTTTAAAATTGGGTTATTTGCATTTTTTATTATTGACTTGTAATTGTTCTTTACATGCTTTGATACAAATTCCTTATCAGATACATGATTTCAAAATATTATCTCCTACTCTGTGAGTTATGTTTTCACTTTATTGCTAGTATTGCTTAGAGCACCTCATGTAAGATTTTAAAGCTTTCATTTATGCCACTCAGCAACCATAGCATGAAAATTATAGAAAATGTCTTACCCGAACTATTTCACAGTCAACATTTAATTCAGTTGCAACAGCTTCAATTTTCTCTCTACAAACAGAGCCCAGGCTAGTCATGCCATTGTCCCAATACTTCTTAAGGGTGGCTAAGTCTCGGTCACTGAACTGAGTGCGGTCCTGTAGCTGAAAAACACATTTTTAAATTGTTTTGAATTTTTAAGTTTAGAATAATCAAAGGTGATAATATTACAAAGAGAAATATCAGGGTGAGATGTGCTACAATAGTAGCAACATTTATTTCACACTTCTTATTCTGTCCTCCTGTTCTGAAAATAAGCATTTTTATTTTTTAAATTTCCATAACAATACAGTGTGCTAGGAGGAAATGCATAGAATTTTTGAACTGATAGCAATTAAACAATGGTGATTTAAAATAGTTTTAATAACACAAGTAATACATGTTCATTGTATAAAATACAGGTAAAAATAAGATACTTTAAATTACTTACAAATTAGAAATAATGCTTGTTGACATTGTAATGTATATACTTTTAAACTTTTTTCTATAATACAGATATTTACATACACATACTAAACACACAAAAAAAAGGACAGGCTTACATTACTGTACTGCCTTTTGATAAGTTAATCTAGATTTGTCATACAAATCTAGATATTAGTTTCCTACTGATGTTATAATTAATTAAAAATGTAAATAAGAGAAAAGTAAGGAGATAACGTAGCCCTAAAATCATATTTATGGCCTCATCAAGTTTCATAATAAGCCTACACTTTTTGTCCTTAGGTTTTCCTTATTCAATAAACTATCAGATTTACATGTTGTTTTATTTCAATGAATTCTCAGTATCCCTAGGAAGTAAACTAGAAATGTGATGGAATAATGACCTCTACTTTGGAAAAGCTAGGCCAAAGGACTTATTCAACAGGGCACAGAGGGTCCATGGCAGAGCTATAAATAGAAACATCTGAGTTTTTCTAGTTGTTGTTATCCCAGTGAAGTCTCAAATTATTTTCAGACATGGTGGAAAAATCTAAACATGGGCTTTAATTAAAAATATATACAGCAAAGCCCTGTGTATGTGCTTCTGATGAAACAGAGAGACAAAAAAATGAGAGAGACAGAGAGAGAGAGACAGAGAGAGAGAGAGAGAGAGAGAGAGAGAGAGAGAGAAACTGTCAAGAGTGAGTCTGGGACAGCTGTTGCAATTCATGGCTTGAGGTATGGGGTTCTGTTGTGTTCTTCTGCCTAAGATGATATGATCAAGTCCCACACAGAGGCTAGCCCTCAAATACTCCTCAGACATACAATGCTTTCAACATTTCCTTTCTAACTGAAATTTTAAATGAAACCTCCTAAACTAGATTCTGGAAACAGTGGAAAATAATATGCACAACATATAAAACATGACTTAATAAAAAGGGTTACCACAGTTAAAACTGATGTAATACTAAACAACAGTTGCAAATGTGTCTCTTTTAAAGCTACAAGCTTTTGAATAGTAAATTTAGCCACCAAAAGGAAAAAAAAATGAATTATTGGTTTACTACCAAGGAAGTGAAGTTAGATTGCATATTTAAAGCATGCTTTTTCATAAGATATATCATATTTTGTGTGTGTGTGTTATTAAATTTCATTATCACCTAAATCTGTTCTCTCCTACTTAAAAAGTCCCTGACGAGTAACAGTTATTGTAAGTACTAATACTAAATTACATGTTTCCAATAAATGGATCAAAACAGGCCATCTAAGTTTTTTTTTTTTTTTTTTTATTTAATTAAGAAGACTAATTCTCTAGTTATTTACAACATAAAAATCACATTTGGTGTTCAGCCAACATTGATTGCACAATAGTTGCAGAGCTAAAATTCTTAGAATAAAACAGAGAGCAAGATACATTATAGTAAGATTCTATGTAGATTCAAATAATTCATCAAAATAGCCAGTATAAATATTCCCATTATTTTCCTTTACATCATGTTCTCCAGTGCAAGCTAGCATACATTACTGTCACAATAGAAGTGATAATGAACACAACGCTGAACGCAGTCAGCTAATTAATTTGTAATTCATTTAGAGGACATCGAAACATGATTCATTCTTTGAACTAAATAAAACCTGATTTCATTTGCTGGAAATGTGCTGGGGTCTTAGCACTAGCAATGCTAAAGGCAACTTATTATGACAATGCTTATTAAGGAGAAGCATATAGGGGAAGAGCAGTTATTTTAAAGTTCCTAAGAGCATATTTTACTAAGAAAATAAATAAGGTAATAGAAGTCAATTCGCAGTAAAACTGTGAATACTCATTTAGAGAAGGAAAAAAAGTGGACTTTTACAAAAGAAGATGAATTTTCCCTAGGGAAGCTTGAAGTTGAAGTCAGTTTTGTTTTCTATTGGACTCTCAAACCACTTTCACTTTACAAAGCATCATGAAACCTAAACCTGTGGCTGAGGTGAAGGAGACGGGCGATTATCGTGTTGATTTTGTAAAAGAGTAGTATTCCAATAACCCAGACAATCTAGGTGAAAGATGAGACTTTGGCCAAGTAACCAGATAACTGTACTTAACAACAAGTGACTTCACTTGGCTTATATTGCAATGAATAATAATAGATAGAAATCTTCTGTCATTTTATCAGCCTCAACGACACTTCTAAGAGTTTGGCTCTTTGTTTTCTTTTTTAAATAACATTAAATGACACCACTGATATGGGGTGCAGAGTTTCCTGTTTTAAGTATGTATCTTGGTTAAATGAGGAGCTGAGTTATATATTTGTACTTAAACGAAACTGCTTTGAAATGACTATTAAAATCTGTAATTCAACCCTGCCCTTTTACGTGCAGTGTTGAATTAGTGCCCAACAATTGGCATGATACTACAAATCTAAACTTTTCCACTTAATACTGTGCGTTAGAGATTTTCTAAGTCATCAAAACGCATATGCCTCAGTCTTTTTTTAGTGACAAGAGCACAGTGTGACATCAAGCTTCCTAACAAAATTTTAAATGTACAATTCAGTATTGTTACTTATAGGCACAATGTTGTACAGCAGATCTCTAGGAGTTTTTTTTTTTTTTGAGACGGAGTCTCACTCTGTCGCCCAGGCTGGAGTGCAGTGGTGCGATCTTGGCTCACTGCCACCTCCGCCTCCTGGATTCAAGCCGATTCCCCTGCCCCAGCCTCCCCGGTAGCCGGGACTACAGGGGCCTGCCACCATGCCCGGCTAATTTTTTGGATTTTTAGTAGAGACAGTGTTTCACTGGCTATTCATCTTTTATAACTGAAATTTTATACCCGTGGAACAGCAAACTCCCCATTTCCCCCTCCCCCCAGCTCCTAGAAATCACTTTTCTGCTCTCTGGTTCTGAGTTTGACTATTTTAGATTCCTCATATAAGTGGGATCAAGAAGTATCAGTCTTTCTGTGCCTAGCTTACTTCACTTAACAAAATGACTTCCTGGTTCATCCATGTTGTCCTGTATGGCAGAATTTCCTTCCTTTTTAAGGTTAAATAAAATTCCACTGTATGTCTAAGAAACATTTTTTCTGTTTTCCCCTCTATGGACATTTAGGTTTTTCCATATTTTGGCTATTGTGAATAATGCTACAGTAAACATTGGAGGGCAGACATCTTCTTGATATCCTGATTTCTTTTTTTTTTTCAATACCAGATGTGAGATTGGTGGGTAATATGGTAATTCTATTTTTAATTTTTTGTGTACCTCAGTGTTTTTAACTGCTACATTGTGCTACATCATCTGGGCACTCCACACTTTAGTTACAGTTATCTATTGATGAACATTATATGTGATACGAAATTCCTAGCAGTGTGTTTTGATCACCTCCTCTGCTTCCCATTGGTGAGGAAGGGATTTTTGACCTAAAGTCATTGGGATGGTCAAAATCACGACACCCAACACTAGATAGATGAGGTCAACAGTAGTGTATTAGTCACATGTACTCACAGGCTGAGGACATTTTATGACATGCAGAGCCACATGGGGCTACACTTAGGAATAGAGTAAACAAGCAGGGTCTGTGGGAGGCAAGCTTTGTAGTAACAAGAAGGTGGTGTAACTCCTGGTTCCCAAAGGAGGATGTGATTGGCCTGTTTGAATCATTCTGTGGACCAGCAGGGAACTGAGGGATTCAGAAATAAACAGGCATTGTGTTTGGTGCCTATGATATAAAGAGCTATTTGAATAGTATATTTTATCTGCAGGAACACAATGAGGAGGTCCATTCGAGGGTCTCCCAGTTTTCCCTGGATGCCAATATGTGCAGAATATGAGGTCTTAATTTTAGACCTTAGACCACAAAGTGTGATTAGTGAACCTAAGAGTATGTGCATTTAAATTAATAAGCTAGGTATTGATGGAATATATCTCAAAATAATAAGAGCTATTTATGACAAACCCACAGTCAATATTGTACTGAATGGGCAAAAGCTGGAAGCATTCCCTTTGAAAACCAGCACAAGAAAGGATGACCTCTCTCACCACTCCTATTCAACATAGTATTGGAAGTTCTGGACAGGACAATCAGGCAAGATAAAGAAATATATCGTATTCAAATAGGAAGAGAGGAAGTCAAATTGTCTCTTTTTGCAGATGACATGATTGTATATTTAGAAAATCCCATCGTCTCAGCCCAAAATCTCCTTAAGCTGATAAGCAACTTCAGCAAAGTCTCAGGATACAAAATCAATGTGCAAAATCACAAGCATTTCTATACACCAATAATAGACAGAGAGTCAAATCATGAGTGAACTCCCATTCACAATTGTTACAAAGAGAATAAAATACATAGGAATAGAACTTACAAGGGATGTGAAGGACCTGTTCAAGGAAAACTACAAACCACTGCTCAAGGAAATAAGAGAGGATGAAAACAAATGGAAAAATATTCCACACTCATGGATAGGAAGAATCAATATTGTGAAAATGGCCATAGCACCCAAAGTAATTTATAGACTCAATAGTATTCCCATCAAGCTGCCATTGACTTTCTTCACAGAATTAGAAAAAACTACTTTAAATTGTATATGGAAGCAAAAAAGAGCCCATATAGCCAAGAAAATCCTAAGCAAAAAGAACAAAACTGGAGGCATAATGCTACCTGACTTCAAACTATACTACAAGGCTACAGTAAGCAAAATGGCATGGTACTGGTACCAAAACAAACATATAGACCAATGGAACAGAAAAGAGGCCTCATAAATAATACCACACATCTACAACCATCTGGTCTTTGACAAACCTGACAAAAACAAGCTATGGGGAAATGATGCCCTATAGTTTTTTTTTTTTTTT
>NW_016812800.1:10735-15983 GCF_001698545.2 Rhinopithecus bieti
AAATGCAAATCAAAACCCCAATGAGATACCATCTCACACTAATTAGAATGGTGATCATTAAAAAGTCAGGAAACAGTAGATGCTGCAAAGGATGTGGAGAAATAGGAACACTTTTACACTGGTGGTGGGAGTGTAAATTAGTTCTACCATTGTGGAAGACAGTGTGGCAGTTCCTCAGGGATCTAGAAGTAGAAATAACATTTGACCCAGCAATCCCATTACTTGGTATATACCCAAAGGATTTTAAATAATTCTACTATAAAGACACATACACACTTATGTTTATTGCAGCACTGTTCACAGTAGCAAAGACTTGGAACCAACCCAAATGTCCATCAGTGATAGACTGTTAAGAAAATGTGGCACATATGCTATAGAATACTATGCAGCCATAAAAAAGATGAGTTCATGTCCTTTGCAGGGACATGGATGAAACTGGAAACCATCATTCTCAGCAAAGTAACGCAGGAACAGAAAACCAAACACTGTATGTTCTCACTCATAAATGGGAGTTGAACAATGAAAACACATGGACAGAGGGAGGGAAACATTACACACCGAGGCCTGTTGTGGGGTGGGGGGAGCAGGGAGGGATAGCATTAGGCAAAATACCCAATGTAGATGATGGGTTGATAGGTGCAGCAAACCACCATGGCATGTGTATACCTATGTAACAAATCTGAACATTCTGCACACATATCCCAGAACTTAAAGTATGATTTTAAAAATTAAATAAATATTGTCAGGCTGCCTTTGAATGAAGGCAGAAATGCATGATGGACCTTTTTTCCTCTATCTTCTTAAATATTAAGTTTTATTCTACTGTGTAATTTTTGCCAATTTAGTGAAAACATAACTTCTTATTTTGTTTTCTTGAAGCATAAGGAGGATTAATCATTTTATATACTTATTGAACACATGCATTTATTTTTATGTTAAATGCTCATTTAAAAAATCTTGGCTTTATTTCTTTTTTATTTTTAAAATTTCTATACTCCTAGTGAGAAGAACTGTACTAAACATGTGTTAAAGTGTTATCTTTTTTACACAATGATATTTTAATCACATTGAGTACATTTTTATTATTAGCAAAGTTTTACAATTTTAAATTGTGTATGTGACTTTTAGAAAATCTTATGCTCCATATATTGTTTCATTCAATTTATTTATTAACATAGTTTCTATCTCCAGTGAAAATGGCTTGTTAACTCTGTGAGGTGCAATATGAGGTCCTCAAAAGTAATCCTCTTATGTGAATTTTTCTGGGAAAAAAATTAATTTGACTGATGTATTTTTCAAATTGTGGTAAAATATACATAACATTTGCCATTATAAACACTTTTCAATGTAAAGTTCAGTAGTGTTAAGTAGAGTTACACTGTTGTGCCACCCATCTCTAGAACTTTTTCATATCCATTAAACCAGTAGTCCCCAACCTTTTTGGCACTAGGGACCAATTTCATAGAAGACAATATTTCCATGGATGAGGGTGGGGTTGCCTAGGAGGATGGTTTCAGGATGAAACTGTTTTACCTCACATCAGCAGGCATTAATTAGATTCTCATAAGGAGTGCACAACCTAGATCCCTTGCATGCACAGTTCACAATAGATTATCATAGGCACTCCTATGATAATCGAGTGCTGCCACTGATCTGTCAGGAGGCAGAGCTCAGGCATTAACGGTCATTTGCTTGCTGCTCACCTCCTGCTGTGTGGACTCATACCAGTCCATGGCTCATGGAGTGGGAACCCCTGCAATAAACTACCCATTTCCCCTCCCCAACCCCAAGCAATGACCTTTCTATTAAACCTTCCTTAGTTTAACTACTCTAGATAGCTCATATAAATAAAATAATGAAATATTTGTGTTTATGTAACTGGCTTATTTAACTTAGCATAATGTCCTCAAAGTTCATCTATGTCACAGCATGTGTCAGAATTTCCTTCCTTTGTAAGATTGAATAATATTTCATTGTATGCATGTACCAAATTTTGTTCATACATTCATTCATTGATGAATATTTAGGTTATTTCCATCTTTTGGCTGCTGTGAATAATGGTATGAATATATGCATACAAATATCTTTTCAAAACTCTGTTTTAATTCCTTGGAATATATACCCAGAAGTGGAATTGTTGGATCACAGGGTAATTCTATTTTCATATTTTGAGAAACCTACATACTGTTTTCCCCAGCAGATATACCATCTCCCATTCCCACTAACGGTGCATAGAGGTTTTGATTTCTCTGTCTCCTCACTAATCCTTGCCATTTTCTGAACATGTGTGCATGTGTTTGTACCTGTGTGTGTTTTACAGTAGATATCCTAATTGGTATGAGGTGAAATCTCACTGAGTCTTTGATTTGCATTTCCCTGTTGATTAGTGATGTTGAACATCTTTTATATGCTTGTTGGCTACTTGTGTATCTTTTTTGAAGAGGTTCCCATTCAGGTCCTTTGTCCATTGTTTAAATGGGTTATTTGTTTTCGGTATTGAGTTGTAGGAGTTGTAAAATACATTCCTGATGTTAACACCCTTCAATAAGAGAGTTATCATTTACATTCTAATAGTTTCTGATCCTTGACTTTCTGAAATATATCTTTGTGGTAGTTAATTTAATGCGTCAATTTGACTGGGCTAAACTGTGCCCAAGCATTTGGTCAAACATTATTCTGGGTGTGTCCGTGAGGATGTTTCTGAATTAGATTAACATATAAATCGGTAGATTGAGTTAAGTAGATTGCCCTTCCTAATGCGAATGGGCCTCATCTATTTAATTGAAGACTGGAACGGAACAAAAGCCCGGGTTATGAGGGAATTCCTCTTGCCTGATTGTTGAGCTGGGACACTGGTCTTTTCTAACCTTTAGACTCAGACTGAAGCATTGGCTCTTCTTGGGTCTTGAAGCTGCTGGATTTGGGACTGGAATTTACTGGACTTGGCTTTCCTCATTCTCAGGCCTTTCGACTGAGACCAATACTACACATCATCTTTCCCTGGCCTCCAGCTTGCAGACTGAGGACTGTGAGACCTCTGCCTTCACAATAGTGTGAGACAATTCTTTATCTCCATCTAATGTATGAGTTCTGTTTCTCTGGAGATTGCTGCCTAATATAAAGCACTTATCATCACAAAATTACTTTAAATTTATTCTTGAAAAGAACTTCCTTCAATTTTACAGAATAGGGGTCTGGACAACAGTTACCTTTTGGCTTTCAGTCTCTGGAGTTCTGGCATCCAAATCCCTGACCCACTCCTTTCCAAATATACCATATGTGAGAAAGTGCTGTCATTGTCAGTTTATTTATTTTAAAAGATCAACAGTGAATTCTAGAGTTTCAACTGACATTGCTCGGCTAACATTTTACTTGTCTTACAAGCAGTGTCAGTCACAATGCTCTGCTAGGGAAATGGCATACAAATAGAAAATGTATACTGATAAGCAGAAGTGGAACAAAACCCCTATTATCATAGCTAAGCTTAAAAGCATTGAATGAAGATAGCTAGACTTCTTGCGGAATTCCCTGGAAAATTAACTAATCCTCTTTGGACAAAATTGAGCACATTATTTTACTCTAAACCTAGCAGGCAGTATCTTTAATATAAAAGAGAAGAAGTGTTGGTAAGCCTCTGTATATAACTGCAAACTTTTCAAAACAAAACAAAACAAAATATCACAGAACCGATGAGGTCCATCAGTTCAACATATATGTACAACACTTCTATTCTCCAGCAACAAACATTTAAAGCCAGAAATAGCATAGATTTTATTATGATGAATACATAGCAAGGGCTTACAGTTTGTAACAAATAGAGGCTGAAAGTTTTCTCCTCAGTGCAAAACAGTAGGAATCCAGAATATCCTATGTTTGAATCTCAGTTCTGTCTCTTCCTAGTTGTGAACAGGTGACTTAATCTCTCTCTGAAGCTTATTTTCATTATATCAAAATGGGCATAATACTACCTATCTCATAGGATTGCTAAAAGGATTAAATGAGAAAACACATGCAAAATAAATCAGGTTCGTATTCATAGGAATCTAGTAATCATCAGTCTTCTTCTGAAACCTACCCTGCATACACCCACCTGTATTCTAAATAGGAAGAAAATACAGGTGCTATTAGGGGAGACTAACTTAACAGGAGAATCACAGGTACCTGAGAGAATAAACTGCTCTTTTAGAAAGAGCAGCAGTAGCTGAGCATGCTTGGATTTTGCTCCAGCGTCTTTGTGAAGGGCTTCTCATGCTGGCTATTGTTTTGTTCTTTTAGTTATACATTTCTGTATATTTAAAACAGGATGTCACAGCCCCATGGAACACAGATGTCACTCACATGACAGCTAGCTTGTGGAAAAGGTCTGATTTCCTGCCTTGCTTGTATCATCATATCACCATTCAAAGTATCTTAGGTTCACATTTGATGCTTATTGCCTATTTCTGTGTGCTCTCTGAGGAGAATTATTCGTTAATAAAATTAAATGTGGGGCCCAGTACCCTGCAGCAGAGTTCTGGAATTGAACAGCAATCTGCTGCAAGTTCCTGCAATATGGCACCTGGTTGGCTGCCCACTTTCACCATATCTAATGTTAATTTCCTACAGTGATTAAGCACCAGTTATATGTCTCCATTGTTTAGTGATAAGAAAATTACGGAGAGTTTGGTTAAAAAATAAATCAAAATAGGAAACCCACAAGAAAATGTAATTTGAAAGAATTCTATTGTTGATACAATAGAATAAATTTGTAGATGTCTTCAAATGGCCAGATATAATAAGACAGCACAGCAACTGTTGAGACAGAAAGAAGTGGGAGTCAAAGAATTATACAAAAGAGGGTAGTCATAGTAATAAACTAGGTAGTTCAGCACTAAGGAAAATTTGCATAATTTTCCTTGCATAGCTCTCACAATCTTAAGCCAACATCAGAAGTTGCTGTTACATTTTAAAATATTAAGTATTTTTTGGCATCATGTATAGTCATCAGGTTACCCATATATATATTTTATATGCAATTTTAAGACATGATTAAAATGACTTTTGCATAGCCTTAAATGAAAAGAAAATCAGTGGTAAACCTTTCACTATATAGGATCATTTTGTCAGCTGGCCATTTAACATTATTTAGTATCTACTAGGCATGTGGTACATAAGTACATAGCAAGTTTACATTTGATTTCACTAAAAGTGATGTTTGACCAAGAATTCTGTAATATAAGTTTGAAACCTGGCAGAGTTTTGCATTTTA
>NW_016812801.1:0-2257 GCF_001698545.2 Rhinopithecus bieti
TTTTGAGACGGGGTCTTGCTCTGTCCCCCAGGCTGGAGTGCAGTGGCGCGATCTCACTCACTACAACTTCAGCTTCCCAGATTCCAGCGATTCTCCTGCCTCAGCCTCCTGAGTAGCTGGGACTACAGGTGCCTGCCACCACATCTGGCTAATTTTTGTATTTTTAGTAGAGATGGAGTTTCACCATGTTGGCCAGGCTGGTCTCGAACTCCAGACCTCAGGTGATCCGCCTGACTCGTCCTCCCAAAGTGCTGGGATTATAGGCGTGAGCCCCAACGCCTGGCTGAAACTGAAGAATTTTAAACATGTATTGTAAATGTTTTGCTTGAAGATCTAGTCCAGTGTCCAACAGATACATATGAAAGTATGAGTGCCGAGTGAGTGAATGACAAGTACACACTAATACCAACACATTGCTCCAGAAAGTTTTCCTGATCTCCCTGCAGGCTACAATCAAGATTTCCACTGACAAATTCAATCTAGGCTTCAGGCCAGAAACCAGCTGAATCCCGCTCTTTAAAAAGTATATAATTAACACTATTCTCTTCTATTAAAGAAAACTTTTTCTCTCTCCACTATTTCACAGAATGTTTAAAATTTGACTAGGTGATACGTTTATATGGTTCAAGAACCAGAAAGAATAAAGGGTGCACAGTGAACCCTTCCTGGCGAACCCTTCCTAGCACTTTTGTCCCTTTGACAAGGTTCTCCCTCAGGGTCAATAGCTTTTCTTAGGTTCTTACATATCCTTCCAGAATTTCATTATGCAAATAAAACAAACACAAACATAAATGCTTTTTTTCTGCCCCTTTTAAACAGAAAGACTCTTATTATACAAGTTATTACATAAATGTACCCTATTAAAGTTTAAAACTTTAGTTTTTTTCACTACATATGTATTTTCCCTTCTATGTTGACAGAGTCCTCCTGCAGGATGGCCAGCTTCACAGTAGGGGCGCAGCAGCATCCTCCGTAACTCCCTTCCTTCCTTTCTTCCTTCCTTCCTTCCTTCCTTCCTTCCTTCCTTCCTTCCTTCCTTCCTTCCTTCCTTCCTTCCTTCCTCCCTCCCTCCCTCCCTGTCTCTCTCTCTCTCTCCCCTTCTTTTTTTCTTTCTTTCTTTCTTTCTCTTTCTCTCTCTCTCTCTTTCTTTCTTTTTCTTTCTTTCTTTCTTCCTTCCTTCCTTCCTTCCTTCCTTCCTTCCTTCCTTCCTTTCTTTCTCTTTCTCTCTCTCTCTCTCCCTTTCTCTCTCTCTTTCTCTCTCTCTCCCTTTCTCTCTCTCTCTCTCTTACAGAGTTTCGCTCTTGTTGCCCAGGGCTACAGTGCAGTGGCGCAATCTTGGCTCACCGCAACCTCCACCTCCCGAGTTCAAGCGATTCTCCTGCCTCAGCCTCCCGAGTAGCTGGGATTACAGGCGTGTGCCACCGTGCCCAGCTAATTTTGTATTTTTAGTAAAGACGGGGTTTCTCCATGTTGGTCAGGCTGGTCTCAGACTCAGCCCGACTCAGCCTTCCAAAGTGCTGGGATTACAGGCGTGGGCCACCATGGCCGGCCTGTAACTAACTTTTCTACCCAGGCCAGTGCTTAGACAGGCTCCCTGCTGTTGTCACAGCGAGTTGGGAATAGGATGGTACTGCATCCTGTCTCTGCACCTGACCTTAATGAGGGATGTGTGTGCCCTGTCATTCAGTGCTCGCTGGGTAACCTTTAGGTTCCACATAAATAGATTTGGTTAGTAATGTGGGTTGGTTGGAGAGCGGCCGCTGAGTGTTTGTATCATAGGCCGCAGGAACTCCCATGACATAAAGATGTCCAATGGAAACTTGGAGCCAAACTCTCTTTGGAAAGGGTTTTGCCTGAACCAGGCCCAGCACACGTGCCTTTGAAAAAGGTGGCTAAGGACTTAACTGCTATGAGCGGAGGCAGTGTGATTATATGAAGCATCATCACAAATTTACTCCTTTAATAAACCTGCCGACATTCAGGAAGGGCATTCTCAATATTCCCTTTGTACTCCTCCTCAGTGTCAGGCCCAGGAAGCTGCAATTGAATACCAAAAAGGTATAAATACCAGCAATGTCATCACCAACAATCTTGGTTCCTGCTTGGTTGCGGGTTCCCAGGTCTTCAAGGGGAAGGCTGCTTACTGAAGATTTCATGCTCTATACCAGTGGCGCAAAGTCAATTAGCACTCCAGTAAATGACTTTTTTCTTTCTTTTCTTTTTTTCTTTTTTCCTTTTTTTTTTTTTTTTTTTTTTT
>NW_016812801.1:5999-6864 GCF_001698545.2 Rhinopithecus bieti
AAAGAAAGAAAGAAAGAAAGAAAGAAAGAAAGAAAGAAAGAGAAAGAAAGAAAGAAAGAAAGAGAAAGGAAGGAAGGAAGGAAGGAAGGAAGGAAGGAAGGAAGGAAGGCCGGCACATTAAGGCCTCAGCTCATATGAGGGGTAGAGATGGGAGTTTTAGTTATTTTGTAAAAGGCAGTATTGCTTCCGATCACAAAATCCTGCCCTGCTGTGTGAAGTTCATTGATAGAAGCTAATTTTACCTAACTTTTATCATCCATAGCAGTTATAGACATATGTTTGGTAAGTATATATGTTGACTAAAATGCAATACTTCATATAAAATAAAGACCCATTTGTATAATAGGATTATAGAGTATTATCAGGTAGCGTATATACACAAGACTGTTTTTTCTTCCCATACATACAAATTCATCTCAATACCCTTCTTCACTCTTTGAAACCTACACAATCTTACAGATGTCTTCACTGACTCTTGCATATGGTTGTTCTGTGTGTTTCCACTAGAGGTGAACTTAACTTTGTGTAATGAATTCTGTTAGTTTTCATAAAGATAACATACCACGTGACACGAGGTTCTGGCCAGCCTGCTATGGAGCAGTGCAATTTTACATTCTCCTTCTCCCAAACCGTGTGGGAGCGAGGTTTAATGATAAACTCAGGAGCATGGAGAAGATGGTCTTCATTCAACTTGGCATGATATGCCTCGGTTTCTTCTAACTGAAATAACAAACAAGCAAACATATTACCAAAATACCACTAAATCAAAGTGACTTTTGGTGCTAAAATAACAAGTAGAAGCCAAAAGTTTTATTTTCCATTTGGAAGCTTAATTTTGTTTAGAAAAAATGCACTCCCTTCTCCC
>NW_016812802.1:0-38986 GCF_001698545.2 Rhinopithecus bieti
TCACCGTCAACTTTCCCACGCCCGGAAAAGACACGGGTCGACTGCGCAGGCGCAACCCGACCTCCGACGGAGAAAATCCGGGACCCACCTAGCCACGCTTACCGCCCCGCCCCCGACCCGCCTATGTCCCGCCCACTGCCCTCCCACTCCTGGGCCCAGGACATAAAAGCCGCTCCCGGCGGCGCGCGGGGCGAACTTCCTCGGCCCCTCCTCCTACGCGGGACCCAGGAACCTCACCTGAGAACGCCGGAGCGAACTTCCTTGGCCCCTCCTCGTACATGGGACCCGGGAACCTCGTCCGAGAATGCCGGAGTGAACTTCCTCGGCCCCTCCTCGTGCGCGGGACCCAGGAACCTCGCCCGAGAACGCTGGAGTGACTTCGTTGGCCTCCGCCGCTGGAGGCCGGTGAACCTCGCCCCTCCCTCACATTGGCTTGTAATTAAAGTTTTTTGCCTTGCCTACTTGCCTTTTCTCTGGCATTTGCTCTGGGGGTCGCATTAAAGTAAATCAGTGCACAAAGAGATTAATGTGATTTTCATGCCTGACAACACAGTTCTGCAACTGACAAATCAAAGGGTAATTTTGACTTTAAAGGCTATAGCTGCCATAGACAGTGATTCCTCTGTTGGATCTGGGCAAAGTGAACTGAAAATCTTCTGGAAGAGATTCAACATTCTAGATGGCATCAAGAAACACTTGTGATTCACAACATTAACAGGAGTTTGGAGGAAGTTGATTTCAACCCACATGGATGGCTTTGAAGGGCTTAAGATTTCAGTGAAAGAAGTCACTGCAGATGTGGTATAAATAGCAAGATAATTAGAATTAGAATTGAAGCCTGAAGATGTGATTGAACTGCTGCAATCTCATAAAACTTGAATGTGGGTGAGGAGTTACTTCCTATGGATGAACAAAGAAACTGGTTTCTTGAAATGGAAACTACTCCTTGTAATAATGCTGTGAAAATTGTTGAAATGACAACAGTGTTTAGAATATTACATACATTTAGCTGATAAAGCCATGACAGGATTTGACAGGATTGGATACAATTTTTTTTTTTTTTTGAGACAGTGTCTTGCTCTGTCACCAGACTGAAGTGCAGTGGTGTGATCTCCTGATTTACCTTACTATTTGGATGAACTTAGCCAGTTACTTTAATCCTTATGAGCCTCAATTACCTCATCTGTGGAATGGAGCAGTTACTGTGCTCCCTCTCTAGGGTCTTATAAGAATTTAATGTCAATGGGCTGTGAGAGAGCTACGTAAACTCTGAGGCGCATTATTTGATTAAAAGCTATGGCTCATTTGGCTGCCTTAGTTGTAAGAAATAGAAGCTTGCAAAGAAACAGCAATGAGGCCTTACTATCAGGATGCACATAGCAAAAAAGAAAGCTCCCAGCACTTTGGGAGGCTGAGGCGGGCAGATCACCTGAGGTCAGGGGTTCGAGACCAGCCTGACCAACATTGTGAAACCTGTCTCTACTAAAAATACAAAAAATTAGCTGGGCATGGTGGTAGGTGCCTGTAGTCTCAGCTACATTTAAGGCTGAGGCAGGAGAATTGCTTGAACCCGGGAGGTGGAGGTTGCAGTGAGCCGAGATCACATCATTGTACTCCAGGCTGGGCAACAAGAGCAAAACTCTGACAAAAAAAAAAAAAGAAAAAATTATGACTCATTGAAGGCCCACATGATCATTCACAATTTTAGCCATAATCTATTTTAAAATTAAGGTATATACATTGATTTTTAAAGACATAATGGCATTGTTCTGTTATTAGACTACAGCATAGGGTAAACATAACTCCTATATGCACTGGGAAACAAAAAAATTTCTGTGACTCACTTTATTGCGACATTTGCTTTAGTGTGCCATTCTGGAACTGAGCCCACAATCTCCCGGGGTATGCCTGCATATAGTAATAATAATCACATACATACCCTGAAGTGCTGAGGCTGCAGGACAATGGGGCAGATTTCATGATGGGCTTTCAGAATTCATTTTATGTTTGTGGTTTGCTTCACATGACTACACTTATGAATGGAATCTCCATTAGACAAAGGTCTTTGTTTCACTCCCTACTGTGTCTGAACTCTTAGAATGGTGCTCAGTGCACAAAGGGTGACTTGGTGGCTGAATGCATCTTCCCTAGTTTGTTTGTGTGTATGTGTATATATATATATGATAGTAGTTATATGGTGACATGGGAAAGAACATTGGGCAAGGAAGTAGAACTGGATTTGAGCTCCGCTCTGATTTACCTTACTATTTGGGTGAACTTGGCCAGTTACTTTAATCCTTATGGGCCTCAATTACCTCATCTGTGGAATGGAGCAGTTACTGTGCTCCCTGTCTGGAGTCTTGTAAGAATTTGATGTCAATGGGCTGTGAGAGAGCTATGTTAACTCTGAGGTGCATTATTTGATTAAAATAATCATTTGGCTCATTTGGCTGCCTTAGCTGTAAGAAATAGAAGCTTGCAAAGAAACAGCAATGAGGCCTTGCTATCAGGATACACATAGCAAAAAAGGAAGCTAAGACTCCGACTTGTCCTGAGAGCTATGAAAGACTGGAAGTGAGGCACAGTTCAGGGACGGGAAGGTTCTGAGGCTTTTCTACTGACAGGATCATTTTGGCCTCTCAGTTGGAGTTTGCAGGCATACTATTTTAAGGTCATATAACATCTCCTAATATTTGCCTTTACCTTTCCTACTTTTACTGACATCCTTCCTGCCTCCGTTTTCTGCTCCCCTGTGTATTTTTCTCCTCGTCAGGGCTCCTGCTTCTGCATAACTTCAGCTTACTTATAGCCCTTAGGACTTAGGATCTGTCCAGCATGTATTCCAGATCAAATTCCTAAGAGATAATCTGACAGGCTCCATTGATTCCATTTTCTCTTTTTTAGCTGAGCTTTTCCCACCAGGATGCCTCGTGGGTCAGTGTCCACCCTGGTTCAATCACCTGTGGCTAGGGGATAGGTCTGTGGCTTCACCATATGCTGTCTTGGATCACTCACTCTTGGGAAACCAGCCACCATGTTATGAGGACACTCAAGTTGTCTGTGGAGAGATCCATGTGATGAGGAACTGAGGTCTCCTGCCAACAGCCAGAACCAACTTCCCAGTCATGAGTGACATCTTGAAAGTAGATCATCCTGCCCATAGTCAAACCTTCAGTTGGTTTATCCCCAGCTGAGGGTTTTTTTGAAACCTTCATCCTGACTGCAGCCTCATGAGAGACCCTGATCCAGAATTTCCCAGCTAAGCTGTGCCTGAATTCCAGACTCACAGAAACTGTAAGAGATAATAAAAGTTTATTGTTTATTTAGGCCACTAAATTTTACAGGAATTAGTTGTGTGGCAATAGATAACTAATACTGGGTGGGTGTTGAGAAGAATAGACATAACTTGCATGGTCCCTGGTGAAATGTTACAAGATCCTCAAGCAAAGGAAGATTAGTTTCTTAGACACAGAAGGAGGTGCTCCTGCTTTCTATGAAAAAGAGGCTCAGAAAGACAGGGGCTGAGGGTTTTCAGCATCATCTGAGTCCACCCACATATCCTTATTTTATATCCAGGGTCCCACTCTTTCCTAATCAATGCCTTAACATATGATACTGACAATTCAACTTAAGTTGTGATTCAGTAACTCACAATTAGGTTTTGCATTCGGTTTTTGTCAAGATAGTATCTGCAGTTATAAGAAATAATAATTAAAGCTCTCTGGTTCTCTGACCATGACTTCAGGTGAGCATTAAAGCCTTGAATTTGTCATTTTCTTAGTCTCTTCAGTGCAGGTAGATATAGCTGTCCCTCTATACTGTCCTTGAGGTCATTGTCATACCTTTAACAGTCAAGTGCAGCAGCCACTTGGTCTCTAAGGCAATTGCTTCAGTAGGCAATCTATCATGATCAATTGTGGGTGATAATTTGATTAATTATGATGCCACTGCCTACTATGGGTTACTACTACTAACATCCCATTTCTCAAACACTCCACAACTGCATTTAAGGCCAAGTTCATGACAAAAGCAATCCCAGAATGCTATCTGAAGACCATTTTCTGGGATCACTCTTGATATTAAATATTGGATCGGTCAGAGTCAAGTCAGGGAAAAAAGGTTGTATTAGTTTTCTCTAAATTAAATTATCTCTTTCAAAGGGACCTAAAGGCAAAGAGGGAACACAGAGGTATCAAAATGCAGTATCTGCAGAAAGATACAGTACCCTTAGTGCTTGCTATGGTTTAAATGTATGTGTCCTTCCAAAATTCATATGTTGGAACTTAACCCCCAAAGTGATGATACTGAGGTGGGGCCCTTAGGGGATGATTAGGTTAGAGGGTTCCACCCTTATAGATGGGATTAGTGCCCTTATAAAAACGGCTTCAGGGAGAGAGTTCATCCTTTTTTGCCTTTCTGTCCCGTCTGCCACATGAAGGCACAGTGTTTGTCCCCTCCAGAAGACACAGCAACAAGATGCCATCTTGGAAGCAGAGAGTGAGCCCGCACCAGACACCAAATCAACCAGCATCTTGATGTTGGACTTCTCAGTCTCCAGAGCTGTGATAAATAAATTTGTATTATTTCTAAATTACCCAGTCTAAGATATTTTGTTATAGCAGCCTGATTAGACTAAGACAGGGCTTGAGAAACAAAGTTACAAAGATGGGGTTTTTAGAACCTAGATTCTTGGAGAAGGGGCCCTATGGACGTGGGACTGAGAACTCAGAAGGGTATGCTGCCAGCTGGTGCTGTTATATCTTGCTGCTGCAGTGGAGGGCCATCACCAAAGTGATGCCAACAGGACAGAGCAAAACAGAAAAGAGCAAGTTCTTTTTCCCTCCTCCAGCTTTCCAATCTCCCTCAAGTGCCCTCCACATCAGCAGCTTCTAACAGGAAGCCATCTGGCAAAGAGGGAATTCATTTGTAGAGTCTCAGCCCCACGTCACAGAAGGAAGTATAGACGAGTAGGCATGTTGCTGAGAAGCAGTTGTTTAACAACCTTACTAGTGGCCGCTGGAGGCATGGCATCTGAAATCCCTAATCAGGATGCTGATGTACTAGGGTAACTCTACCATAAGAGAATTTTACTTAAGAGTGGGGTTTCCAAACACCGCATGTTCTCATTCATAAGCGGGAGGGCAACAATGAGGACACATGGAACACTGGGAGGGGAACATCACACACCGGGGCCTGTTGCGGGGTGGGGGGCCAGGGGAGAGCTAGCATTAGGAGAAATACCTAATGTAGATGATGGGTTGCTGGGTGCCGCAAGCCACCATGACACGTGTATACCTATGTAACAAACCTGCACGTTCTGCACATGTACCCCAGAACTTGAAGGATAAAAAAAGACTGGCGTTTCCCTAAAACACTGCTTGGAACCCGAGGACAAGAGTATAGGAGGGACTCCAGGCTATTGTGTTTTCTTAAACCGCTCACCGATGGCTTTCTCCACCTTCCTCCTGCTCCCAATGCTGCCTCTGCAGACCATGTAAGCTTAGCTAAGAGGGGGCTAACTCTGCACACACTTAGATCAATGCATACACCAATTAGAGCCCTAAAGAGTATATGGCATGGGACCATCTTTGTACTGTTAAGTAGCCTTGGCAGGCTTTCTTTCTTTTTTTAGCACTTAAACTTCCTTTTCTCATTAGCACAGTCTTCTGGAGGGAGAAGAACTAATTAGAGAACCTGGGTGACTTTGCCTCATACCTCCAACCTTTCCCAAACATCTGCCTTGCCTGCTAGAGACAGCCAGAGCCTGCTGCTAGCCGGCTTTCTCTTTTGAGAAACCATCAAAAACATTTGCAAATAAATGTGATTGCCTTAAAATGCAGGAAAGAAGCACATTTTCCAATGACAAGCCTGGGTGATTGCTCTGGCTTGTTTAATTAATGGAGAGTGCATCTGTTTTCGGAGGCCCTTTTGAATGTGTTTTCTGGAGTTCCTTAATTAGTTACAAAAAGCTGCAGGTGTACTGGCAGGGGAGAACAGTAGAGCTGGGATGTCTTCCAGAAGAGAAAATCTTTTTTAATGTAAATATTTAGTCATATGATGATGAGGTTCATTTTAAAGTTCTCTTCCCTATTTTGTCTGTGTGAAATGGTGTTGGAAGATATATTCGAGCTTCATTTGGATTGTTGACAAAATAAATTGAAATGGAAGAAACTAATTTTCATTATGACAGACACTTATACGCAGTTAGACCATTACCAGAATGACAAGTTATTCTCGTGTTGTCACTGTGAGACTACTGCCTGGCTTTTCAGGCAAAAATGCTTGCAAAGATGATAAGTGGTTGTGTACTAATTCTGAGAATTGAATTGCAATGTTACACAGTGGGACCCAGGGGGGCAATGAGGGAGGTTTTGGCCTCCTGGTAAGTAAAGATTGTCCTGGATGTGTTGGAAAGGTTTACCCTTCTGTAACAGTTTATGAAAAACTGAGATGTTGCCTCTTATGGCAGTAATTACCACCTCTGGATCTGAGATATGATATTACCAATTGAAAGGTGCTCAAGGCTGAGTTTAGAGCCTGTGATGATAGAATGTGTGGGTGTTAGAGGATTAGGACTGTGCACTCTGATCACCTATAGAAGGCTGGGCAAACTGTGGCCCATGGGCTAAATTTGGCCCACAATCTGTTTTTTTAAATAAAGTTTTATTGGAACACTTTTACTCCTATTTGTTTACATACTGCCACCATGGCAGAGTTGAGTAATTTCAACTGCTTGAAATATTTATCATCTGTCTCTGTATAGAAAAAAATTGCTGACCTCTGGATTATAAATACACTGTGGTCTATGGAACAAAGCCTGAGGAGAGGGGCTTCTATTGCTTTATTTCTAGATCTATAACAGAGCTAAAATTTCCTACTCTTTATGTCTTAAAGTGCTGTGTGTGATATATTGGTTGAACATTTTTTTCGAATGAGTTTTTGTATTTTTTTCACTAAGAAATATATCGTATAATTGAGAAAGCAGAAAATATGTCTTCATTTCTGCCTTGATGCTCTCTATGCTATGAACAAAGATTAAGTGATTCACTGAAACAAAATAACTTGAATTAGGCACTTCTGTTTTCCATTATGGTTCTACTTCTGCATCATCTGTAGCATTTACAAGACGAAAATTCAGTTTCACTCTAGAAGAGATGGACATGTAAGGCTCTCCTGGTGGCAGTTCACTGCTGCCTCTCACCCACGCATGTCCCAGGTCCAACTTCAGAAGCCTCAGTGCTTTACTTCAGTAACCACAAGAAGAGGCATCTCCATCCTGCAGATCTGACTTTTTTTTTTTTATGTTCAAATCTCACAACTTTGTTTTTAAGATTTCATAAATCAGGGTTATGCTTCTGGGCCTGGATTAAAGTTTGAAGGCAAAATTGATTTTAGCAAAGCATTCTGTGAGCATTTAGGTGCAGCTTGGTGAGCTGAATTAATGCCTCTCTTTTGTTTGACTCCAGCCGCATCATCATGGTGCCCACATAAATAATGCAATTAAGAAGCTGAGAGAGCGGGTCTTATAGAAGCTGCTATTATGTAGCTGGGTGACCTTGAACAACTCACCTGCTTCCTCTGGGTTTCATCCACAAATGAAGGGTTTGGGATAGATGGTCTCTAATCCCTGTCTGTTTAAAAAAATTAGCATGCAGAGACTGATTTCTATTATCTGGGTGGTGGAGCGATAGTCTCATTCAACATATTCTTTATCTTCTAATTCTGCACACCCCATTAAGTCTGGTCTTTGCCAGGGGCCCTTAGGTAACTAAACAAGGTGGGATTGGCTGGCAAGTAGGAGTGTGCAATCAGGGCTCTTACAAGTGTGCAAGCAACAGAAACTGACTCTCTGAAACTTCAGAAAAGTGATGCACTGAAAGGGAAATGGAGAACTCACAGAACCAGCAGGAAGGCTGGAGAGCAGCGACCAAGGGAGTGACCCTGGAATACATGCTGGCTGCAGGTGCTTCTACCTGACCCTCAGCTCAGCTCAGAACTGCTGCTATTCATTTATGTGAATTAGAAAAAAAGTGCCCGCTTGGCCACCACAAGCTAGATGTACGAGTTTGGTGAGTCAAGTGTGGGCTGCTATCCACACCCAGGCACCCTCAAGCAGTGATAAGGGTAGTCCTGTTCTCCCTCACCACTGCTGGACTGTCATCTCCACTACTGCTGGCTTTGGTAGTGTCCATTGTGCCAGGATTTATGTGTCACCCCCTTTAGATTTAGGGTTCTGCACAAGAGCACTGGTTTGGCTTACTTTGAGCATGCATCAGATGCAAGGAGTGGAGAAGGGGAAATACACATGCCCTTTGGCTACAATAGGGAGATTTTGGCTGCTGTCTCCCTGTGGTTTGGGTTCCACTCAATTGGAGAAATATTTTCATGCTAGATAGCCTCACAAAAGACAACAGTATAACTGCAAAGTGTGCAAAGTACAGATGCACAGGTTGTTCACTGAACTGTTTTGTTCAGTGAATCACTTACTGTTAGTTCATAGCATAGAGAACATCAAGGAAAGAATGGAAACAGTTTTCATTTTCTCAATTACACAGTATGTTTCTTAGTGAAAAAACGCAAAAATTCATTCAAAAAAATCTTCACCCAATATGTCCCACACAGCACTCTAAGACATAAGGAGTAGGACGTTTTAGCTTTAACTTACAGATCTGGAAACAGGCCTGGAAAAAGGACAAGAGAAGCCATGGCCCCTCTCCTTAAGCTTTGCCCTGTAGAGCACAGTGTCCTTATAATTCAGAGGTCAGTAAACCCAACCCTTCCCTTTCTTTTCTTTTCTTCTTTTCTTTTTCTCTTCCTCTTCTCTTCTCTTCTCTTCCTCTCTCTTTTATTTTTTCTCTTTTCTTTTTGAGTCAGAGTCTCCCTCTGTCACCCAGGCTAGGGTGCAGTGGCACAATCATGACTCACTGCAGCCTCAGCCTCCTGGGCTCAGGAGATCCTTTCACCTCAGTCTCCTGAGTAGCTGGGACTACAGGTGTGTACCACCATGCCCAGCTATTCTTTAACTTTTTTGTAGAGATAGAGCCTTGCTGTGTTGCCCAGGCTGGTCTTGAACTCCTGGGCTCAAGTGATCCTCTTGCCTTGGCCTCCCAAAGTGCTGGGGTTACAAGTGTAAGCCGCCACACCTGGCCTAGCAAACTTTTTCTATAAAAAGACAGATGGTAAATATTTTAGACTGCCACAGCTATGCAATTCTGCCACCGTGGCACCATTCACATTGTAGTCTAAATGCATGGTGTTCATTGGGGTTCTGCAGGGCACAGCAGTTGCAACTGTGTAGTAATCAAACTCATTCACCTTCTCTTTCTGGCATTTTGTGAATGCTGACTCAGCAGTCCCCAGTCCCTTTTCTCTTCAGAGAACATCACATCAAATTCAGAATTATACCAATATTATCAATACATTGAGCAGGAGCAAAGATTTAATTGTTGGCTCCTTAATGTGACTTAGGTTGAAATAGGCCAACTGTCATTCAAATGTTTTCACAAATACAAAATGACAAGTTGATCATTTGCCTATTTTCAGAGAGTTTGCTTCACTTGGATGATTTGTCTTTTTTTTCAACCTTTACAAAATTTAGTTTCTTCTGTTCAGAAGAATTTGCTCTGGAAACACCATGGGGATGTCATGAAAGAAGTTAATATTTAAACTTGCAGCAGACATGTTTATATCGAATGCTCAAGTTTGAATGCCAAAAGAAGGAGAGAGATTTTTAGTGATTTTATTAACAAAATGCCTTCAACAGTTGGTAAGGGTTTAAAATCAGAATTTTGAAGGAGACAGTTTTCCTTCAACTGTCCTACAAAATCCTGTACTTTGTTCTCTTTGGTTGAGCTTTTATGTTCATTTTCCTGAGTTTAATAACAGAAAATTATTTTCCGCTATTTTTTCTAGAAGCCTATGTTTTGACATAAAACCAAGAAGCATTTCCACTTCTCACATTTTAGTTTCCTCACTTCTCAAAGCAAAAGTAGTTCAATTAAATATCATTGGAGGGCTCCTTCGAGGCAGAGACCTTTGGAAATTGCTCTAACCCTTTAACATTTAGAAAAGCATATTTATAGAAGCAGAATGTCTTTGCAGTATGTGCTTGCTGTTCAGAGAGGGAAAAACTCCCTGCACTTTGAAGAATGAAGTAATTCCATTTCAAAGCCGGCCATTAGGAGTAATGGAGAGGCTGCCCAGATGGATCCTCAAGTGTCACGGGTCCATCAGACTGGATTCATGTTTAGGTTTTAAATTAACTTCAAGGAGAAGGATCACTTCTGTTTTCACTGGGTTAGGGGAACATCAGGGTGGAGATTTTGTGGGGTAGATTTTGAAATCACAAGAGGAAATTTCCTCCATGCTAAGTGGGGGAGCATGTACCCCATCTATCCTCTCATTCTCCTACATATCCATCCTCCCTCTGTTTATCCAGCTCTTCAGTTGTCCCAGAATTTATTCAATAAAGTTTATCGAGCACTTACTGTGTATCAGCTCATATATGGGAATGGTGCAGAGAAATATGGAATGCCAGAAAAACAGATTCAGGAACAGCAAGGGATAAAAGGGAGGGAGGGGAAGGAAGTATGGCAGGGTGGGGCTAGGGAGGTGGGGACAGCAAGAGGAAGTGGGTCCGATGTATTTTTACATCAGTATTTTAAACTTTTTCAGATTCGCCCTCCAATTACTCGATGTGGTTTCTCTGCTGTGTAGAATTTCCATGACCAACCGCATAGACACCAGGGCCTGCTTGGGAGTGGAGGTTGGGAGGAGGGTGAGGATTTAAAAAGCACCTATTTGGGCCGGTGCCTCATGCCTGTAATTCCAGCACTTTGGGAAACCGAGGCAGGCATATCACTTGAGGTCAGGAGTTCGAGGCCAGCCTGGCCAACATGGTGAAACCCTGTCTCTACTAAAAATACAAAAATTAGCCTGGCATGGTGTTGCATGCCTGTAATCTAAGCTACCCAGCAGGCTGAGGCAGGAGAATCGCTTGAACCCAGGAGGTGGAGCTTGCAGTGAGCCAAGATCGCCCCACTGCACTCCAGCCTGGGCGACAGAGTGAAACTCCATCTCAAACAAACAAACAAACAAACAAACCAAAAACCCACGAAAAAGAAAAAACAAACAGAAAAAAAAAAACCCAAAAACAACAATAAAACCACCTATTTGTTACTAAGCTCATTACCTGGGTGATGAAATCATCTGTACACTAAATCCCTACGAAATGCAATTTACCCATGTAACAAATCTTCGCATGTACCCCTTGAACCCGAAATAAAGGTTGGAAAGAAAATGAAAATATACAGATAAAACAACAATCATAACAACAAAAACCCTAAATACACATTGACACCAGGACTATGCCGGGCCTTGGTAGATAGTGGTGGAAAAAGAAAAAGACATGTTCTCTGGCCTTACGGAGTTCACAGCCTGGTAAGGAACAAATACAAGCAAATCAACATCTATTTATAGTTGTGATACAGGCCACAGAGGAAAAGTGTGAAAGTGCAGTGATGATTTACTGTACAGTCATTGCAAGCCAGGCACTGTTCTAGGTTCTTAAATGTGTCATATCTCATTTATTCCTCAGAACAAACCTATTTTTATTTCCATTTTTACAGATTAGGTTACTGAAAACAAAACTGTGAGCATGGGGAGACTTTGTTGTGATCAGAGAAGGCATCCTGAGGAACACACACATGAATAGGGGTTAGCTAGGCAAAGACAGGGGGGGAATGTTCCAGGCAGAGGTAATGAACAGTTCGTGTGAAGGTCCTGGGGCAGGAAAGAGCCATGGAGAAAGTCAAAGTCAGCCAGCGAGGAGCCTGGAAAGGAATGGATGATGAGATCAGGATAGGGTGGGCGATGGAGGACTTTGTAGGCTGCGCAGGGAAGAGGTAGGTGGTCATTGTAAGAAGAATGGGGTGGCACTGAGGAGGTTTTGCAGGGATAGTGTGAAGCATAGCTCCAAGCGGAAGCCCTGAAATAGAAATATCACAGTTCTTGGCTGTCTGTCCACTTGTGGCTGACAAGCTCTCTCTGCAGTGTGTAAGCCTGCTGCAGGATGACACCTCCAACAATTCATATGTTTTGCAGATTATAGTTTCATCATTATTTAAAAATACTCAATGCGAAAAGGTTGGATTGAATTTGAAAAGCATTTGCATTATTACAAGAAATTTCCACATGCCAAAGAGCTATTAGATACTTTAAGTATGGAATTATTGTTAAAATATTAAAATATTTCATTTTTTATTTATAAAATTGTGCATTTATAAAAAACTGTGCATACAAGTTTTCCCATGGATGGTGACCACTGGGAATTTGGAGAGATCGTCATTAACAAGTCTTTATCAGAAATTGCGTGGTCATTTCAAGCATAAAATATAATGCAAAAAAGTTATATTCACCAAAGCAAGCCCAAGCTTCTTAATAAAAAAATTAAAACTATTTTAAACACAGAGCTTATAAATTTTTTGCTTCCCCCAGGCCCTCCTGCCCAGTGGGGCCTCAATAGGAAAACACACCACTGTGGGAGCCAGTGTCCTTGCAGCTCCCAGAATAACCACACCTCCTACCACACGGCCCTCTCCAGGTTCCCAAAGCAGGCAGTCTGTTCTTGTTCCTAACGGTAGGGGTCATCATTTCCCTTTTGTAATTTTTTGGAGACAGAAGCCAGTGCCTTCTATATTTTCATAGAAGGCTTAACTATATTTTTCCTTTTTTTTTTTTTGTTTATGGCATTAATCCTGAGGTTAGGGTCAGCCTGTGGTGAGCAATAATACATTTACCCTTTGACTTCATGCACTAAGATGTAATTGATCATTTGTGGTCTCATTTCCAGGAGCTGGGAGCCTCAGTTCAGTTTAAGATAAATGGAGACAGGAGAACCCTTGTTTTAGTGATGTCTTGAAAAGAGCAAAGCACAGATATGACTGACTTATTTTATGGACTCCACTATCCCTCTCATCTTTATTTAAAGCAAAAAATTTTTTTTCTTTCACTAAGTGATTTGTTATTTAACATTTTATAGCCAGAGTCAGATCCTGGTGAGGGTAATTACCCTTAGAATGCACATTAGTGTCTAGTTGGTAAATAAACTTGAGGCATTTCTGAATTAGGCATAAAATAAAGATGAAAACGTTGACTTCTAAACGAAACCGTAGCATAGAATTCTACATGGCGTGTGCTGTGTTGCTCCTTTGATTATAATTTTATTGCTGCTTCCATTACAAAACAATTATCCAATGCATTTTAACTCGAACATAAAGAGCCATTTCTGGTGAAATGACAGTAACTGAAACTATTTGTTGAAAGCCTACTCAATCGACAAATAACATCATCTCTTCTGTAATCTTAATCTTCACAATGTTCCTGAAAAGTAAGTATCACTGGATTTGATAGACAAAGAGACTGAACCAAAGAGAAAAAAGGAAGATAAGATGACAAAACTAATAAGGGGGCAGAACTAAAATTCAAACCCAGGTCTCAGACACTCAAAAGGCCCCTGGTCTTGCCATGATACCACTTTGGGCTCTGAATGCTTTCATGAATGCTTTGCCTTTACCTTTTATTTTTTTCCCCTTTCCCTCTTTTCATTTTCCTTTTGGTTTGGTTTTCTTGTTTGTCAGTTTGAGGCTCTAGACATAAGATCTTTTCAATTCACACAAATAATGTGTGTCTGGACTTTAATTTGGCCTGAGACTTAAGGAACATCCCTAGAGTAGTCTAGTTAGTATCTTGCTCCTCCTAAGAGAGAAACAGTATGTGCTCAGTATATTTTTAATCTTCTCAATGGATGCAGCAGCCAATTGAATTCTTCAGGGATTTAGTTTCTTCTGTCCGTGGGGCATTCTCCCTTTATCCTTGAGCAACAAAACTGGTTGTTGAAAGAGAACCTTGGTCCAGCAGGGCCTGGGGTAAGGAAAGAGCCCCAGATAAAGAAGTTTATCTCCTGAATGACTGGTCTACATCAGGCCACTGGGGAGTTCCCAGTTAATGCCCTTGATTGGACCACCCTGACTCTCAGGAGTCTGTGATGGGGCTCTACAGATGTAATGACTGCATGGGGCTTTCTGCAGGGTTGTCTCATCCAGGTATCCCAGGATGATTCTGGTCTGTGGCCAAGCAGATGCCATCTTCATGAATTCTTGCTTTTTTGCATAGTGGGGAGAGTGGGGCAGAAGACTCCCCATTTTTCCATAGTGGAAGAATAGTGGGGCAGAGGGTACTCCTTTCTCCCATCTCAGAGAGCAGCCTGCCTAGCTGTCCTCCCTCTGAGGCCAACTTCAGGTTCAGACATTGAGGCTCTGCATCCAACTGTGTCCTTGGGGGAACACAAGATGCCAACTCTTCTTTCCTCCTGCCCCTTGCCACTAGTGTCCTAGGAGTGTCTCCATTTTTAATGAAACTCTAGGATATAAGAGTTCACAATCTTATATAATATTATTTGATTATTTAAATTTGTTCAATATTTGTCTTTCTTTGCAGCTAATTTATATAGTGCATGCTATAAGGAAGTGTGCAAAGTGCCTTCCTGGACTCCATGAAATAGGCTTTAAGCAAGGAGTAAACTGAGGCTCACAGATGTTAGAGGATTTGTCTAGGTCACACAGCTGGGTCCTCCATACAATAGGCTGGAACAGCCTAGAGAAGAGAATTTTCAGGAGGAAGATAATCTGATTAAAGTTCATATAACTACTAAGGAAATGGAGGGAGTCAGCATGATCCTGTTAAGTGATGCTTGGAAGATCTTTTCATATATATATATAGAAACCGAGTCTCACCCTTGTCGCCCAGGCTGGAGTGCAGTGGCACAATCTTGGCTCACTCCAACCTCTATCTCCCAGGTTCAAATGATTTTCCTGCCTCATCCTCCCAAGTAGCTGGGATTACAAGCACATGCCACCGCCTGGCTATTTTTGTGTGTGTGTGTGTGTGTTTTGTAGAGATCAGATTTCACCATGTTGCCCAGGCTGGTCTTGAACTTCTGACCTCAGGTGATCCACCCTCCTCGGCCTCCCAACATGCTGGGATTGCAGGTGTGAACCACTACACCTGGCCCTTTTCTCATCTTTTTATAGGAACTTGGCCTTCAGGTCCCAGCTCCAGTATCCTAAGCCTTCCTTCACACCCTTCCAGATGGAGCTAATCACTGCTCCTCGGTTTTCCATGACACTGGATTCTTAAGGATCATTCTTAGAGCATCCAACTCACTACCGTGTTATTGTCCTCTGTGTTAGTCAGGGTTCTCCAGAGAAACAGAAACAACAAGATGTGTGTATACAGAAAGGTTTACTTAAAGGAATTGACTCAAGTGACTGTGGAAACTTGGTTAGCTTAAAATCTGATGGGTAGGCTGGAGACCCAAGGAAGAGTTTCAGTTTGAGTCCAAAGGCTGTCTGCTGGCAGAATTCCTTCTTATGAAGCGGAAGTCAGTCTTTGTTCTATTTAGGGCTTCAACAGAGTGGATGAAGCCCACCCACATGGCAGTCTGCTTCACTCAGAGTCCCCTGATTTAAATGTTAATCTTATCCCAAACACCATCACAGGAATATCCAGAATAATGCTTCACCAAATATCTGGGCGCTGTGGTTCAGGCACGTTGCCATATAAAATTAACCATCACATCCCCATTCCCGGGTTTGTCTTAACTGCTAGACTGTGGGGTCCTCTGGAGCAGGGACTATCTTTTATCTTTCTTTCCAGCACTCAGAAATGAACATACAGCAGGTACTCAATACATTCATTTTGATTTGAAACAAACAAACAAAATAAACAAACACCCCAAATTGCTTTCAAAAATAGTATTCCTTTTATTGCTACTGCAATTCTCTGGGGTAGGCATATGCATTCCCCAACTCTTTAATAAGAGGAAACAGAGATTTAAGGAAATGTGCCCATGATCACAAACCAGATAAGTGGCAGAGTTCTAGGCTCTGTGCTTTTTGCACTATATAGCACAATGTCCTTTGATTTGATAAAAATGTCAGAGGAGGTGGTCTGGGGTCTGGGGTATTCTCAATCAATGTCTTACAGAAACTGTTATTCAAAATCTAGCCCAACTGTGCTCAGCAACAATGAGAATTTTATTAAGACCTATCATTTACCTATCAAAATCAATCAGCTATTTTCTGAACAGCTGCTAAGTGCCTGTCCTTGACTGAAGACAGGTGATTGATGTATTTCTTTATCCATCTATTCCTCCATTTCTCGATTCCTCCATCTTCTCCTCCCTCTCTCTCTCCAGCCAATACTTACTGAACATCTACTATGCACCAGGCCCCAGGGGAGGTGCTAGGGCCACAGTGATGGCTAAGACCTAGTCCTGTTCTCAAGATGCTCATAGTCAGGGTGGTGGTGGGGGGAAGCAGTGTGTCATCCACTAGTGAGAAGGGATCAACTGCAGCACCCATCTCTAGAGGCAGGGAAGGCAGTGAGCATCATCACGCCTGTGATCCCAGCAGGGACTTGGGATACAGTAGGAATGCCTGTGGGCAAAGTGAGAATGACCTCTGGGATTCTCAGGCATGTCACAGGAAGGAGAAAGAGAATGAAGGATGATGTGCTTTCCTTTGTCCTTCATTTGAGTCTGAGAAAGGCCACATATCTTTGCCAAAGGCAGCATTGCCCTCTGACAGCCTGAATTTTTTAGCATTTTTATCGTCATCACATGATCATCATCATCATCGTCATCAATTATTATATGAATATTTATCACCAGATATTCAGAATCATCCGGTTGTAGCAGGATATTTGGAGCTTCCCTTTCTTTCCATTTGTCTTCCCTTCTCAGCTCCTAACCCCAAAGCCACATGGAGACAGTTGCCTAATTACTCTCAATTGAGTTCTCTTTTCAGTCTTTCTTTTTCATGGACAACCCCACCTGCAAAGCCTGCTGGGTGGAAGGTAGCTTTCATCCACCTCAGCCTTACAAGAACCTCTGAACCTTCTCACACACTGTTCTATGTGCTTGGCACACTCTTCTTTTTACATGGCTCTTCCTCATCCTTTTATGTCCTAATTCAGATGTCACCTCTTTGGAAAGACTATTCCTCTACCCCTCCCAATCGGCAATAGCTCCTTTCCCATTTGCTTCTCACTGTCTCTTATTGTCTGGTTTATTTAATTGTAGAAGGCCTCCCCCACTAGAATATAAGCTCTATGAGGGCAGTGACCTTGTCTGTCTTCTTCAATGTGCTAAGAACAGTGCCTTGCATGTATGGAGTATTCCATTCAATAGTTATTGAACAACTGCAAGAATGGTTGAAGCCACATATCCTGTCTCTGCATGGCACAGCACCTCTGACCCCCTGTCCCTGCTAGAACAGTCTTATGACAAGTGACTCATTACTTCCCACTCCTCATTCAGGTGGTTCTGATTCAGGACCCTTCATGGACGGCAGAACTTTGAGTAGAGGTTTCCCAGTCATGCTGAGCCATCCATCCTGAACTCTTTGGCACCTTCCTATGGGTTGGGTGGTGATGTACCCTTGCTGTCTCCTGCGCACATTCCCAACTAGACTGTGAGCTTCTCAATGCCTTGACATGCTATTTCATATCTCTGACAGCACTAGGTGTTCAGAAAATACCTGTGGGTGATCCAATTGTGGTTGTTTTAAAACCTGTAACTGTCCAGATTTGGATAGGGTCAAGCAGCTCCCTGATCATCCCCTATCTACAAGTGACAAACTCCTAATAGTATAGATCAAATAGGAATTTGATCTTCGGAGTCAGTCAGTTTGGATATAAGTTCCAGCTCTGCTACTGTGACTTCAGAGCAAGTCACTTAACCTATCTGAGACTCAATTTCCTCATCTGTAAAATGGGCATAATAATAGTACCCATTTTCAAGAGCTCATAAATGGAGGATGGTGTCCTGGACATGTCTGGAGAGCCAGAGGGGTGGGGAAGAATTTCTTTCAAGCTGTTGCTGCATTACAAACGCTTATTGAATATGGTGGACTCTTAGGAGCAGGAAGAATCTTGCTGCTGGTGGATGGCAGAGAATGGTAACAGGGATAGGAACAATATGAATATGATAAAAATCACAGTAAGGACTGTAGAGGGTTGCTCTGCCTCACAGGGTCATACAGATTTGGGAGTCTCAATCACAGTCTTGGAACTCCAGGCAAAGGGTAGACTATGCTAAGCTGCCTGCTCTGTTTAAAAGAGCTGACCTCTATAATAATCTTAGAAACATTTCCACCAAGAATACTTAAAATAAAAACACATATGTAGACTCATAGTCACATAAATTGGCATGTAAACAGTGAAACTTCTAAATCTACCAGATCATGAAATCTTTGAGGGGCAAGATTGATGGACGTTCATCATGGGATCCCTGTTGCCTGCAAGGCACCAGACACAGCATAAGCACTTAGGAGATGTGCTCGGTTGAATAAATGAATCTGGAGGCTGGGGGTGGTGACTCACACCTCTAATACCAACACTTTGGGAGACCACGGCAGGAGGATCGCTTGAGGCCAGTCTGGGCAACATAGTGAGACCCAATCTCTATAAAATAAAAAAATTAGCCGAGCATGGTGGCATGTGCCTTTAGTCCTAACTACTTGGGAGACTGAGGCAGAAGGATTGCTTGAGTACAGGAGTTCAAGGCTGCAGTGAGCTACAATTGTGCCACTGCACACCAGCCTGGGAGATAGTGAAAACTTGTCTGTGAACAAAATAAAATAAATAATATAAAACAAACGTGGAACTTGATATTTGAGAAGTATGTAATTCTTATGTTCCTATCCTCTCATATTTGAGAAGTATGTACTTCCTGTGTAATTCCTATGGTAGCAGTTATTCATGGTGGGAGGATTCAACTTTGTAGAAGGATTGTCTGAGGCATGGGCCAGGTAGGAGATGGGCTGGGTATCAGAACAGGGTGCATAGCTAGAAGTGTGCTTTTACTCATACACAGAGGCTAGGGGAAAGCAAGGTGGTTGGGAGAAGCTGCTTTAGAAATCCGGAATTGGGAAAGACCTGCAGAAATCAGTGGTACCAGCTCTTCCTCCTAGCACATGGAAATCTGACACTACTTATTTATTTATTTATTTATTTATTTATTTATTTATTTATTTAGACAGAGTCTTGTTCTGTTGCCAGACTGGAGTGCAGTGGTGCGATCTTGGCTCACTGAATCTCTGTCTCCCTGGTTCAAGTCATTCTGCTGCCTCAGCCTCCCAAGTAGCTGGGACTACAGGCACATGTCAGCACTCCCAGCTAATTTTTTATTTTTAGTAGAGATGGGGTTTCACCATGTTGGCCAGGATGGTCTCGATCTCTTGACCTTGTGATCTGCCTCCCAAAGTGCTGGGATTACAGGCTTGAGCCACTGCGCCTGGTCATTTTTTAAAAAAATATTTTTATTTTTATTATGGATATATATTAGTAGCATATATTTAAGGGGGTATGTGTGATTCTTGAGACAAACATACAATGTATAATCAATCATAACAATTGGGATATTCATCATCTCAAGCATTTATTTTTTTGTGTTAGAAACATCCCAATTCCACTCTTTTAGTTATTTTGAAATTTACAGTAAGTTATTATTTACTATAGCCACCCTATTGTGCTACAGAACACTGTTCCAACTGTATTTTTGTTTAAGAGGACACTATAAAATGGAAAGATATCCTATGTTCATGGATTGAAGAATCAGTATTGTTAAAATGTCCATACTACCTAAAGTGATCTATAGATTTCCCAGTTCTTTTCAAAAGTCTCCAAGGATGGGGACCATCATCTTTTCACTGGTGACTCTTTATGTCTGACCACTGTCTCTCTTGATGTATTGGAAGCAAACATCTCATTTTTGGGCCCCTAGGAAAATGTAAAGGAGAGCTCAGCATCCTCAAATGCTTTGTTGACCTCATTTACTGCAATGTCTTTAAAGCGTTTTAACCAGAGCTGACTAAGACACCAATGTAGGCCTTACAGATGAAGGAGGTTCAACAGGACAGGCAAATCACAGTATTCTGAAAGCTCCATCACCAACTATTAATGTTCTGACCCAGCTGGGGTTGTCAGCTCTAGGTGGCCAGGATGAAATAACCAAATGTTCCAAGGGTGAGTGGAATGTGGCCACGAGGTGCTCAACACAGCCAGCCACACTGAGTTTGGAAGGTGAGCTTTTATTTTGACATTTGGAAGGCCACAAGGTAGCTAGGGATTAGGAAAAAGGCTCCAGCACTGGATATGCAGTATGAATAGTAAGGTCCTCTGGGAAAACTAGGTGAGTGACTGGATTAAACTCAGAATAGTGATTAAAGGAGGGCTCTAATACAAATAGCAATAATTGCAAACAGTCATTAAGTTTTAATGACAAAATAGCTTTTGAAAAAAGCACTTGTAATATGCAAGGTATTCTGCTAAGCCCTTTATACATATTGTGTCAGTCAATATTCTCACCAAACTATGAGTTGAACATGATTATTATGCCTATTTTAGAGATAAAGAAACTGATTTATATGGCAGTTTAATAACTTGCCAGACCCTGTGTTAAAGACTTACTACCAGTGGTTATTAACTCTCAGTGATTTTGTCTTCCAGGGGATATTTGACAACATCTGCAGACATTTTTGGTTCTCACATGGTGTGTGGGGGTGTTCTATTGGTATCTAATGGGGGAGGCCCAGAATTCTGCTAAATATTCTACAGTGGATAGGACAGTCTGCTACCTGTGACCCCAACAAAAAAATGAGCTCAAAATGTCAATAATGCCCAGTTCGAGAAACCTTGCTTTATACAAGCTGTCTAATTTAATTCATTTTTAAAAAATAATTTTAATTTTAAGTTTCTGGGTATATGTGCAGGATGTGCAGGTTTGTTACATAGGTAAACGTGTGCCATGGTGGTTTGCTGCACCTATCCACCCATCACCTAGGTATTAAGCCCAGCATGGATAAGCAATTTTTCCTAATGTTCTCCCTTCCCTCACTTCATCCCCCAATAAGCCCCAGTGTATGTTATTTCCCTCCCTGTGACCATGTGTTCTCATTGTTCAGTTCCCACTTATACATGAGAACATGTGGTGTTTGGTTTTTTGTTCCTGCATTAGTTTGCTGAGGATGATGGTTTCCAGCTTCATCTGTGTCACTGCAAAGTACATGATCTCCTTCCTTTTTATGGCTGCATAGTATTCCATGGTGTATATGTACCACATTTTCTTTATCCAGTCTATAATTGATGGGCATTTGGGTTGATTCCATGTCTTTGCTATTGTGAATAGTGCTGCAATGAATATATGTGTGCATGTATCTTTGTAATAGGATGATTTACATTCATTTGGGTATATATGCAGTAATGGGATAGTTGGGTCAAATATATATAATTTAATTCTTAGAACAACCTTGATGAGTACATTGAGATTCACAGGGGTGAAGTCACCTACCCAAGGCCACACAGTTAGTGGCAGGGCTGTGATTTGAAGCTATGTACATCTAATTCCCAAGCCAGTGCTTAGTTTCCACGAGAAAACCATGGAAAATTGGATGCTAAAGCACTGTTATGAAAATGTGGACATTACCGGGGGTAAGCCACAATTTGGGGCATATCATGGGAGAGCAATGGTGAGCTTGGGGAATTGTGTTTTTGCTTGACATCAAGTGGAGGGCATGTCAGCACTAAGCATGTTCTGATGGGAGAAGGACATCACATAATGAACTTGGAATGAATATTGGCTATACATTTTTTTCAATCATTGATTCAGCATTTTTGGGGCACCAACTCTGTGCTTGGTGCTGTGATATAATGGGCAAAGGAGCCAGGCCAACTTCCTGCCCCTATGGAACATGTATTCAAGTGGGAGAGATGGACAATATGTCAACCAACAAATACAGAATAAATATATAACATGATTGTCACCTTGAAGAAAATGAGTAGGGTGTTGTAATATGGGTAATGGGTTGGTGGATATTTTATATAGGGAGTCAGGAAGGTCTTCCTGAGGTGGGACCGTGTAAACCATATGAAGGCTGGGAGGAAGCTGGGAAAAACGATGTCAGGCAGCAGGAACAACAAGGACAGAAATTTGTGGTAGGAATAGACCCAATGTGTTCTAGCAACAGACAGAAGGATAATATACAGGGCTATTCAAAGTACCAGTCTATGAGACGGTAAGGAGCTTGCACCAGAGTGTACATTAATGCACAGCTTCCTTCATTGAGAAAGTCTAATGTCCTAGTCCATTTGTATTGCTATAAAAGCATGTTTACTTGCCCCATAGTTATTCAGGCTGTACAAGAAGCCTGGCACCAACATCTACTTCTGGTGAGGGCTTCAGGCTGCTTCCAATCATGGTAGAAGGGGAAGGGGAGGAGCTGGTGTGTGCAGGCATCATACGGTGAGGGCGGAGGTAAGGTGGGTGGAGGGAGGTGCCAATTTCTTTTAAACAACCAGCTCTTGAGGGAGCTCTCATGGAAACTAGGGCAGCACAAAGTCGTTCATGAGGGATCTGCCCCCATGACCCAAACACCTCCCATTAGGCCCCACCTCCAACACTGGGGATCATATTTCAACATTAGATTTGTACGGGTCAAACAAACCATATTCAAACTTATAGCACCTGACCATGAGAAAATGTCAGTGGAACTAAGCAGTGTGCTTAGTGATGTAGTTAATTGACATTCTTGCCCAAGTGCCTCATCTCATCATAGACTGGTTAATTTTGTGGATGGTAGGTGGTCCAGGGCCACCCACTGAGTAATACTGAAGGGGCAGGGGCTGTTGGTGTTCTACTCATAACTCCCCAGCCTATATGGGTAGTCAGGGTTTACTGTGTCTTTCTGAGTGTTCTTCAGCCCCAGGTGAGTGCTCTGCCAGAGCTCTGGGAAGCTGTGTCCCCAAAATGACCCTCAACGATGTGGGCTGCGACAGGGTGGATAAACTCCCCAGCTTCCTCACCTTGTGCTGGCACAGCTCTCAGGCAGGTTCACATAGAGGCTCACCAGCAGAACTGAGCCCCAGTTGTCTGAAGAGGTGACCCACTTATTAATGCGCCCTGCCCCAACTTTCCTCTGTTCTCTGTTGCACTTTTCCCACTCCCTCATGATGCTTTCTGGGATCACCTCCCAAATTATCTACTTGAAACCCAATCCTTGTCTCCAGGTTTGCTTCTGGGCGAACCACACTAGAGAGTATGACTGGAATGTAACAAACAGAGGGCACCTGGTGTTGTGGATGTCAGAGACCTGCGCCGGGCCAGGTCATGCAGACCATGCAGACTATGAGAAGAAACTTGGACTCGATTCGAAGTGTGTGGGAGCCACTGAAGGGTTTTAAGCAGGATGCGGGGGCAGGGGATACTACATGATCCAATTTATAATTTAAAACACTTCTCTGGTTGCAATTTGTAGAATAGGTTGAACAGGAGCAAAAGTAGAAGCAGGCAATAAGTTGGGAAGTTTTTTGAAGCAGCCCAGGGCAGGGCTGATGGAAGCTAGGGATGGAGAGATGGAGGTGCCTGCAGAGATCTAAGATATATTCTGGGGGACAAACCAATAGGACTTGCTGGTAGATGGATGGTTGGGGACAGTGAGAGGGAGGGGTCAAAGATGATGCCTTGATTTCTGGACCTCTGGTGGGGATTAAAGGAGCCAGGAGGTATTCTGCCATGAAAGGCATTCACAAAGTGGATAATTAGGGAGAGTGTCTCCGCTTTCATAGTCCCCCCAAATTTAACTAAGCCACACTGGCTTATTTATGCAGTGAGTAAGTATGAACTGTATATATCTGAGTAGAATCTCAGAGACAATCTCTGTAAAATCACCACCACAGCCACAAAGAGAAGCTATCCCTTTACTTTACCAAGCATAGGGGCATTAACCTTAACAAGCTAAAAAATGAAGTGTAAGACCAGCCCAGTGACCATGACAGCTGCTGACAAGCTCACACAAAGGGGATGCCCTCAAAGTGAAATGAGGGACACTGAAGACATAGGGTGGAGACCTGGGACCAAGGCCCTGAGCTGCAATAGCCAGGAGCTTCTAAACCACCATCCTCAAACCATGGGAGGAAAGTGTGCATTTCCCAAGATCTGGCTGCAAAGGGAGAAAGTGAAGAAGAGACCCTGGGCCATGTTTTATTCAGAGTGTGACTTGTTCTGGACAGGGTATCTGGAAAAACACACAAACCAATAATACTGATGTCTTAACAAACAGACCAAGACCACTTAAACACACCAAATGATGGTTTCTGTAGGCAGCAATCTCCTTGGATGACTTAGAGTTACAGGTTTTCACAGAGAGTTGTCCAAAGTTTGCATGAGCTGCATTAAATTGCAGTGAGCATCTCACCACTGGATGGGACGAATACTTGGTAGCATTGCAAGAGGGGATATTGATGGGAATGGACTGATTCTGGTACTGAAATTCATCTGTTTCAGCACTTCCAGTTGATGATACAGGGCAAGCAGCTTCCATACAAGCTATGGCATTTGGGTTTAACTACGATTCTGATATCTGGATTTATTTATTTAGAGAAGGAGTTTTGCTCTTGTTGCCCAGGCTGGAGTGCAGTGGCGTGATCTCTACTCACTGCAAACTCTGCCTCCTGGGTTCAAGTGATTCTCCTGCCTCAGCCTTCCGAGTAGCTGAGATTACAGGTGCCTGCCACCATACCTGAGTAATTTTTTTTTGTAGTTTTAGCTGAGACAGGGTTTCACCATGTTGGCTAGGCTGGTCTCGAATTCCTGACTTCAGGTGATCCACCTGCTTTGGCCTCCCAAAGCGCTGGAATTACAAGCCTCAGCCACTGCGCCCAGCCTGATATCTGAATTTATATTTTGCTTTGTTTACCACTCTTTCTCTCTCTGTTTATTCTCACCAAGAACAAATTCTGTTTTAATCAAAGAGCCTGACCGCCAATGAGCACTGTCTAAAGCAGTGCATAGAGGGTGAGCATATGCTTTAGACTTAGATCAATAGGGTTCAAATCTCGGCTCTGCCCCTTACTAGCTGTGTGGTCTTGGGCAAATTAGGTAGGTACTGTGTACTTGAGCTTCTAATCGTAAGTGGGGTAATACCTGATAGGACTGCATGAAGACTAACTGTATCAATGCAGGAAAAGCATCAGGGCAGCACCTGGTTCTTTGTCAAGTCTCCATAAGTGCTGGTGATTGTGAGGTTTGTGTCTGGGGTCTGAAAGTGCATCTTGAGGAATGGTCCAATACAGCCTGAGCCAGGGCAATGTCTCCACGTTGAAGGGCCTGCATCCTTAGCTGAGGGAGAAGTCTCATCAGATGAACTGGTAGATGGTGACTTTGATTGCCTGTGGCCCCACAGCTCAGTGACTACACAGTAATTGCCACCAATACCATGCTGGCCTACCTGCCCAGACACTTAAGGAACCTTGGGAAAGGGTAGAGAGGGCTTTGAAAGGTACTTTGTTTTTACATTTTAAAAGTATTTTTAGCTTTTATTTTAGAATCAGATGGTACATGTGCAGGTTTGTTACATGGCATATTACATGATGCTGAGGTTTGGGTATGACTGATCCCATTATCCAGGTACTGAGCATAGTACCTAGCAGTTAGATCTTCAACACTTGCTCTCCTCCCTCTTCCCCCATCTGATGGTCCCAATGTGTCTATTGTTCCCAATTTTAAGTCCATGTGTGCTCAGTATTTAGCTTCCCCTTATAAGTGAGAATATGTGGTATTCCTGCATTAATTTGCTTAAGATAATGGCCTCCAGCTGCATCCATTTTGCTGCAAAGGACATGATTTTGTTCTTTTTTATGGCTACATAGTATTCCATGGTGTATATGTACTACATTTTCTTTATCCATTCCACTGTTGATGGGCACCTAGGTTGAGTCCATGTCTTTGCTATTGTGAATAGTGCTGTGACGAACATAGGAAGGCATGTGTCTTTCTTGTAGAATGATCTATTTTCCTTTAGGTATATACCCAATAATGGGGTTGCTGGATTGAACGGTAGCTCTGTTTTAAGTTCTTTGAGAAATCTTCAAACTGCTTTCCACAGTGGCTGAACTAATTTACATTTCCACCAACAGTGTATTAGTGTTCCTTTTTCTTTGCAACCTCACCAGCATCTGTTATTTATTGACCTTTTTAGTGATAGCCATTCTGATTGGTGTAAGATGGTATCTCACTGCAGTTTGGATTTGCATTTCTGTGATGATTAGTGATCATGAGCACTTTTTCATATGTTTGTTGGCTACTTGTATGTCTTTATTCGAGCAGTGTCTATTGATGTCTTTTGCCCACTTTTTAACGGTATTGTTTTTTACTTGTTAAGTTCCTTATAAATTCTGGATATTAGACCTTTGTTGAATGCAGTTTGTGAATATTTTCTCCCATTCTGCAGGTTGTCTTTTACTCTATTGATAGTTTCTTCCACTGTGCAGAAGCTCTTTAGTTTAATTAGGTCCCACTTGTTAATTTCTGTTTTTGTTGCAATTGCTTTTGAGGACTTAGTCATAAATTCTTTTCCAAGGCAGATGCTCAGAATGGTGTTTCCTAGGCTTTCTTCCAGGATTATTATAGTTTGAGATCTTACATTTAAATGTTTAAACCACCTTGAGTTAATTTTTGTATATGGTGAATGGTAGGGGTCCAGTTTCATTCTTCTGCATATAACTAGCCAGCTATCTCAGCACTATTTATTGAGTAGAGAGTCCTTTCGCCATTGATTATTTTGTCAACTTTGCCAAAGATCAAATGGCTATAGATGTGTGGCTTTATTTCTGAGTTCTCTATTCTGTTCTATTGGTTAATATGCCTGTTTTTGTACCAGTACCATGCTGTTTTGGTTACTGTAGCCTTATAGTATACTTTGAAGTTGAGTTACATGATGTCTCTGGATTTACTTGGGATTTTGCTTTCGCTATTCAGGCTGTTTTTTGGTTCCATATGAATTTTAGAATTGTTGTTTCCAGTTCTCTAAAAAATGACATTGGTAGTTTGATAGGAATAGTATTGAACCTGTAGATTGTTTAGGGCAGTGTGCACATTTTAGTGATATTGATTCTTCCAATCCATGAGCATGGAATGTTTTTCCGTTTGTTTGTGTCATCTCTGATTTCTTTTAGCAGTGTTTTTAGTTCTCCTCAGAGAGATGTTCCGCCTCCTTGATTAGCTATAGTCTTAGGTATTTTTTTAGTGTGTGTGTCTATTGTAAATGGGATTGTGCTCTTTATTTGACTCCCAACTTGAATGTTATTGGTGTATAGAAATGCTACTAATATTTGTATGTTGATTTTGTATCCCAAAACTTTACTGAAGTCTTTTATCAGTTCCAGAAATTTTCTGCAGAGTCTTTAGGGTTTTCTGGGTGTAGAATCATATAATCAGTGAAGAGAGAAGTTTGACTTCATTTCCGATTTGAATGCCTTTTGTTTCTTTCTTTTGCCTTATTGGTTTGGCTAGAATTCCTAAAAGGTACTTTAAATATTGCTCTCTATCACTTTACAAGTAACATTTCTATTTTTTTCTGGTTGTTACAAAAGGAATCTCTTTCTTTCTTTCTCTCTTTCTTTCTTTCTCTTTCTCTTTCTTTCTTTCTTTCTTTCTTTCTTTCTTTCTTTCTTTCTTTCTTTTCTTTCTTTCTTTCTTTCCCTCCCTCCCTCCCTCCCTCCCTCCCTCTCTCTCTCCCTTCCTTCCTTCCTTCCTTTCTTTCTTTCTTTCTTTCTTTTCTTTCTTTCTTTCTTTCCCTCCCTCCCTCCCTCCCTCCCTCCCTCTCTCTCTCCCTTCCTTCCTTCCTTTCTTTCTTTCTCTTTCTTTCCCTCCCTCCTTCCCTCCCTCCCTCTTTCTTTTCTTTCTCTCTTTCTCTTTCTTTCCCTCCCTCCTTCCCTCCCTCCCTCTTTCTTTCTTTATTCTTTCTCTCTCTCTTTCTCTTTCTTTCTTTCCTTCTCTTTCTTTCTTTCCCTCTTTCTTTCTTTCTCTCTCCCCTTCCTTCCTTCCTTCCTTCCTTCCTTCCTTCCTTCCTTCCTTCCTTCCTTCCTTCCTCCCTCCCTTCCTCCCTCCGTCCCTTCCTTTTGAGACAGTGTCTCACTCTTTCACCCAGGCTGGATTGCATTGGCATGATCGTAGCTCATTGCAGCCTCGAACTCCTGTGCTCAAGTGATCCTCCTGCCTTGGCATCCCAAAGTACTGGGATTACAGACTTGAAGGAATGTGTTTTCTTTATGGCAAAATTGGAAAATCTAGAAAAGCACGAAAAGCAAAACTAAAAACCACCTCTATCCTGTCACCTAGAGATAACCACATGTGCAATCATGTAATTCCAGCACTGTTTTATGTGATCATTAATAGCTATATTTATTTAGTGTTAGCTATGTGTTTTATTAACATGTGTGTTTCCCACTTTGGTCTCATTTATTCTCATGACTTTGTGAAGTAGGTGCTTTTTTTTTTTTTTTTCATTTTACAGATTAAAAAACAGGTTCAGAGAAATGTGACTTGCTTAAGGTCACTGTTCATTCTCTTGTATAAAATACTTTTTCCTTTTAACAATATATTATAAGCTTTTCCTCCACAGTTCAACATATTTCTACAACATTATTAAGGCTTTTAAAAGTTTAATTTTATAAGTAGGTAATACATTCATGAGGTTAAAAATATATGAACAGGTTGGTGGGAATGTAAATTAGTTCAACCATTGTGAAAGACAGTGTGGTGATTCCTCAAAGACCTAGAACCAGAAATACCATTTGACACAGCAATCCCATTACTGGGTATATACCCAAAGGAATATAAATCATTTTGTTATAAAGATACATGCACATGTATGTTCACTGCAGTACTATTCACAATAGTAAAGATATGGAATAAACCCAAATGCCCATCAATGATAGACTGGATAAAGAAAATGTGGTACATACACACCATGGAATACTATGTGGCCATAAAAAGGAAGAAGATCATGTCCTTTGCAGGGACATGGATGGAGCTTGAAGCCTTTTTTTGGTCATTAGTTATCATTAGTTTATAATAAAAGAGAAATATGGAAATTATTTACATGATGAAAGATTTCAGCACTTCAGTGGAATGGGCAGCTTCATGTTGATGCCATTTCAACAGTGACTTATTTCAGTCTATGTACTTTCCAAGAATGTCACCATCTCTAAATAGGAAAGAATCCTTGTCATCTAGAACTACTTTGGTGCCTCCATATTCTGGCAGAAGAACTTTATCTCATGCTAACTGGTTGAATCTCTCCACCCTTTCCTTTAGAACCCAATCCAACAGCGACTACTGTTGCTTGCAGTATTTTTCCTTGAGATTTTTCTGGAAGCATAATGCCTTCTTTGGTTAGTTTCAGCAGCACTCCTTTCAACCAATACTCGGTCAAAGAGTGGAAGAAACTTTCTAAACGCTTGTCCTGCCATGACTCCCTCCGCCTCAGACTCGTACTCTGGTGTAGCATAGTGCCGCAAGGAGAGACTCGTGGTCCGGCCCTGGCGACACGTGAAAAAACCGGAGCTTGAGCCTTTATCGTCAGTAAACTAATTCAGGAACAGAAAACCAAACATCGCATGTTCTCACTTACAAGTGGGAGCTGAACGACGAGAACACGAGGACACAGGGACGGGAACAACACACCCCTGGGCTTGATGGGCGGTGTTGGGGGAGGAAGAGCATCAGGATAAATAGCTAATGCATGTGGGGCTTAATACTTAAGTGAGGGGTTGATAGGTGCAGCAAACCACCATGACACACGTTTACCTATGTAACAAACCTGCACGTCCTGCACATGTATCCCTGAACTTAAAATAAAATTATATATATATGGGTTTATAGTAAAGAGTTTCCTTTAACCTTTGTGCCCCATCTGACCAGTCCTCCTACCAATAACTTGTTCTTTCTTGAGTCTCTTTCCAGAATCTCATGATTATATAAAGAAATATACACATATGTTTTTATTTTTCTGCAAAATATTGCATGCTATAAACACTGTTCCTCACCTCGTTTTTTCACTTAACAAAGTATCTGGGAGAATTTTCTATATTAAATATATAGAGAACTTTCTCATTTCTTTGTACCACTCTGCAGTAGTCTACTGTATGAACATACTACAATTTATTTAACCAATTCAGTATTGACAGACATTTGAATATTTTCCTCCATATTTTGCCCTTTGAATAACGCTGTGATGCATAACATGGCAAATGAGCCATTTTATATTTTTAAAAGGCTCCATGGTACTCCTGTTGAGTTATGTGCTGCAATTTATTTAACCAATCCACTAAGGATGGATATTTAGGTTATTTCTGGGCTTCCCTTATGATAAATAATGCCCCTGTGAACATTTCTGCCTATAAGCCCTTGTGCTCACTTTTGATCTTTCTTTAAGGGAAATGTTATGAGCATCATTAAGACTTTCAATATGTACTGCACACCTGCCTCCAGGAAAAGCAGTGACAATTGCTGGTGGCTGGATCTGAGAAGGTTGATGCCTGGTAAAAGTGCCCCAAAAGGACATTCTTGGGAGATGGCAGCTGGGGGTACATGAGAGAAATGAGGAAGGGTAGCTCAAGCCACAGGTCAGGAGCAGCCAGAGCTGGAAAGTCCTTCAGACATCTTTACCAAGAAAGTAACCATGCTCAGTGAGAGGAAAAGCCTTACCTGAGTTCATATGGGCTGGAGCTGGGACTGAGTCTTGAAACTTCTGAGTTACTGCTCAGGCCATAGCTCAGTGATTAGGGGCATGAGCTCTGAACTCGGACTACCTGGTTTTGAATTCTCTTAAATCTTTGCTAGCTTCATGCTTTGGTACAGGGTACCATACCTCTTTCAGGCTCTCTTTGCTAGCTTCGTGTTTTGGCACATGGTACCAAACCTCTTTCAACCTCAGGTTCCTCATCTGTAAAACAGAACACACTCCATTTAATTGTTGTAGGGAATTAAAGTAGATAATCTGGTATAGCACAGTGGCCAGCACACACATTTTTTTTTTTATGTTATTAAATGTATCTGTCATCATTATCGTTATCAATTTATTCCTGGTGTCTCTGAGTTAATCCAAATAAAAATAAGCAGCATGGGAGATACTTCCTAGGTGCCAAGTAAGACTCAGGCCGTTGATTGATAGATACACTTTGATGGCTATAGGGATGTCCTAATATCTCCAAAGGTCTAATCACTTATTCTGCTATAGGCCTCTTCACCAAGCCTTGAAGTTCTGGAGGCAGAGGTCTTGGGGACAAGCAGGCTGAAAGTTTCCATCCATTTCTTTTTTTAATGATACAAATATTTGTACACATTTATGGGATACATGTGATAATTTATTATATTTGTTACACAGACTGTGTAATGATCAAGTCAGGGTATTTGGGGTGTCCATCACCTCGAGTATTTATCATCCCTATGTTATGGAAACACTTCAAGCCCTCTCTTCTAGCTATATTGAAATATATGATATATTATTGTTAGCTATAGTCACCTTACTCTGCTATCAAACATTAGAACTTATTCCTTCCATCTAACATCTAACTGTATGTTTGTATCCATTTGCCAACCTCTCTTTATCCCTCCCCCTAATGCCTTTCCCAATCTCCCCATTTCTTCTTTGCTTATGTCCTAGAAGATTGGACCACTCTGACTGACTAGAGGTACACTTCACTTTGTGAAACCACAGTGGTCCCCTGATAGTGCAGGGCTTTCTGGCTGCTAGTGTAACCTGGTCCGCTAATCATTCATTAATTCAGCAAATATGTATTAAGGGTCCACTATGTGTAAGGTGATAAGGATTCAATGTGAACAAACACTTGATTCTTGCTTAAACGAAGCTTAGTATATGGCGGGGGTGTATCAGTCAGCTATTGTAGTATAACAAACAACTCCAATATTTTAGTAGCATGCAGCAATAAGCATTGGTTTTGCTCATGCCTCTGTGGTTGGCTAGGGTATGACTGATCTAGCTGGGCTCAGTGGGGCATTCTAAATTGCAGGGTGAGTCTGGGCCTGATCGACACAACTTTTGTCCTCCTTGTGTCAGAGGACTAGCTGGGCATGTACTTCTCATGGTGATGGCAGAAGCACAAAAGGCCTCTTAAGTTCTAGATTCAGAAATGGCACACCATTACTTCCACCCTCATTCCATCAGCTAAAGCAACTCATATGGCTGAGATCAAAGTTACGGGATGGAGATTGCAAAACCACATGGCAAAAGGTGCAGGCAAAGGGAAAGATAAAGAATTGGGGGCAGTTTTTCAGTCTGTCACAGAGGAACACAGACTTTGATCCAATCGTCCCACAAAAATGTCATTATAAACTGTGACTTATTTTGCGAAGAAAAGTTCCTGAGTATGATAGAACTGACCTGGTTAGAGGCACTAGGGACAAGTTTCCTAAAGAAATGATGTTTAGGATGAGAGTTCAGAATGACAGGGAAAGACATCCAGCAAAAGGAAACAGTACATGCAAAGTTCCCAGGTCAGGTGGAAGCTCGTGTTCTGAGCAAGGGAGAAGGAGTGAGATGAATTTGGAGAAGTGGGCAGAGACCATATTATCAAAACTCTTGTATTAGTCTGTTTTTGCACTGCTATAAAGAAATACCTGAGACTGGATACTTTATAAAGAAAAGAGGTTTAATTCGCTCACAGTTCTGCAGGCTGTACAGGAAGCATGGCCTCAGAAAACTTACAATCAAGGTGGAAGGCAAAGGGGAAGCAGGCATGTCTTACATGGTCAGAGCAGGAGGAAGAGAGAGAACGGGGAGGGGCCACACGCTTTTAAACAACCAGCTCTCATGAGCAGTCACTCACTATCATGAGAACAGCACAGAAAAATAAATCTGCTCCCATGACCCAATCACCAGGCCTACCTCCAAATGGGGATTACATTTCAACATGAGGTTTGGGCAGGGACACAAATCCAAACCATATCACCCCTGAAAGCTCTGCCAAGGATTTCGATCTTGGTCCTAAGAGCAGCTCATGTCTTGGAAATGCAGAGCACTGACTTCTTGTCTGTTCCTTTGCTAGGAGTATGCCCATCCTTCTCCTTGCACAGTCCTGTTCATCCCTCAGGGTGCATCAGGAATATCACCTTCAGAAGCATTTTAGCTTCTCTGATGTTATGGACTGAATGCTTATGTTCCTTCCTGCCAAATTCACATGTTGAAATCCTAATGCCTAATGTGATGGCATTAGGAGGCAGGGCCTTCCAGAGGCAATTAGGTTTTGAAGATGGAGACCTCATGAATGGGAATAATGTCCTTATAAAAAGGGCTCCAGAGAACTCTCTTGTGTCCTCTTTTCACTGTGTGAGGATAAAACAAGAAGTCATCAGTCATCAGCTAAAGAAAGCCCTCATCCCTATCTGACCTTACTGGCACCTTGATCTTGGACTTCCAACCACCAGAATTCTGATAAATAAATTTCTGTTGTTTATAATCCTCCTAGTCTGTCACAGCCATACCTCATTTTATTGCATGTCTCTTTATTGCACTTCACAGATTATTGTACTTCCTACAAATTGAAGGTTTGTGGCAACTCTTGTGAGCATCAAGCAAGTCTAACAGCCCCATTTTCCCAATAGCGTGTTTTACTTTTGTCTCTATGTAAAATTTTGGTAATTCTTGCAATATTTCAAACTTTTTCATTATGTATATATAATATAATATATATAATGACCTATAATAAGTGATCTTTGATAAAACTATTGTAATTGTTTTTGGGCACCGTGAACCCCACCCATATAAGAAGGCAAACTTAATCAATAAAAGTTGTATGTGTTCTGACTCCTCTCAACCAGACATTCTCTGGTCTCTCTCCTCCTCCTCAGCTCTTCCTATTTCCTGAGACAAAACAATATTGAAATTAGGCCCATTAATAACCTTACAACAGCCTGTAAGTGTTCAAATAAAAAAAGCGTTGCATATCTGTCACTTTAAATCAAAAGCTAGAAATGATTAAGCTTAGAAGGCATGTCAAAAGCCAAGACAGGCCAGAAGCTAGGCCTCTTGAGCCAAACAGTCAAGTTGTGAATGCAAAGGCAAGGTTCTTGAAGTAAATTAAAAGTTCTACTCCACTGAGCACATGAACAATAAGAAAGTGAAACAACCTTATTGCTGATTTGAAGAAAGTTTTAGTGGTCTGGATAGAATATCAAACAGCCACAACATTCCCTTAAGCCAAAGCCGAATCCAGAGCAAGGCTCTAACTCTCTTCAGCTCTATCAAGACTGAGAGAGATGAGGAAGCTACAGAAGAAAAGTTTGAAGCTAGCAGAAGTTAGTTCTTTAGGTTTAAGGAAAGAAGCCATCTCCATAACATAAAAGTATAAGATGAAGCAGCAAGTGCTGATGGAGAAGCTGCAGCAAATTACCCAGATGCTCTAGCTAAGATCATTGATGAAGGTGGCCACACTAAACAACAGGTTTTCAATGTAGTTGAAACAGCCTTGCCGGGCGCGGTGGCTCAAGCCGGTGGCTCAAGGCCTCGTAATCGGCCAGCACTTGGGAGCCGAGACCGGGCGGATCACCGAGGTCAGGAGATCGAGACGGCCATCCTGGCTAACATGGTGAATAGCCGCTGCTCCTACTAAAAATACAAAAAACTAGCCCGGGCCGAGGTGGGGCGGCGCCTGTAGTGCCGGCAGCCTAGGCTCGGGAGCCTGAGGCAGGAGAAGGGCGTAAACCCGGGAGGCGAGGGCTTGCAGTGAGCCGAGATCTCGTCCACGCACTCCAATCCGGGCGACAGAGCGTAGACTCCGTCTCAAAAAAAAAAAAAAAAAAAAAAGAAACAGCCTTCTATTGGAAGAAGATGCCATATAGGACACTCATAGCTAAGGAGGAGAAGTCAATGCCTGGCTTCAAAGCTTCAAAGGACAGACTGACTTACTTGTTAGGGGTTAATGCAGCTGGTAACTTTAAGTTGAAGCCAAAGCTCATTTATCATTCAAAAAATCCTAGGCCTCTTAAGAATTAATACTAAATCTACTCTGCCTTTGCTGTATACATGGAACAACAAAACCTGGATGACAACACATCTTTTTACAGCCAGGTTTACTGAATATTTTAAGCCACTGTTGAGACCTCCTGCTAAAAACATTCCTTTTAAAATATTACTGCTCATTGACAGAGCACTTGGTCACCCAAAAGCTCTGGTAGAGATGCACAAAGAGATTAATGTTGTTTTCATGCCTGCTACCATAGGATCTACTTTGCAACCCATGGACCAAAGACTTCTAAGTCTTATTATTTAAGAAATACATTTTATAAGACTATTGTTGTCATAGATAGTGATTCCTCTGATGTGTCTGGGAAAGTCAATTGAAAACCTTCTGGAAAGGATTCACCTTTTTTTTTTTTTTTTGAGGCGGAGTCTTGCTCTGTCACCCAGGCCAGGGTGCAATGGTGCCATCTCAGCTTACTGCAGCCTCCACCTCCCAAGTTCAAGCAATTCTCCAACCTCAGCCTCCAGAGTAGCTGTAATTACAGGTGTGCACCACCACGCCTGGCTAATTTTTGTATTTTTAGTAGAGACGGGGTTTCACCATGTTGGCCAGGCTGGGCTCGAACTCCCGACATTAAGTGATCCACCTTCCTTGGCCTCCCAAAGTCCTGGGATTACGGGCATGAGCCACCGCACCCAGCCAGGATTTATCATTCTAAATGTCATTAAGAACACCTGTGATTCACTGGAGAAGGTCAAATATCAACTTTAGGAGGAACTTAGAAAAAGTTAATTTCTTCCCACATGGATAATTTTTGAGGGGGTTCAAGACTTCAGTGGAGGAAGTCACTGCAGATGTGGTGAAAATAGCAAGAGAACTAGAGTTGGAAGTGGAGCCTGAAGATGTGACTGAATTGCTACAATCTCACAATAAAACTTTAGAGGATGAAAAGTTGCTTCTTATGGATGACCAAAGAAAGTGGTTTCTTAAAATGGAATCCACTCCTGGTGAGGATACTGTCAACTTTGTTGAGACGACAATAAAGCATTTAGAATGTTCCATAAACTTAGTAGATAAAGCAACTGGCAGGATTTGAGAGGACTGACTCAGATTTTGAAAGAAGTTCTACTGTGGGTAAAATGCTGTCAAGCAGCGTCACATGCTACAGAGAAATCTTTCATGAAACGAAGAGTGAATTTATGTGACAAATATCATTGTTGTCTTATTTAGAAAAATTGCCACAGTCATCTCAACCTTCAGCAATCACCACCCAGATCAATCAGGACTCATCAACATTGAGGCAAGACCCTCCACCAGCAAAAGGATTACTACTCACTGAAGGCTCACATGATTGTTAGCAATTTTTAGCAATAAGGCATTTTAAAATTAAGGTGTGTACATTTTTTTTAAAGGCATAATGGAATTGCATTCTTAATGGACTATAGTATAGTGTAAACATAACTTTTATATGCACTGGGAAACCAAAGAATCTCGTGTGACTTGCTCTATTGCATTATTTGCTTTATTGCAGTGGCCTGGAAATGAACCCACACTATCTCTGAGGTATGCCTGTACTTTGTTTTAGCCCAAACAGTCTAAAATACCTGGGCTGCTAGTTACTCTCTCGCTGGCTCTCCCTGTGCTGGGTAACAATGTCTTCTGTGACCATGCAGGGCTTTCCTTTCAGTGGGTTGTCTTCATTGCAGGGCTGTGTGCTTTTGGAACACTGAGATTATTCTGTATTCTTCTCTGCCCCTCCTGTGCTTGGCAACTGACTTTGGCCCAGATCAGTTGCCCAGGAAATGGTTATTGTTTTGAAAATTAAATAAGATAATGAATGCAGGACTGCTTTGTAAAATATGAAGCATCACCACGTTATTACCAACCATGTTATCTAAATGCTGCTGTTGCTGTCTTCCCTGGTGGGAGAAGTGCTCTCAGTTATAAGAGGAGATCTGGCATCATGGGTGACAGAGAGTAGCAAACTCAAACCCTCCCAGGGGCCAGGGAGGTAAAACAAATGAATGAAGCAGGGCTCGTGTAAAACAATAAGGAGTGGTGGGGATTGGGGCAAACTATAATAGAGCACCTGGATTCAGCTCCAGCCAATTATGTCTAGGAAGAATTGTGGGCTCTAAGCTAACAGATCTGGTTATTTTCAAGAGAAACTAAAAATCCAGGTTGTATTTGGTGCAACAGACATTCTTACATATTGGCAATTTAATTAAAAAAAAAAAAAAAAACCCCAACCTACTATGTAGGTCCAACAAAACAGAGACAGTGGCCACTTAGGCCTATGGTCTTGCGTTTATGACTTTTGGAGTTAACAGAATGTGCCTTGTAGCCACATAAAAGCAGGTCTAAATCCCAGCTTCTTTTATTACCTGCTTTGTTACATCGGGAGGATAATCTGAGCTCTCTGATCTTCAGTTTCCTCTTTTCCAAGATGAAGACAATAATAGAATATACTGCACAGGGTTTTAGTGTAATGTATTTAGTATAGGACCTGATATACCATAAGCACTCCATAATGATCCACAGTAATCACTCAATAATGATGTACAGTAAGCACTCAATAAGCACTCAGAATATCACTGTCGCTGCTGATTATTGTTATTGTTACCTCCCACCAGGCAGCTTGGAACATGGGTTTTTGGACAGGAACAGTCCTGTGGAGCTGGGGGAGAGAAGTTGGTGGTTTTGGTTAAGTTGACTTAAAACTCCCTGAAGGTGGGGTGGAGCAAGATGGCCGAATAGGAACAGCTCCAGTCTCCAGCTCCCAGGGCGAGTGACACAGACGATGGGTGATTTCTGCATTTTCAACTAAGGTACTGGGTTCATCTCACTAGGGAGTGCCAGATAATCGGTGCTGGTCAGCTGCTGCAGCCCGACCAGTGAGAGCTGAAGCAGGGCGAGGCATCGCCTCACCTGGGTAGCGCAAGGGGAAGGGAATCCCTTTTCCTAGCCAGGGGAACTGAGACACACAACACCTGGAAAACTGGGTAACTCCCACCCCAATACTGCACTTTACCAAGGGTCTTAGCAAATGGCGCACCAGGAGATTATATCCCACACCTGGCAGGGAGGGTCCCACGCCCACGGAGCCTCCCTCATTATTGCTAGCACAGCAGTCTGCCATCTAACTGCAAGGCAGCAGCGAGACTGGGGGAGGGGCGCCCACCATTGCTGACGCTTAAGTGGGTAAACAAAGCCGCTGGGAAGCTCGAACTGGGTGGAGCCCACAGCAGCTCAAGGAGGCCTACCTGTCTCTGTAGACTACACCTCTGGGGACAAGGCACAGCTAAACAAAAAGCAGCAGAAACGTCTGCAGATGCAGACGACCCTGTCTGACAGCTTTGAAGAGAGCAGTGGATCTCCCAACACGGAGGTTGAGATCTGAGAACTGACAGACTGCCTGCTCAAGTGGGTCCCTGACCCCTGAGTAGCATAACTGGGATACATCCCCCACTAGGTGCAGACTGACACCCCACACCTCACACGGCAGGGTACACCCCTGAGACAAAGCTTCCAAAGCAAGAATCAGACAGGTACACTCACTGTTCAGCAATATTCTATCTTCTGCAGCCTCTACTGCTGATACCCAGGCAAACAGGGTCTGGAGTGGACCTCAAACAATCTCCAACAGACCTACAACTGAGGGTCCTGACTGTTAGAAGGAAAACTAAGAAACAGGAAAGACACCCACATCAAAACCCCATCAGTACATCACCATCATCAAAGACCAGAGGCAGATAAAACCACAAAGATGGGGAAAAAGCAGGGCAGAAAAGCTGGAAATTCAAAAAATAAGAGTGCATCTCCCCCTCCAAAGGAATGCAGCTCATCGCCAGCAACGGATCAAAGCTGGACAGAGAATGACTTTGATGAGTTGAGAGAAGAAGGCTTCAGTCCATCAAACTTCTCAGAGCTAAAGGAGGAATTACATACCTAGCGCAAAGAAACTAAAAATCTTGAAAAAAGAATGGAAGAATGGATAACTAGAATAATCAATGCAGAGAAGGCCATAAATGAACTGACAGAGATAAAAACCATGACACGAGAAATACGTGACAAATGCACAAGCTTCAGTCACCGACTCGATCAACTG
>NW_016812802.1:41495-71143 GCF_001698545.2 Rhinopithecus bieti
GGCAATCATTAAAAAGTCAGGAAACAACAGGTGCTGGAGAGGATGTGGAGAAATAGGAACACTTTTACACTGTTGGTGGGATTGTAAACTAGTTCAACCATTATGGAAAACAGTATGGCGATTCCTCAAGGATCTAGAACTAGAAGCACCATATGACCCAGCCATCCCATTACTGGGTATATACCCAAAGGATTATAAATCATGCTGCTATAAAGACACATGGACACGTATGTTCATTGTGGCACTATTCACAATAACAAAGACTTGGAATCAACCCAAATGTCCATCAGTGACAGACTGGATTAAGAAAATGTGGCACACATACACCATGGAATGCTATGCAGCCATAAAAAAGGATGAGTTTGTGTCCTTTGTAGGGACATGGATGCAGCTGGAAACCCTCATTCTCAGCAAACTATCGCAAGGACAGAAAACCAAACACCGCATGTTCTCACTCATAGGTGGGAACTGAACAATGAGATCACTTGGACTCAGGAAGGGGAGCATCACACACCGGGGCCTATTATGGGGAGGGGGGAAGGGGGAGGGATTGCAGTGGGAGTTCAAACTGTGTTCAAGTGAGGCAATCACTGGGCTACAACCAATCCAGCTGTTTCTGTACCTCACTTCCGTTTTCTGAGCACCACTTTCCTTTTTCTTCCATAAATCTTCTTCTGTCACATGGCTACACTGGGGCCTCTCTGAACTTGTTCTGGTTTGGGGGATGCCTGATTCATGACTCCTTCTTTGTTCAATTAAACTCAATTAAATTTAGTTTGTCTAAGTTTTTTTTGTTTGTTTTGGTTTTGGTTTTTTTTGGGGGGGGGTGGGAAATAAGCTCCCAGGAAGTCACAACTCTCTGCTTGAGCACAGAAAAAAGCCCCAGTAGCCCGAGGACAGTCCTTGAAAGAAGAGGTGCAGGCACGGCCCATTGTAGTCAGAAGAACATCTAATCTGGGGGTGCAGACCTGAAAAAATGGATCTGTGGGAATTTGGATGGAGCTCCAATAGTGTCAGCTTCAGCTGAAAGGAAGCAAGCACGGTTCTGAGCAGTAAAAGGTATTTGCTGGAAGTTGGTGCAATGATTCCGAAGGTGTGGAAAGACCACTGAAATGTCAGACTTAAGTACTTCTTTGAGCAATACTGACAATCATAGCAGCCAGAGTTTACTGAGTACATACTGCTATGAACTGAATTCCATCCCCCTTAAATTCGTATGTTGAAGCCCTAACCCCCAATGTGACTATATCTGGAGATGGGGTCTTTAGGAAGTAATGAAGGTTAAATGAGGTCATAAGGTTGGGACCCTGATCTGATAGGATTTGTGTTATTATAGTATGAGACACTAGAGAGCTCATTCTCTCTCTCCACCATGTTAGGACACAGTGAGAAGCTGCTATGTGCAAGCCGGAAAGAGAGACCTCACAGAAACTGAACTTTGCTGTAACCTTGATCTTGGAGTTTCCAACCTCTGGAACTATGAGAAAATAAATTTCTGTTGTTTAAGGCACCCAGTCTATAATATTTTGTTATGGCAGCCCGAGCTGACTAAGACACATACTACACCAGGCACTGCTTAAATCACTCTACACATCATCTCACTTAACACTTACAATCAGCCTAGGAGGCAAATTCTATTAACATCCCCGTTTACAGGTTGAGGCTATAATAATATTAGCTACTATTTATTGAACACTTGCAACGTGGCAGGCACCATGCTAAACACTTTACATTTCCTTCCTCCCTCCCTCCCTTTTTCTTTCTTTCTTTCCTTCTTTTTCTTTCTTTCTTTCTTCTTTCTTTCTTTCTTTCTTTCTTTCCTTCTTTCTCTTCTCCTTCCTTCCTTCCTTCCTTCCTTCCTTCCTTCCTTCTTTCTTTCCTTCTTTCCTTCCTTCCTTCCTTCCTTCCTTCCTTCCTTCCTTCCTTCCTTCCTTCCTTCCTTCCTTCCTTCTTTCCTTTCAAGACAGATTCTTACTATGTTGCCGAGGCTGACCTTGAATTCTTAAGCTCAGGACTACAGGTGTGTACCTCTGCACATAGCTTATACTTGTTTTCAAATTGAATTCTCTGAATACACCTGGAAGAAGAAGAGGGCACTAAAGTTAACAAAATTAAGTAATTTGTTCAAGAACACAGGGCTATAACACAGTGGTAGGGCTGGAATTAAAACCCATGGTATTCTAAATCTCTGCTCCATGAATTTGTAAGACAGGTTGCACAGCTAGTAAGGGGTGTGGCCACTTGGATTTCAGAACCATGGAAGTCGTCTGCTTCTTGAAGTCTTCTCCTTAACTATAAAGGGGATGGTGCCTCCTTCCATCCTTTCTTCTCAAGGGAATCAGGAGAGTGCCTTGTTATTGAGAAAGGTTATGTTTGGTGATTCAGGGCTGCCTTTCCAAGCCACACAGCAGACCTCTGTAAAGCATCCATGGAAGAGCATCATTACATCTGTCCTTCGTGCTTGTAGAATCTCAAGGAGAAAACCTGTTTCCTCATACGCTCTTTCTTGCTGTCTCTCACTGTTTCAGAAGAAAATAATTTCCTCCCCAATGTTCAAACTAGATGAACGTGTAAAGCCCTGAATAGAAGATTATTAAAGGAGCCCACAGTCCGCCTTCCAGTCTGCAATCTAATTAGCTCAAAGAGGCCCCTTAGAGTCAGCCCCAGAGAAATCTTCTGTGGCCTAGAAAGCCGTCTAATGAGAGAAGACTGCCCATCGAAGAAGAGGGAAAAGCCTATGTTTGTGTTTCTGCGGGAGGGAGGAGAGACTCCAGCTCCTGTGTGTACCTCCATAATCACTTCCACAGGTACCTCCAGCCAGAAAACTAAAAAATGTAATCACAGAGCTCTCAGTAAACACAGCCTGGGTGGTTGTCGCCCTGTAGCCTGGCACAGAGGACACCTCCTAGGGTTTTTCAGAGAGAGGAAGATTGGTTTTATTTAGAGCTACTGCAAGCCCCAGGTAGCCAGCCTCTTCTCACCGCTACAACAGACCAGAGAGGAAAAAACAGACTAAAAATAGCCTGTGATTGTGTTAGGGAGACCTCTCACATTTGGAGAGTCACAAGTGGCTGGTTAGAGGGGATGGGAGGTGGCAGGTGATGCCAGTCAAATATCCAGGGAGTCACTGCTTCAAGAACAGCAGGAAACAGGGTCTGCCTTTGGGAACTTAACAACTCTGCCATTCATATTCAGTCATCCACCCATTCATGTTTTCAGCAAACACAGATTGAGCGCCTACTATGAGGCAGGCATTGTACTAGATGCTGGGATACGGGAGTGAAAATGCCAAACGATTTCCCACTCCCATGAAGCTTCTATTATGGGGCCAGAGACAGACAGCATACGTGAAAAAAACTAACAGGATAATTATAGAAAGTGAGAAGTGTGCTATGAAGTGAAATAAAAGAGGGGCAGCTCTACAGGGCCCCATCCAACTCCAAGTTCCCAGTGGGATCAGTGGAGGCCTTCATTGTCATACATCTCAGTTTAACTCCTCCCTCTGCTTGGTTCTGCTTCCTTCACTCCCCTGTAGGTGCTAATCCCAAAGGCAGTCCCTAGAGGCTTCCTGCAAACAGCTGTCTAACTCAGAGTATGGGTTCCAGAGAATCCAACCTAAGGCAGTGAGTGATGGAAGGAGAACCACTTCATACAGTGTTGATAGTGAAGGCCTGTCAGAAAGAGTGATGTTGGGACCTGAATAATGGGGAGGACCAAGCTTTGAGAATGTACTTGGGGAAAGTGTCTCAGGAATAGGGGATGACTGTGAGATGGGAACAAGCTTGGTGTATTAAAGGTATAGAAAAATGGCCCATGTAGTTCAAGCACAGTGATTCTTGAGGAAAGAGGAGTGAAAGGAGAGAGGACAGCAGAGCCAGGTCTTGCAGGGACCCACAGGTAGCAGTGAGGAGTTTGCATTTTATTCTAAGGGGGTGAGAAGTCACTGGAGAGGGTCAAGGACAGGAATGAAAGGATCCAATTTACATTTTAAAAAGATCACTCTGGCTACTGTGAATTCAATTTCACCAGGAAGACAAGACTAACTGACTTGGAAAGTTAGAGAATAACCCCAAAGCTATATAATTCTGTACCTATAGAGGGCACTGAATAAGGCTCATTGGCATGGGTATATCTCATATTCATTGAATATATACTTAGCGAATGTGATAGTTGAACACCTGCTATATGCCAGACACTGTGCTAGGCTCTAGGATACAGCAAATAAATGGGATAAATAATACCCTGAACCCTTATGGAGCTTGCATTCATAGTGGGAAGACTGTGATAATAAAGTGTTCAATTGGGTTGCATAGACTTAAAGCAGGTCATTGGAAGTGAAATACATCTTCTGAAGCAGATGGGACTTGGAACAGGTGGGTAAATATGTAGGGAGCAGCCATTGTAGATAGAAAAAACTCCAAGAACAATACCAGGGTATCAGTGGTGAGCATGGTCAAACAGTGTCAATAATTACCATCTATTGAGTACCTGCTATGTGCCAGATACTGTGCTAAGAATTTTGCATCTTTTATATTGTGTAATCTTCAGAGATATCAAATAAGGCAAGCATTATTTTTCTTTCATTTTATAGATGATGAAACCAAGGCTCACATAAATATCTTATTCAAGATCACATATCTAGAAAGAGGGGGATCTGGATTTCCTCCCATGCCTGTCTGACTCAGAAACCAAATCCTATGCCCTGAATCCCTGCACTACAGTGACATTCCAGTAGGTGGGGTGTGCCATGGAGAGCACCTTGATTGGCCGGAAGTGGCCCCGAGCTGTCTAACCAAGTCTCCTACCCTTTTCCGGGTACAAGTTCTGTGCCAAGACTTGCACGTCCGCTGTTGTGTGGACACAGCTCTTGGTTCTTCACTTTTTTACCTATGGCTTTCTTCACCATATCTTTCGTATGTCTCATTTGGCGAAGATTGCTAAATGGTCACCAATATCAGGTTCTGGTTTTTATGACACATGGTTTAATATATTTCTTAACATCCTTTACAGTTATATGTGACAGATGACTGAATTCTGGCCAATGGAGCATGAGTGGAAGTTGGTTATGGCACTTCCAGGTCTGGTTCTTAAAAATCTCCTACTTACGCTTGTTTCCCCTGCTGTCCATCTTGGGAGACATTCATTGAAGATGTCAGAGCCACTCTTAACCTGTGTCTTTGAGTAACTGCGTGGGGAAAAGACCACTCACCAACCTGGGCCTACCTTGGGCTATTGTGTGAGAAAGAGATAAAATCTACTGTTTTGAACCATTACATGATTGGGTCTGTTTGTTACTGCAGCCCAACCTACACTAACTCATACACTTACTTCCTGTCATGACTCCCAAGGACCCAACTCTCCTTTAAAATATCATTCCAGTCTTTGTTTAGGATTTCTGGAAGAGAAAGTGGTAATTTGGACCATTCCAAAAAATTTAGCTAAACCAAGGAGTCTATAGAAAAAAATCAAAGAGTGAGTGAATGAAAACTTCATGTTTTCTGTAGTTATAGCGATAATGTGATGAGTGACAGAATTTTTTTAAAAGGGAGGAATAGAGAGAAAGAGTCATTCTACCTACTCTGGAAGGCACTGGGGTGTGCGGCAGCAATGGCGGAGGTGAAGGGATCTTGTGGTAGCTCCTCATGGGTTTCTGCCTTGAAGGTTTCCTTCTCTGCCTCAACTTTGTGTTCAATCAGGAGAAAAAGCAGAGATGGTGAGGGTAAGAAAGAGAAGACAAGAGGGCATCGCCTTGTGCGATGTCGAATTTGGGGCAAGTGTGAGGAGAACAGCTCTCTTGCAATTAGCTCAGGAGTATGAGCCTTCCTGAGGACTGTATGAGTTCTGGATACTTCAGGAGTCCTCAGCTAGTGACATGGTTGATATGGCTCAACTCATAAACAACTTGGAGGTGCAACTTAATTCAGAAGGTGGCTCAATGCAGGTATTCAGGTCCATCACTGGCCCTGTTCAGAGCAGAGATCCCCCGAGATAGAAGCATAAATAATATGACTTCACCACTTCTGGATGCCGACCCCATGGAGAACCCAGCATTGTTTAATGACATCAGGTTTGAGACCCCAGAAGAACTTTTGGTGAGTGATTTCAGCCTGTCCCCAGCGGAACCAGTTGACTTCTCCTCTCACAAGCCCAAGGCTCCTCTCCAGCCTGTTAACATGCTGCAAGCTCCAGAACATCCTCCCAAGCCACAGTCTGCTCCCCAGATCCTTGTGGTGTTCACTTCAACATCAGTAAACATTCCTACTATTCTGACCACAGGCTCTGTCCTGACTCCCTCTCAGGGCACTGGTGGCTAGCAGATCTTACATGTTGTTCACAGCACCCCTCAGTCTGTCTTCCAAGTAAGATGGGTGACCTGAATGCCATCCCAGTGGTGGTGCAGTCTCTCCCCATGGTGCATACTACTTTGCCTGCAAATGAGGGCTCTGCAACCATTACAGTCCCACTCATTGGAGGAGATGGCACAAATGCTGGATCAGTGAAAGTTGACCCCACTCCATGTCTCCACTGGAGATTCCAAGTGACAATGAGGAGAGTGTAATTAAGAGTGGATCCTCAGCCTCACAGAGTCTGTAGGGACTACAGCAAGAACCAGCAGCAATGCCCTAAATGCAGGGAGGAGTCACTTGACTTAAGGAGAAGACGGATGCACCAGTGTAACTTTGCAGGATGCAGCAAAGTGTACTCCAAAAGCTCTCACCTGAAAGCTCACCACAGAATTCATATAGGAGAGAAGACTTATAAAAGGATCTGGGATGGCTGCTTCTGGAAATTCGCTCATTCAGTTGAGCTCACCAGCCATTTCTGCAAGCGCAGGCATCAAGCCTTTCCAGTGCATGGACTGCAACCGCAGCTTTTCTGGTTCTGACCACCTGTCCCTGCACCACTGTCGCCATGACACCATGTGAGCTGCACAGGTCACACTAGAGGAGCTGCACTGGTGTCTTTCCTGTTTGCATGTTGAGGTCAGGACTATTTTTTCCTCTGACTTCAACTTGCATCTGGAATGGAGTTGAAGCAGCCCGCTGAGCCAAGTTGAGGAGACTGGAGGAAAACATAGCTGGTCTCCTGTCGGGCTCTTCATATTCCACCTTCACCTCTCCACTGTCTAGACCTGTTTTTTTCAACCTCCACATGGGTTGAATTCCAGTGTGACACCCATGGCTGCCCTCCCATCCCCCCTGCTCTGAAATAGGACATTTTCCCTGCAGTAACAAAACAGGAATCAAACTCAAGGCTGTGGACAAACATACACTGCTTTTTTCTTTCCGATTTTTCTCTTGTTTTCTAGAACACTTATCCATATGTTTTTAAAATAAGTACCTAGCTGTGGTTTGATAGTGTCCTAAATTACTTTTTCCAAGTTCCAAGGTAGAAGGAGTGTAACAATGTAATTGATTGGTAAGATTTATGGGGATTCGGTTCCTGAGTATGAGGCACATTCCCAGTGAATAAGCTGAGTCCCATACCAAACTCAAAGGTTTAAATAAATCGAATCCTATTTCTTCTTAAAGTTTGGTTTTCAAAAGAAGAGGGAGAAATAGGGACAGAGAAAGAAGAGAGCTGAGAGAAAGAAAGAGAAGAGGAACTAGAAATATGAGAGAACAGAAAGGATAGAAGGGAAAATAAAGGAAAGAGAGGAAACAAGATAGAAGATACAGAGAAGAAAAAGCATATGTAAAAAAGGACTGAAGGAGCAAAATTAAAATCGAGTCACTCCACAGTTCTGAGAAGATAAGGCTCTCCTAGAAAGACCTCCCAGGAACTCATCACACCCAGCCTCTGAGGTAAAAAGATGTTTCTTTCCTGGTCTGGGACTAGGTGTATTAGGCCCACTGCCCTACTATCTTGCACACCTGCAAAGCATCTGAATACGGCGTTGTGATCTGCGGCCTGGGATTAGGTCCCAATCAAACTCAAGAAAATTGTGCTTCCTCCCAGCAGGTAAAAAAGAAGAGGGATAAAGGTTACATCAACAGGGGACAACCTCAGTTTCAGTAACTTTATATTTAGATTGCAGTGACTGGGAGTTAATTAGGCTTGGTCTTTTTTTCACTCTCCACTCCCCATCTTTTTCTTGACTAATTAGTTGGAAAATGGGTTCTAAAGAAAAGCAGAATGATCCTCTGATTGGTAATGGGGTGGTGGTAATGGGGTAGTTAGGAAGAAAGACCCCTCGAAGGGTTTTGGCTCTAACAGGCCTTTTAAGAAGTCAGTATGTTTGTCAGGACTACGGACAGCTCCAGGCCTGCCTGTGGGAGGGCCATTGAGGAAGCCGAGAAGGTGGCTTTAATAAAGGAACCCTGGAAACTCCTGGATAGTGGGTGCCTGCCACCTTATTTAATTATGCAATGATCGGCAACCTTTACATTTTAATTCGGAGTCACAGTAATGAAGCCATCCTGCCTCTACTTGGGGTAGGCCTGCTCATTCTTCCGTTGCTCTGGAAGGGTCTTCAGCACTAATTGGCTGTTTGGTAGCTGGATCTTGACAGTGTGAGGTAGGTAGCAATCCCCTTGCTTTCCTTCTAATGCATTCTCTGGTCTCTCTGCCCTCCTCCTCTTTGATTTGCCTAATTAGTGCTAATAATTTAAAAGCTGCATGGCCCTCTTTTGATCCTGCTGTCGACGGCAGACAGAGCCATTCCATTAGCAGATATTAAATAGTGCTAATATGTGGTGACACACGGTTGGAACTGGCTTGCACACACTTCCAGCCTGGGACCGCAGGGCTGCCTTACACACACACACACACACACTTCATTCACTTTATTCTTAGAGAAAAGTCATTGTCGGCAGTAGCAGTTTTAAAGCACTGTGTCTTAATAACTGTTTGAGGCCCCCTATATCGTGGGCTGGCATTGAAAAACCACATGATTTATTTCACATTTCAGGGTTTTAATGATTAATTCATGAATGTATCTGCAAGAATGCCAAGGTCTCCAAAATAATGAAAGCCTTTTTTTCCCCTAAAGTTGTTTGTTTTCATTTCAAATCAAAGCAATCTGTCTTGAACATTCATTTCTCTCTCCCTTTACTCCCTTCACCCTGAAAGGGGGGAAAAAACACTACTGCTCATTTCACTGGGGTCTTGATAACATTTTGACAAGTAATATAATTCATTTACATTTATCAAAATAAATAGACAAGTCTTCTATCTTCTCTCTGTTTAGCTGACATGGACAGGCCTTTCACCTCCAGCAGGCATAAATAAGCTCGAGGTCATATGCAGTGATTCAGCCTGTGTGTTCTCAAATATTCTGAAACTTCTGTTGAAATGCAAAGGGGTGCTTTCACCCTTTACATTTCACCCTTTACATTTGGATGTGCTTTCAGTGGGACCCTTCCCAGATCCTGGGAAAGCAGACGTTGTAGCTGTCAGTCTGACCTGGGCTCATAAGTCATAAACCATATCTTACTTACTTAAAGGCGGTAGGATACCATGGTTAATAATGTTGGTTCTATAATGTGATTAGCTAAGTATTAATCATAGCTTTATCATTTTCCCATCAAGTGTGTGACTTTAGGCAACTCACTCATAATAGTCACAGCTACATTATAGAGTTGTTATCAGGATTAAAAGAGGTAATACATGTAAAAGTCTCAGCACTGCAACTGATCATAGTCAGCACTCAAAAAAGGTCAGGGATAATGATGATGATGGTGATTGAATAGCCTTGGTCATTGCACAATGGGCAAGAGCAAACAAACCCCTTGGACCTGGGCCTCTGCAAAATGATCTGAATGAGAGGGTTGGTGACTGTGAGAAATGACATTTAGAATCTGTGAGCTTACCAATAACTTTCTCTTTGTGCTCCTATTTGCTTTATGTTTTTAAAAATTTCATTCATTTATTGGTAAACTAACAGCCACACTGCATAAAGTTCAAATGGCACAAAAGGGGATACAGTGAAAATTCAGTGTCTTTCACATTTTGTTCTCTCTGGGAGATGGTCCTTATTATATTGATCTTGTGTAACTTCCCAACGATATTAAATACAGATGCAAGACATAAGGATCATATTCTGCTTACAGTTTTTTCTTTAAAATCTTGTGGTGTGTCCACCGATCCCACAGAAATACAAACTACCATCAGAGAATACTGTAAACACCTCTACACAAATAAACTAGAAAATCTAGAAGAAATGGATAAATTCCTGGACAAATACACCCTCCCAAAACTAAACCAGGAAGAAGTTGAATCTCTGAATAGACCAATAACAGGCTCAGAAATTAAGGCAATAATTAAGAGCTTACCAACCAAAAAAAGTCCAAGACCAGATGGATTCACAGCCTAATTCAATCTAATTCAATCAGAGGTACAAAGAGGAGCTGGTACCATTTCTTCTGAAACTGTTCCAATCAATAGAAAAGAGGGAATCCTCCCTAACTCATTTTATGAGGCCAGCATCATCCTGATACCAAAGCCTGGCAGAGACACAACAAAAAAAGAGAATTTTAGACCAATATCCCTGATGAACATTGATGCAAAAATCCTCAATAAAATACTGACAAGCCGCATCCAGCAGCACATCAAAAAGCTTATCCACTGTGATCGAGTTGACTTCCTCCCTGGGATGCAAGGCTGGTTCAACATATGCAAATCAATAAACATAATCCAGAACCAAAGACAAAAACCACATGATTATCTCAATAGATGCATGTGTTTCAGAAAAGGCCTCGAAAAATTAACAGCTCTCTCTTATGCTTTAATAAACTCTCTTATGTAAGATGGAACGTATCTCAAAGTGTCTATTTCGGATACAGACCCCATCACTATCATACCGATATGTGTGCCAAAAACGTAAGCACCCTTTGAAATAACTAGGCACAGCACGCGGATGTCCCCCCCCCCCTCTCCCACTCCGTATTCGAACATAGGCTTGTGGAAGTTTCTGGCCAGCAGGCAATCAGGCCAAGAGAAAATAAATAAAGGGTATTCGATTAGGAAAAGAGGCAAGTACAAATTGTCCCTGTTTGCAGATGACATGATTGTATATTTAGAAAACCCCATCATCTCAGCCTCAAATCTGCCTTAAGTCTGGAGGAAGCAACTTCAGCAAAGCCTCAGGATACAAAATCAATGTGGCAAAAATTACAGAACATTCCTATTTACTATTAACAGGGACAAACAGAGAGCCAAATCATTGGTGGAACTTCCATTCACAATTACTACAAAGAGAATAAAATACCTTAGGAATCCAATCTTACAAGGAATGGGCAGAAGGACCTCTTCAAGGGGGACCTAACAAATCCACTGCTCAACCTGAAATAAAAGAGGACACAAAACAATGGAAGACATTCCATGCTCATGGATAGGAAAAATCAATATGTGAAAATGCGCCATACTGCCTCCAACGGCTAACTTGTATAGGTTCAATGCCATCCCCCCATCAAGCCTACCAATGACTTTCTTCACAAAATGCAGAAATCTACTTAAAGTTCATATCAAACAAAAAAGAAGGACCCACAAGCCAAGACAATCCTAAGCCAAAAAGAACAAAGCTGGGAGGCATCACGCCTACCTGGTCTTTCTAAACTGATACACAAGGCTAGCAGCTAATCCACAACAGCATGGTACTGGCTACCAAAACATGATATATAGACCAATGGAACAGAACAGAGGCTCAGAAATAACACCACACATTCTACAACCATCTGGATCTGTTGACAAACCTGGGGACAAAAACAGCAAATGGCGGAAAGGGATTCCCTATTTAATAAATGGTGTTTGGCTGAAAACTGCGTAGCCATATGTAGAACACAGAAACTGCGATCCCTCCTTACCACCTTGCCGGTTACAAAAATTAACTTCAAGGAGGATTAAAGACTTAAATGTTAGACCTAAAACCATAAAAACCCTTTATTGAAAAAATCCTTAGACTAATACCATTCAGCGACATAGCTATGGGGCAAGCCACTTCATGACTAAAACACCAAAATCAATGGCCAAACAACCAAAATAGACAAATGCGGATCTCTAATTAAACTAAAGGCTTCTGCACGGCAAAATAAACTATAAATCAGAGTGAGCATGGGATCAGGAGTGAAACCTACAAACGCGGAGAAAATTTTTTCAATCTACCCATCTGACGACAGGCTGATATCACAGAATCTTACAAAGAAACTCAAACAAAAATTTACGAGAAAAAAACATACAACCCATGAAAGTGGGCAATGTACCATGAACAGACACTTCTCAGAAAACAGACACATAAAAAAATGCTCGTCATCGCACTGCGTCATCAGAGGAATGCAAATCAAAATCCACAATGAGATACCATCTCATATCAGTTAGAATGGCAATCATTTAAAAAGTCAGGAAACAGCAGGTGCCTGGAGAGGCATGTGGGAGAATATGAAACACTTTTACACTCGTTGGTGGGAGTGTATAATTAGGCTAAGACAGTGTGACAATTCCTCAAGGATCTAGAACTGAAAATACCACTTCACCCAGCAATCCCATTACTGGGTATATACCCAAAGGATTATAAATCATGCTACTATAAGACACATGCACATGTATGTTTATTGTGGCACTATTCACAATAGCAAGGACTTGGAACCAACCCAAATGTCCATCAGTGATAGACTGGATGAAGAAAATGTGGCACATATACACCATGGAATACTATGCAACTGTTAAAGACATGAGTTCACGTCCTTTGCAGGGACATGGATGAAACTGGAAACCATCATTCTCAGCAAACTATCACCAGGACGGAAAACCAGACACCCATGTTCTCACTCATAGGTGGGAATTGAACAATGAGATCACTTGAACACAGGATGGGGAATATCACACACCAGGGCCTGTCAGAGGGGTGGGGAGCTGGGGGAGGGACAGCATTAGGAGAAATAGCTAATGTAAATGATGAGTTAACGAATGCAGCAAACCAACATGGCACAAGTGTACCTATGCATCAAAACTGCACGTTGTGCATATTTACCCTAGAACTTAAAGTATAATAAAAAAAATTGTGATGTGTTCTTTTCTTTGATCCTTGCATGAAAAAATAAAGCCTACGACCATGGCACATCACTCCATTTAGTTTTAGTCATTCCCCATTGATGGACCTTTAGGTTGTTGCTAGTCTTTTCCCAACATAACAGAGTCTTGAAATAGGCTAAGGAATAGAGATTTGTTGGTTTCTTTTGCAGGAGAGAGAATGAAAGGAATGTGTATCATATCCTTGCTTTTTTCCTCTCTACAACATTAATTCCCTATACTTTTAAAAACAGAATCCTGTTTTTCCTTTGGAGAACTACCCTTCACTCACTTTCTGGCTGACCCTACTCCTGTTTCAAGGATGAGATGTGACTAAAGCCCAACCAATCAGAAGCACTATTTTTACATTTATCAAAATAAATAGAAAAGTTTTCCATCTTCTCTCTGTTTAGCTGACATGGACAGGCCTTTCACCTGTCCATTGATTGGTTCAGGGAAGATCATGTGACCAAGCTCAGGGAAAGACAGTCAGACCTGAGACTTCTGCAGAAACTTCTGGGTCCAGGGCTCCATCTTCCCAATGAAAATGTGGAGCTGGTGGGCAGGTTGGAAGGGAAGAGGTACTAGAAACAGGAGGACCAGGTATAATAGGAATGGACTGCAATGGTGGCTGCAGTACTGTGGAAGAGGAGTTAAGAAGAAATTTATTTTAGAGAAAAAGTCAGAGCAGCTGGCAAAACTCTGCAGAGAGGGCCAGAAGAAATAGGAGGAAGGGATTCAGCATGACTGAAGGTTTTGGGTTTGGAGAACTGGGGTATGAAGCTACCTGAATGAATGTGGGTATTGAGAGATGAAGCTTGCTGGATGGGTACACTGGCTGTTTGCCTGTCCTTCTCCCATCTGATCTGTGTCATAAGGAGCTATATTTCCCAGCATCCTTTGACGTTTAGTTCAGGAAAGCATTTTTGGAAGATTGGGAGGGAGAGGGAGGGAGAGGGAGGGAGAAGCTGGAGAATATTCCTCCTCTTCTCTCTGTGTCTAGTAGGATGGCTTGAGGTGTCTACCTCTCATCCCTGATTCCATTTGTAGCCAGACTCTCTTTTCTTGGTCTTAGTTCCAACAGGCAGCTCCTGCCATGATTTTAGGGTCTGCTGGACAGCTGCAGCTTTCAGGCTCTGGTAATTCCAACCTTTTCTGCTGTCCCTCCCTCCTTAGGGTTGGTGTCATCTTCCTTCTGTGATTGATCTTTGGGTTACCTCAATGTCTTCTGCTTGACTTCTTGATCTTCCATCACTGGAATAGTCGATTGCTTGTATTAAGTTCTCTTCATTTGGAACACCTAGTAGGGTTTCTGTTTTTGCTAGATGAATCCTACTTGATAGATTGAAGAAGAGGAAGGATGGAGAGGGCATGGGCGGAACACGGGTTGGTGCACAGATAAGAAGGAAAGGTATGAAAAAACACAGGTCTGGGACTTAGTTGTAAGATGGGAGATGCTCAAGGAGAATGAGTTTAGAGGGGGAGGAGGGCAAGAACAGGACCTAGGGATAGTCCCAGATAACTCATGAATGATGATGAGGCGTTAGCCAAGGTGGCTTGGAAGTGATAGCTTTCAGAGATGTAAGAGAACCAAATGTAGTCTTACTGTAACTAGGGAAGAATTTTAAGGAAGATCATGAGAGAGGAGGAGGGTGAGAGTTACAGTCAGAAAGGTCACTTGATTGATATGTGGGGGTCAAAAAGAATGAGGGCGTTAAACAGACTGTCTGGTTCTAGACTAAGTTAACTTAACCATAGTGCTATACCATTTAAAGCAGAAGTTAGAAAGGGAAAAATGTAGAGAAATGGGAAATTCAAGGTTGATATTGGGGAGAGGATTAATACTTTTGTTACGGGATAGCTACATTATGAAAACTTTTTACTGTAAACTATGTGGAAGAATGTGACTTGGCTCATGGTGCTGCCAAATTCACTTAGTCATGAACTCTGGCTTTGAAAAAATATGAAGAAGTCTTTATGACCTCTGGTTCGTTGTCTGGTACAGAAGCTTAACTGTAGAGATTGACACCTGTCTTAGTCTGTTCAGGCTGCTGTAACAAAATACCTTAGGCTGGCTATTTTATAAAGAATGAACATTTGTTTCTCACAGTTCTGGAGGCTGGAAAGTTCAAGATTAAGACGCAGTGGATTCAGAGTCTGGTAAGGCGTCACTCTCTGCTTCCAAGACAGTATCTTGTTGCTGTGCCTTTGCATAGTGGGAGATGAATGCTGTGTCCTCACATGCAAGGAGGGCTAAAAGGGGCATACTTGGTCCCTCAAGGCATTTGATAAAGGCAATAATCTGATGGGACCTTCATGGTCTAATTACCTCCTAAAGACCCCACTTCTTAATACTATTGCATTGAGGATTCAGTTTCAACAAGAATTCTGGAGAAACACAAACATTCAAACCATAGCAATACAAAAGGAAAGCTACTATAAGTCATAGGATCATGAACTCTCAGAGATGGAAAGGGTCATTTTACAAAGGGCCAAACGGAGGCAGAGAGACTCATGCATTTGAGACCACATAGGCTGCACTGAAGAAAGTCATTTTTAACACAATCCAATGTCATGGAACCAGAAGAGCTGTCTCTCTCTCTTTTGTACATAATCTTGACTTCTTCAGAACTGGGATTGATCTTTCTAATGCAGGACAGTGGGAAGCCCAATACAAGACTCAATAAATGTTGGGTGATTTAATACACAAATGGTGAGGAAGAGGTGATGAGTCTGACAGCCTGGGCAGCACAGATAGACCCTGTCTCATGTGTATATACATATATATATATATAAATATATATACACATATTTATATATATACACACATATATATATTTATGTATGTTTTTAATATATTTATATAAAATATATATTTTTAAATAGCTAGGAGTGGTTGTGCATGCCTATAGTCCCAGCTACTTGGGAGGCTGAAGTGGGAGGATCACTTGAGCCTTGGAGGTTGAGGCTGCAGTGAGCTGAGATGGCACAACTGCATTCCAGCCTTGGTGAAAAAGCGAGACCCTGTCTCAAAAATGAATAAATAGGCTTTTCTGGGGTAGCTACAGCATGCATAGTGGGAGCAAATGGTGTTGATAGATAGTGAGGCTAGATGATGAATCAGTTGGAAAGATTTTGAGCTCAAGAAACAGAAAACTCAACTTTCTTTGGTTGAAGCAATAAGGATGTTTATTGACTTGCAGAACCAGAAATTTAGGTGCAAGGTAAGCTTTATAGTTGACCAAATTTTGTAGCTCTGTGTGCATTTCTCAGCAGTTCTCTTGGCTCTGTTTCCTGCATGGAGCGGTTTCACACTCAGGTGAGTATGGAGAGGCTGTAGTTCTCCTCACATCTCACATCTACTCATAATGACACCAAAGGACAAGAGAGAGGACTTTTGGAAGCTCTCCCAGAAGATGGAGGATGAACCCTTTCAGCTCTTGTCTTTGCTTTCTCTTGGTCTGTTTACTAATCAGCAACCAAAGGGAGCCTGTTGAAACATAAGCCAAATCATGACACTGTTCTGCTCAAAACCCTCCAGCAGCCTTTGTATAAAAGCTGGAGTCCTTTCCAGACCTACAGTGCCCAGCAGGATCAGCCTCAGTGTCACCTCTTTGACTTCTTCTTCTGCTCTTGTCCCTCTTGTCCACTCTACTCCAGCACACTGACCTCCCTGCTGCTCCTCAAACATGCTAAGCCCATCCTGCTCCAGGACCCTTTTCTTGAAATGATCTCCCTACAGACTTCATTATGACAAATCCCTCACCTTCCTCAAATAGACTTCCCTGAGAACCCTATTTAAAAATGCAGCCCTTGCACTTTCATGCTTTCCATCTCTGCTTTACTTCACCTTGTTTCACTGATCATCGTCAAATACTATACATATTTTATGACTTATTTTGTTTATTGTCTGTGTCTCTTCGCAGAGTCATGACTTCCTTCTTTTCCCTGCCGCATAATTTCTGTATTCCCAGCATTTAATAGCAGTGCCTGGAACATAGTAGGCGCGCAATAAATATTTGCCAAATAAGTAAACAAAGGTCTCTCCCAAGCTTCTCCTTTTCTTTTCTTTGGTTCAATTTGGTCACCTTTCCTGAGTCAATCATTGCAAGGGTTTTGGGATTACTTCCAAAGCAATCAGGCTTATCCCCAGAGCTGGGGGTGGGGTTGGTTTCCTGTGAAACACATGGCTTCATGCAGACCTGGACAAAATCTGGATTCTTTTAGGAAGAAGAAGAGGAGGAAATGTGTTGGTTAGGCCACCCACAGTGTCAACTGCAGATGGTGCTATCTCTTTCTGAAGGCCTCACTGAGGCCTCCTGTGCATGTCCCACCTCCCCCTCAGAGTGCTTTTCACTGTCTGAGTGAAAAGATGAGCACAATGGTGAGGACCTTCCCTCTGCGATGTACGACTGTTAGGAACAGATGGGGAGATGACAAGGGGAAAAGAAGAAAAGTTGCAATGAAAAAACACCTTTGAGAAGCAGCAGTAAAGTCTGCAAAATGAAAAAATCACACGCAAACCCCAGATTGCAACTTCCGAGGTGCTAATGGCAATCCCAAGGAAGCAATTTTCTTGAATGACAGTCTAATTTTACCATTATTCCAGAGAGACCCACTTAAACATAGGAGCTTCTTTGCATAGGCTTCTGCATGGTAACGTCTGTGAGTGATAAAGATCTCAGATGTCCACTTCTGCCTGGAAGCATAGCATGGTACCCTGTGAGGAGCTCTGGTGTGTAGGACCCTGAGCCTGCCTTAGGAACCACCATCAAAACTGGGGCTCATCCTAACAGCTCAAGCACCATTAGCAGCTAGAGTCTGTGAGGACATTCACTTTTGCTCAGTAATGGCCATAGAGAGAGAGGATCTAAAAGAAGCTAAACTCATATCACGAATGGCTCCATTCAGTACCAGAGAAGGTTCGGCATATTCATTCTTTGATTTCATAGTAGATTATCAATACCTGCTATGCAGTAGACACGATTCTAGGCACTGAGGATACACTCTTGCCTCTCTACAAAAGCAGCCAGGGTGCTCGTGTAAAAATGAAAACCCAAATCCTGTCCCCTGCTTAGAATTCTCCTTATAAGGATTCTGTCTCCTTATCACACTGAGAAGAATCCCCAAATCCCATAGGCGGCTCCTGCCCACCTTGTCTCCTTGTCTCCTGCCCACCTGGCTGGCCTTGGAGGTTCCTGTGCTCCAGTGTTACCCTGGCTGCCCTCTTTCTGCTGCTCTCTTACTCCATGCTAGTTCCTGCCACAGGTCTTTTGCACCTTTTGGTTCTGTCTCTTGGAGCATGCCTCCCTTACATGTACTCATGGCCAACCTCTCCTTATGCAGCTCCTGCTCAGTGCTATGCTCTCAAAGATGCCTTGCTTGACTAATGCTGTACCATACACCAGGGGTGGCATTAAACATTTCTGGCAACAGGGTTGGTACTCACTAGGTAATCCAAACCGATGCTAGCCATTTACAACTGGAACAGCATATGTGTATACCAGCTGAATGCCACCCAATCACACACAACTTCCTAGTCAGTAAATCAGCCAGTTACATTCATTTCTGTCATACTACCTGCCAGTCTCTGACATTATCTTGGTGGGGTTGTTTTACTCTCCCTTTTCTCCCCACTTTCTATTTCTTTTTTTTTTTTTTCTTTTCTGTTTTTTCTTTGAGATGGAGTCTTGCTCTGTCATCAGGCTGGAGTGCAGTGGCGTGATCTCGGCTCACTGCAAGCTCCGCCTCCCGGATTCATGCCATTCTCCTGCCTCAGCCTCCCACTTTCTATTTCTTAATTGCATACACCAATTAAAGGAAGAGTTTGTCTGTTTTGTTCCTTGTGCATTACAGTACTGGCAGTGGCTAGTTCTGAGCTGGGCAAAAAGTGGGCTCTCCATAAACATTTGTTGAATGAAAGACCAAAACATCCCAGCTCTCAGGCAGCTTACATTCTGTGAGATAGGATTAGTGGTGGCAGTTTCAGAGGTGCGCACCTGGAAAACTGAATGGACTTAGAATTCTGAATTCTGAAATCAGAAAGTAACTCTGAATTGGAGTGAATAATCATGACCCCGTGAGTGCCTGGGAGAGGGCAGATCTGCATAGCTTCTGGAATGATAAATCTGGGGCAATGTCTTCAGCATAGATGATCTACAGAAAAGGCTAAAGTTCTTGAGGACTTTTGCCACATTAGTCTGACCCTGAACTTCAACAGCACTCACTGTCTTCCTGCAGTGTTGGTCTTTTTGTAGAGTCTGAAATGAATACAGCTCTTGATAGCTTAAACACCATCTTTAATAATCCTACCTAGAATGTCTTATTTAATTCTTTTTTTAAAAAAACTAAACGTTTCACAAATTTGCGTGTCATCCTTGCACAGGGCCCATGCTTGTCTTCTCGGTATCGTTCCAATTTTAGTATATATGCTGCCAAATGATGCCCTTGTGAGACAGGTAGGTGAAATTAGCTTCATTTTGCAGACTAAGAAACCGAGAGCTGAGCACAGTGGTGTGCACCTATAGTCCCAGTTATTCAGGAGGCTGAGGAAGCAGCATCACTTGAGCCTCCGAGCTCAAGGCCAGCATGGGCAACATAGTGAGACCCCCATCTTAAAAAAAAAAAAACAACAAAACAAAACCAAGAAACTGAAACCCAATGAGATTAGATGACTAGCCCAAGGACATAGAATGAGGAAGAGGCAGAGGCAGAGGCAAAGCCCAAGCATTGTAGCATTGTATTTCCACTGCACCCAAATGTGAGCTTTTTTTTTTCTGAGATGGAATTTCGCTCTCGTTGTCCAGGCTGGAGTGCAATGGCGCGATCTCAGCTCACTGCAACCTCTGCCTCCTAGGTTCAAGCGATTCTCCTGCCTCAGCCTCTGGAGTAGCTGGGATTATAGGCATGTGCCACCATGCTGGGCTAATTTTTGTATTTTTAGTAGAGATGGGGTTTCACCATGTTGGTCAGGCTGGTCTCAAACTCCTGACCTCAGGTGACCCACCCGCCTTGGCCTCCCAAAGTGCTGGGATTGCAGGTGTGAGTCACCGAGCCTAGCCACATTAGGGCTTTAAGGGTGTTCATTACCTAACTGATCCATTTCTGGTCTTCGCTAGGGAGATGTTATTTTGTTTTCAAGTGAGGCTCAAGTGAGAGTGGTTTGTGAGCCAACCACAGCACTGTCTTGACTGGATATACCATTTTATGCCATTTTGAAAATCCTCCCATAGTTTTAAAATTGACTTTATATTGGGATAATTGTAGATCCACATGCATTTGTAAGAAATAATAGAGTGATCTCATATGCCCTTTATCCAGTTTCTCCCAATGATAGCACTTTGCAAAACTACAGTACAATAGGATATTGACTCTCTCACATTTTTAAGAGAATTTAAAAAAATGCACTCAGGGAGTTCAGGGGCCAGGGCACACACCTCTGTCCTTGGGCTGTGCCAGCACTGCCCTGTGGGCCCAGAGTCAGGGGCTTGGGAGGCAATCTGACCTGCCTCTGGCACTGCTCCTTGTGCGGGCTCCCTGGGGCTCACCAGTGTGGCCAATGTGAGCTTCTTGATGGCAGGGGCCATGTGTCTCTTGCCCTGTCTCTGGTGCCTTGTATGGAGTAGACTCAAGTAGACTTCCTGCTTCCACAGACTCATTAAGGAAAGTGGACAGAGCCATGGAGCCTCCACATGGTGGGTGTATGTCAAGGAAGCAGCGCCGCCAGGTTCTGGGTGACCTTGGGCAGATTTCATCCCTTCACAAGCCTTAGCTTTCTTAGCTATAAAATGAAGGGCTGGATACAGTCCATAAGAATCTTTCCAGTTTTGATGTAGGATTCTGTGATGTCAAAAATAAGAGAGATTGTATTATTGTGAATTGAAAAATAATTATCTTTTATGTGCCACATGTAACTTTCTATTTCTCAAGCTACCTGTTATATACCGTCAACATTGCCTCATATAGCAGACACTGCTGTAATAAGTATGCAATTTGTAGCTGCAATTTCCATTTTATGGCAATATCTGATTTACACGAGGTGTTTTTAAAGCGTGTCACTTATAACGTACACACCTGCCAAGAGCCTGCTCTTTCATAATGACTTTTCAGCGAGGTCAGAGAAAGCGCCCAAATTCACATAAATAAACAGCAGGCAAGCTTTCAACATGAAAGCTTCTTTTCCACCCTGGGGAAGGATGCTGTCTCTCAATAGAGGATGGTGACAAGTCTCCCATATTCAGACCTGCTTAGGTGAATCAGGACTGAACCCCTTTCTAACAGGTGCTCTCAAACTCCAATTGAAGAAGAGGAGAGAGATTCACAAGCCTGTGTATGCACCAGGTGAGGGGCTGTTTGTGGAAAATTAGTTAGCTAAGAATCAATTCACTGAATGACCAGTTCATTAAGTGTTCAATCCATTGATCATTTTGATAGAAATTTGAAAATAAAATTCAAGAGGTGGAGGCAGAAGCAGGGTAATAGGTAGGGGTATCTAGAACACAAAGTATGAATTTGGTAAATTTTTAAACTGTTTATTGAACTTTTGGAAAATTGGTTATTTTGCATGTTCGCTGTTGATGGATTGATTTTTGGTAAATTTGTCTGTTTCTGGAGGATCAGTTCAGCCTGTTGGAGATCTGAAAACTTTACCTTTTAGTGTTAGTGACGCAGATTTTAGGCCCACTTTGTCCATCCCTCTGCAGCCAAGCAGAACATCGCTGAGCCAGCTTGGTCCCAGTAAGAGAAAGAGGCATAGTAACACAGGTTGTGCATGATGGACCTAATCTTTGCCTAATCCTGGCACACCTTGAGTGAAAAGGATTTTGAGAAATCTTTCTCCTTAATTCTTGCAAGAATTTGTGGCCTTTGAAGCAGAGCCAAGCAGACACAAGCTTCATGTAAACTTGATCCTCTTGCAAGCCTCTGAAGCCTTTTCAGCCAGCCCTTAAACACCACTGTTCATATAGTTACGCTACCAGGATTTTTTTTCAGCTACTCACACTAGTGCAATAATGGTGAAAGCACTCAGGGACCAGGAAAAATAAGGGCACTAAGGATGTCTTCAGATAAAGCATCTGCTGACCCAGCCTCTCTTGGACACCGTGAGGTCCAGTTAAACAACTTGACACGATTGGCTGCCCACCAGGACAAAGACTGGCTGAGAAGAGGATGGATTTCTGCCCCAGTGATTTGGCCACTAGTTCAAAATCTTCCTAAAGGTCAGTCATCTGGCTAAGATTTCTTCTTGAGCCTTGGCTGGCTTGTGGAGCTTCTATTTGAGGCAGACTGGCCTTTGAAGCTTGTAGCGCAGGCCTGCAATGCCCTACTAGTCATGGCCCCAGGGCCAGCACAGAGCTAGACTTGGTAAATAGGCTTAATAAAGATTTGTAGAATGAATGCTAGCCTTGAACAGCATATGGCCAGCCAAGTTTCTGCCTTTCTCCTGTCACTCCTGGCGACTTTATCGCAGTGGAGGACTTTCTTGGCCCAGTAACATGGTGTAAGAAATTACAAGGGATTTCTCATTCCTGTGATGTGGCCCATTTCCTGGTGGTGTGGCACTGCCCATCATGCCCTTGAATATGCCACCTTCTGAGCTAGGAATTCCCTCTCCTTGTCTATTGGCTTGTCTGAACTTCTCCATCTTTGATACCCAGCTCAAATGTTATCCTGGGTGTAACACCTTCCCAGTTCCTCCAGCTCAGATTTATTTTGAATTGTAATTGTTTCTGCATGTCAGTCACCTACTATATTGTAAAACCTTCAGGGACAGACTCTTATCTTTATTCTCATTTATTCATTTACTTGTTTAGAAACAGTGTAACATAATGGTTAAGGGCACAAACTATGGATTTATAGTTTAGGTTGACTGTGCAACTTATTGATTATGTAATTTACAGTGAGTGGCAAACTCTTTAAAACTATCTTTTTTCCTTCCTTCCTTCCTTCCTTCCTTCCTTCCTTCCTTCCTTCCTTCCTTCCTTCCTTCCTTCCTTCCTTCCTTCCTTCCCTCTCTCTCTCTCTTTCTCTCTTTCTTTCTTTCCTCTTTCTCTCTTTCTTTTACTTTTTTTTTTTTCAAGACAGAATCTCGCTTTGTTGCCCAGGCTGGAGTGCAGTGGCAACTTCTTGGCTCACTGCAACCTCCATCTCCCGGGTTCAAGAGATTCTCCTGCCTCAGCCCCTTGAGTAGCTGGGATTACAGGCACACACCACTATGCCTGGCTAATTTTTGTGTTTTTAGTAGAGATGGGATTTCACCGTGTTAGTCAGGCTGGTCTTGAGCTTCTGACCTCAAGTGATCCACCCACCTCAGCCTCCCAAAGTGCTGAGATTACAGGCATGAGCCAGCATGGCAGGCCTCTATTTTTCTTATATGTAAGGATGAATATTGTGGTAATATTTTGTTTTAGGGCCTTTGGAAGAATTAGAGCATTTATTGGGCACTTACTATATGCCAAGCATTATGCTGATAATAGTAATTAATATGATTATTGATATAGCCAACTTTTTTTTGGCACAAATACTGGGGCCTGATATTGTTCTAGGTGCTGCCTCTAGGATCTAGCAAGATGTTTTGTATAGAGTTGGGCCTTGGCAAATGTTCACTGAATAAGTAAAGCTAGAACAAGTTGTGGACCTAGTTTGTAAATCTTTGTATCCGTCAAATAAGCTGGATTATGCTGGGTAACAAATATCTCATCCCCAACATCTCATGGGCTTATTTTACCTTTAACAAAAATGTATTTATTGCTCCTCTTATATGGTTAGTGTGGGATAGCTGCAATGCTCTTGTCTTCAGAGGTCAGGTGGTTTCATTTCAACAGATGCTTTCATGATCTCTGTGGCAGAAGAAAAGGAATGGTGTGCACTGGGTCTTAAAGTGACACATATCATCTCTGCTTACATCTTTTTGGCTAGAGAAAATTACATGGCCTTGTCTAACTTTAAGGGGAGAGAAAATTGCAATTGTAATCCTACTCTGTACCCAGAAGGAGAAAAACCACGATATTTGCAAATATCCCTCATGGCTACCACAGGATGGAAGCTGATGATATAATCTTCTAATACACAAGCCAGTTTTGGCCTACCAAGACTCCCCTGTTCAAAGTCAGTGTCAGCAGCTACCCTCAGGGTTCTGGTTTGGAATTAAGTTTTCAGACTAGGTATTTTTTTTTTCTTCTCACTTCCCTACTCAATTATATTTTAAGCAGATGGGTGATCCTGTCAACCTTAAGAAAATAGCAGGAAGAAACAAATTAATGTAAAACACCCCACATTCTAATTAAATTTTTCTGCCACCCCAAGGTTTGAGCTTGGATGCTGATTTGCACTTAAAGAAAATCAAAATACAAGCCCAAATTCAAGAAAGCTTGCAAAATGCTTTCATGTTGTTCTCCTCAGCTGACATGTAAATGAAAAGAACGCTTTTATTTTCCCCCACAGCAAACACCTTTGTTTTTGTTGCTTGATGGCTTGGAACGGGATTCTGTTTAAAGACAATTAAAAGCAGCTTCTAAATGCAGAAATCCAGTGAAGCAGGCCAAGCAGAAGATGTAGATGGAAGGTTAAGTGGGGCAAATCTTAATCAGGCTAGAGAAATGTGGCCAGGACTGCAACTTGAGGTTTAACCCAATACTCCAAAAGATCTACCATCACAACCCTCCACTCTGTCCCATTTCCACTAAATAAAATGAAGCTATGTTAGTTGTCTGTTTCAGTATAGCAAGTAACTCCAAAGTTCAGCTGCTGCAAACAACAAATAGTTATTATTTCCCACATTTTCTGAGGGTCAGGAATTCAGGAGTGGCTTTGGTCAAGCTGTTAGCAAGAGCTGCAGTTATATGAAGGCTTGACTGGGGTTGGAGGATCCTTCCAAAGCCCATGGTTGTGATTGTTGGAGGGTGTCAGTCAGTTTCTTGCAGGGTTTCAGCCAGAGGCCTCAGTTCCATGCCATATGGTCCTCTCCATAGTCATTCACAACATGGCTGCAAGCATCCCCAAGTGATCAAAAGACAAGTCGACAGAACAATCAAGACAAAGCCACAGTCTTTTATAACCTGATCATGGAAATAAAATACTTCACTTCTGCTGTGTTCTATGGGTCACACAGACTCTAGTACAGGTTGGAAGGGGAATACACAAGGATGTGAACATCGGGGGTAGGGATTATTGGGGGTCATCTTGGAGAAAGGTTACTGTATGCAGGATATATCTATGTATATACACACACACACACACACACACACACACTTTTTTTTTAAAGTCAGGAAACAAGAAAACAAACAACATAGTACCTACTATGGCCAAGAACTGGGCTAGATGATCTGTATAGGTTCTCTCAATCTTTACAATAACTCTGCAAAGTAAATGCTATTATAATGCCCATTTCACAGATGAAAAAACTGCATTTCAGAGTGATTAAGTAGGTAAATGCTATCCGGGTGGGAAGTGGTAGAGCCAGGGCATTGCCACTGGGAAATCTGTCTCATGCAATACACTTTCTGGAGCTATTTGATTGCCAGGTAAGGGTAAGGATAGCATGATGTAATCCTGAGAGCAGCCTTGGAAGTTAGCCCAATCGGACCTCAACTCTAGGTGCAGCCACTCACCAGCTATGTGGACTTTGGTAAGTTACCTGATGTCTCCCAGCTTCTGTGTCCTCATCTGTAAGATGGGGATGAAATTAAAAGTGCTCACTGAACAAGGCTGTTGTGAAGATTAAATCGGGTGATGATGTTGACTGCCTAGCTTAGTGCCTGGCATGGGGTGAGGGCTCAGTAAATGCTGGGTGCTACAGTTGTGAGCCCTAGGCACTGCTACAGGCTAAAACAAATCCATTCTCCCTGCTGTACCTCAGTTTTCCTATCCAAGAAATGAAGGAGTTAGATAATATGCCCGAGGTCACTTCTAATTCATAGTCCATGAAACTTTTGTTTTAAACATACTTTTTATCTGAGTCTTGCAGCTGTGTTAAGTAGTGGGAAACCAAAGTATCCTCTAATTATGTCATGCTGACAGGTTGAGGTTTTCTTCACTTTAGCTAGAATTTGAGGGAAGTGGGTTTTAGCTTTCTCTCTAATACTCATATTTGAAATGTCAAAAGGAGGCCTTGAGGAATAGGGGAAAGCATCTTGGGAAAAGGACTCTGGAGTCTAATCTTGATGTGGGCTCTGGCTGGCTATGTGATCTCAGGGAAAGTTCTTGTCCTCTCTATTCTTGTGCTTGCTCATTTTTTCAGATGAAGACAAAAACTTTTGCCCTGGTTCTTTAGAGGGATGCCTTATGGCCAAATGAACTTGGGACACACTATGCAAATGGAGCAAATCCTTAGAGATGGAAATATCTAAGGAGGCACTGGGGCCAGGAGGCTCTGGAGGGTGGTTCCTCAAGCCCTTCCCTTCATAATGGATATTCTGGGTCTTTTGAGCACACAGAGGCAAAAGGGTTGTGGCAATTAACCTCTAGAGAAAAATCGCCATTTGAAAATGCCAAGGACCTTTTAACACACCTTTTTCTAGTGGATCTCTCAGAGGAAGAGGCAGTGAGAAAACGATCTTACATTGTCTTTAACCTCTGGGAGGAAGAAATGCTGGCTGTCTTGGATGAATTTTGTTGACTTGGTGAAGAGCAGAAACCAGGGCTCAGGACATAGTGGAGAAGGAGAGGGAAGGCAAGTGAATTGTGAGCGTGTGCATTTTCTCTTCTCTGTGTTCATTTCTCTAGGTTGGACAGTTCAGAACCAGCTGCTTTGAACTCTTGTCCTGCCTGGTTATCGCATGTTCTGTTTTGAAGGGATTGCTGCGGGTTGCCTTTGTTTCTGCAGCTAATCTGTTCACATTTTGTTATCTGTACCAGCCCTTATGAGTGTAGAATTGTGACCTACCACGGATGAGTGGGTCTGATGCAATCCCCGTTTCATGTTGTGAGCTGGTTCGAAATCCTTTTGTTTTTATGTGGTGATTGCATTCCTGGACACCTCCGTCACCTTCCATACCCAGAATCAGAGTACAATAGACCCATGGCTCTAAAAACATCTTCATCCTATCCCTTATAGCTGCTTCTGAAACACTTTTTTTTAAAAAAAATTATTCAGTTTTTTTTATTTGTACAAATGCATGGCATACATGTGCAATTTTGTTACATGCATAGATTACATAGTGATCATATTAGGACATTTATTTATTTATTTATTTAGAGACAGACTCTCACTCTGTCACCAAGGCTGGAGTGCAGTGGTGCAATTTCGGCTCACTGCAACCTCTGCCTCCTGGGTTCAAGCTATTCTCCTGCCTCATCCTCCTGAGTAAATGGGATTACAGGCACATGCCACCATGCCCAGCTAATTATTATCTTTTTAAAATTTTTAGTAGGTACGGAGTTTCACCATGTTGACGAGGCTGGTCTTGAACTCATGACCTTAAGCAATCCACCTGCCTCAGCCTCCCAGAGTGCTGGGATTACAGGTGTGAGTCACCATGCTGCACCACATTAGGGTTTTTAGGGTGTCCATCATCCAACCGGTTCACTTCTGGTCTTCTCTAGGGAGATGTGTATTTTGTTTTCAAGTGAGGCTTGAGTGAGAGTGGTTTGTGAGTCAATCACAGTACTGTCTTGACTGGATATACCCATCTATGTCATTTTGAAAATCCTTTCATAGTTTTAAAATTGACATTATATTGAGATAATTGTAGATCCACATGCATTTGTAAGAAATAATAGAGTGATCTCATATGCCCTTTATCCAGTTTCTCCCAATGACAGTGTTTTGCAAAACTATAGCATGATAGGATATTGACTCTTACATTTTTAAGAGAATTTTAAAAAATACACTCAGGGAGTTCAGGGAGCAGGGCACACACCTCTGCCCTCAGGCTGTGCCAGCACTGGCCTGTGGGCCTGGAGTCAGGGGCCTGGCTGGTAATCTGACCCGGCTCTGTCACTACTCACTGTGGGGGCTCCCTGGGGATCAGCTTCCCCACCAGTAAGATTACTGAGGTTTCTTTTAGCTCTGCCATTTTATGATTTTACACATCATTCATGACAGCCCCTGGGGTCAGCCTGCCCTGGTCTTTTTATTAGATAAATTGCTCCTTACTTTGAGCCTACACAACCAGAGTCGGACGAGTCTGAATTGAACATCTGTTTCTGGGATCTTCCCAGCATCCACACTGCATTTCCTTAAGGGACTCATGTCCCGCCCTCTTTGGCTCTATGTGATTTAGCTGGGGCAGACCCTGCTTCCTGGGCTCTAGGATTGACTCTACGATTGGCTTATTGTTCTAATTAGATATTTTCATTCTATTTGTGGATAGGTGCAGGTTAGGAGGCATGACCTAAGCCAGCCCATGAGAAGCCATCTAAGGACTTTTATGAAAATAGTCGGCAAGGGAGAAGGGTTTTCCCCTATGGGGATATTTCGGGGGTAGGGGTTAGGATGGAGACCTGGTACTTCAGGCAGTCATTTACCACCTCAATGAAAGAGCTTGCTCAGAGCTAGATCAAAGCAGAGCAATGTGGGGCTGACAGATGAAGAGAGAGACATGGACAAACAGTCCCAGAAATATCAATGCATCTGTTGGAGGTTGCATAGCTATTCCTAGTGGCCCTTGAAGTAAAGGAAGCCTCACTTTACCCATTAACTCAGGTGAGTAATGGTTATTTCCAGGCGAGAAGAGAGATCTGCTGACTTCATGCGTTTGGTTCTGGGGGTGGCTCTGGAAGGAAGGCTAGATGGGAGGGGGAAAGTTTGCATGCACCTGCAGGCTTGGGATTCACAGTGAACTGGAGGGCTTTTCACTTGCTTTGAAGAACTCAAATGCATTTACCGACATGATCTCGTTTGCTTTCAGCTGCAACTGAGTGAAGTCACCTTGATGCAGAAGTGTTGTCTCTTCTCATTCCTGTTAGGAAATCAAGTTACAGCTGAAGCCGGGGCCTTCTCCTACTCAACTCCCATGGCCCATTAAAAACTACATGAGCTCATCTGAAACCTTCAAGCCCTGTCTGGTGGCCCCATCTCCTCTTCAGGCATTGTACAGAGTGACTCACAGATAGCATCCCTGAACCACTTGTCAGGGAGACAGTGATTTATTGAGATAGAGGCAGTAATGTGCTAATTCTAGCAGCTGGTCCAGGCCTCATTAGCATCTGAGTTTCTTGGAGTTCAGCTTTAATCACACATGGGAAGAATTTACCACCAAGGGGTTCTCGTACCTCCTGTTCCTTCCGCATGAGTCTTCCGGAGAGCCTTGGCACTTGTTGAGCTGGTGATGGTAACATCAGGGCAGAGGGTTTCAACTGGGGGTGTGAATTATGTTCACCTGGAGAAGCTTAAATCTGTCTGCTCATCCATCTATCCATCCACCTATCCATTCGTTCATCATCTCATTATTTACTTAAATAGATAAGACAAGCCTAAGGTAAAAATGAAAACAAAGCTTTCTAGTCTGTAAAATAAGCATAATAATAACATCTACCACATAGAATGGTTATAATAATGAAATGAATTATTGTATATAAAGTGCCTAGAATAGGGCTTGGTTCATAGTAAGTTGTAATAGCCATGGTAGCTATTACATAATAAGCTATTATTATTATTATTATTATTATTATTTTTGAGACAGAGTCTCGCTCTGCCGCCCAGG
>NW_016812802.1:71491-78417 GCF_001698545.2 Rhinopithecus bieti
TTGTATTTTTTAGTAGAGACGGGGTTTCACCGTGTTAGCCAGGATGGTCTCGATCTCCTGACCTCGTGATCCGCCTGTCTCGGCCTCCCAAAGTGCTGGGATTACAGGCTTGAGCCACCATGCCCGGCCTAAGCTATTATTATTAATGTGAATCTTACATCCCATCCCTCAATCACCTAGTTCCCTTCCCATTACAGATTCTAGAGATTATCTACTTACATAAATATGTACACACACACACACACACACACACACACACACACACACACACACTCCACCTCTGGACAGACTGACTCTAAAAGCTACAGAAAATTTTGAATGGCATCCAGGGTTGGGCATCTCAGGATTGGAAGCTGAGCGAGACTCTGGGGAATGTCAGGAATTAGAGTGTAGAGCCACTAAGGTAAGAAGGAAGTGACCATGTTTCTACAAGGGCAAAAGCTAGGAGGACTGCCTGGAAGGGGAGCACCTTAACTAAATATGTTCAGTATGACTGTGAAAGAAACAATAACAATCATTACAACAGCTAGAGTTGTGAGACATTATCCTGTTATCTCAGAACTCTAGCTAAAGCTTCACACTCAGGAAAATAGGCACTAAGAACTTCCACAGCCTAAAGACAACAGCAAGGGAGCCACCAGACTTATTCCCCAGGATCAACTAAGAGGTGACAGAAATGCTTCTGCTGCTATCACCACCCTGCCCTCCTTCTCCATGCGAAAAAATCTGTAGGAGCCATGAGTCATCAGTCTAGCGGGGGTGATGTGTCATTTTGATAGTGGGCTTCCCCTATTGGTACTTGCAAGAGGGCATAGGAAAACTCTGTATAAAAAAAGGGAGGCAGGCATCTCACTCCCTGGCAGGACACTTGCTGATTTGATAAAACCTGTGGTCCCTTCTGGAGTTGCCAATGAAAGAATCCTTGGATCACCCAGCCAGTATTCTCAGGAGCTTGGGAATATACAGCAATGGAGAGACTGCAGCCAGCTTCTGTCTAGAGAACTCTGGAGGTGGGAGGCCAGTGGGAGCAGTTGGCTCTAGCAGGGAGGTAGAGAAAGTGGTCATGGTATAGGCACTTTGCTCCATTCGGTGTGACAAGCATATGCTTCCTATGGGTCCAGAGATGCTGCAGTATGTAGGTGGGCTTGGGTCTTGACAGCAGGACTTAGCCAAGGAGACCACCTGTCAGGTAAGGGGCCTTGCCGGCCAGAGACTGTAGAGTGGGAGCTCAGGGGTAGGAATCTGAGAGCGAGTTGGGAGAGGTCAGCCGGAGGGCGTTATCCATGTTAGAGACCAGTGCAGTGGCTTCCTGACTTCTCCCCATGAAACCCTAAAGAATGACAATATTCAGATGCCAATGGAGAGATTTGAGGGGGAAAAGAGGACTTACAGCAGCTTCAGTTAGGAGAAAGGACTCTGCATCTCTTTCCCTATTTGTCTGCAAGAGAAGCTAGAGCCCAGAAGAGGAATGTGGGGAGAAAGCAGAGTGGACTGTTCTGTCTTCCAGCCCTGGTTAGGCCTGAGCAAGAGGACAGGCAGGTACCTCAGGTTGGGTTCCTGCAGAGGCCAGCCCAGGTCAAGGATTCCAGTGTGAGGAGTTTATCTGAGGGGCAATCCAAGGAAGTGTGGATAGGGATGTGGGAATCCAGTCAGTCAGGTAAGGAAGCCAAGGAAAGGTGCCATGTTTAGCAGGTTGCTTCCATGGGTCATGTAGCTCAATCCACCTGAGAGTTGTCTACCCAAGGGCCAAGAAAACTGAATATTTTTCCTCCAACCACCTTCTGTCACTGAGGGTTACTCCTACAGCTGCCACCCATTCCCACATCTGGTGTACCTCATATGTGAAGGTAAGTCCTTAGACCCTGGGTGCTCATGGCGTGTCCTAGAACCATGAATGCTGGGGAGAGGGGGCACTGACAGCCTATTGCAGGGAGGAGCCTTACATAGGGTATGGGTTAAAGTTTTGAACTGGACTGAATTGGACTGAGCCAGACTGGATTGACAAGGAAGTGGTGAGATTAGCTGGTGAGGTCAATAAGGGATGGTAAAGGGAGATTCAGCAGAGTGTCAGTGAAGGCAGTCCCAGGAGAAAAGTAAAGCTATTGAAGGTTACCTGCTGAGTCCAGATGGTGAAAAGAATTGAGATGACTGGCATTAAGTATGAGCCTAATGCTGTGTGGGTCACCCTAAGTGCTCATCTCATTTAATCCTTACCGTGACCCCATGAGGCAGCTCTGCTTCTCTTCCTGTCTTACAGATGGGTCAGCTGGGCTCTGGAAGGTTAAGTGATTTGCCCAAAGTCACTCAGCTACTCAGTGGCAGAGTCAGGTCCTGAGCCCAGGTTTGCTTCTGGAGCCCACTCTCTTAACCACTGTGACAGAGACTCCTGACTGCCTGTCAAATATACATTTCTTCCTTCTTTCTTAGTAACAAAACTCTGGTTTTATTTCAGATGGCAATGTGCCTGGCTACACTACATTTCCCACCTCCCTTGCAGCTAGAGGTGGCCAGTGAGATATAAACAGATGCTGTTAGGTGGGACTCGAAAGAAAACCCCTTGAGAAGTAAACGTATAGATAGCATGTGCTTTTTGTGCCCATTTTCTTATTCTACTCCTGAACTAGAAGTACTAGGCTCATTTTCTTTTTGCTTCTTCCCTCATGTAGACACAGACATGATGTCTAGATCTCTAGCAGTCATCCTAGACCATGAGATAACTTTGAGAAGGAACATCATGTACAAAGGACTGTGCAGAAGAGGGTTGATAGGAGCCTGGATCTCTGATGACTTCACCCTAGACTGTCCACCTCACCAGGCTGTACAAGCCGCTGTTACTGGCAGATGAATGCAAGTTCTAAAACATACAACCACTGACCTACTGAATTTTCCAAGGAGCACATTTCCACTGGAGACGTTTTGTGCCTGCAGAAAATTCTTAACTGAGGAATCTCTATGGGACCAGCCCGAAGTAGAAACCACTGAAGAGAGGCCCTGAAGCAGCTTTTCTTCCTTATCCCAGAGACCAACACGGTTACCCTAGCCTAGAGTCATCCTCCTTCCTCTAGGTTGTCAAAACTCTGGATACCTTTTACAATGATTCTGACAACAAATCCCACCCTGCTGATGAAGTCTATTGCTTTACTGTTAAACTTTTTATGGGTTAACATTCTTTTTTATTTTTCTTTTTAAATTGATTAATAATAGTTGTAGCAATTTGGAGGGTACCTGTAATATTTTGATACCTACATACAATGTGTGATGATCAAATCAGGGTAATTGGGCTAGCTATCACCTCAAACATTTATCTAGGGCTGAAATCCCTGAAGGATAGGATTGTGTCTTACGAATTGTGTTCTAATCTGCATTTACACTTCAGAAATTCTGGACTAGGTAGGCAAACCAACAGAAACCCTTGTTATGAAGATCTGGAGGTTTCCCGGAGGAAGTGGTGAATAGGGCTTTGGGACTGATGTTAAAAGCCCTGGGACACAATGGAGAGACTCCTGAACTAGTAAGAGGTCAAAAGCTCTGGTAGCAGCCCCCACAAATTAAGAAACTGACTGAGTAAAAGAAACAAGCCATGGTGGGTGGCCAGGGAGAAAGGAATATTTCTGAGTAACCCCAGATGGTGCCAATCATTTAATGCCCTCCATCCCTCTCGGTGTATATTAGGTTATGTTTATTTTTAGAAAATGGAGGGAGCATTTTACTGTGTTGCCCAGGCCAGTCTCAAACTCGTGGGCTCAAGTGATTCACCGGCATTGGCCTCCTAAATTGCTGGGATTACAGGCATGAGCCACTGTGCCTGGCCCAAGAAGTCTGAGCCAGATGTTGCTATATAGGTCAGAACTCTGTGGGCTATGAATGTAAGATATTCACAAGTTACATCTCTTCCATTCATTGGCAAACACTTACCTGAAACCATACAGCAAAAGACATTCTGGAAAATGTACCTTCCAGCCTTAGAAGAAAGTGATGGTGGTGCCCAGTTGACCCCAGGCAAGCCAGCCCAGGAATGCAGACGTTTCGGACGCTCATCTTTTACTACTTTGTGTGGCCTTTCACGGAATAATTGCACAAGAACTTGACTCTTGATTCCAAAGATTCTGGAAGAATGCCAACCAAGCTGAAGTCTACAAGCCTAACCGTATTTTGAAAAGGCTGGATGTGACATGGTGAATCCTCCTTAGATGTGTTAGCTAGAGTTACCAGTCCTTAGATGTGCTAGAGTTACCAGTCCTTAGATGTGTTAGCTAGAGTACCAGTGACATGCAAGGAGTTGGTTCTTTGATTAAGTAGAGGAGGCGTGAGTGAAAGCAGCACACCTCCACTCTGCCCAATGGCCATGATCACCTAGACAGGATGTGAGCCTCCACGGAGTGGGTAGCTGAGAACCCACAACCCACAATATGTCTTCTCTCTGGCCCTGTTAACATGGACCTGCCTCTATGAGGTGATGGTTGATATCCAGCTAAGTATGGCCCTCTTAATAGTAATGTGGGTGGCTTTATTCACATTGGCTTCATGATAAATGGTATCACTGAGCTGACTTCCCTGTGTCTTAGATAAAACAAAATAAAAGACAAAATATATAAAAAACAGAATGACACAGGCAGTCTTGCTGCCAGACACATCTGCAATCAGTAAGCTTGGAAAATTATGCTTGGAAATGGCTTGAAAAAACCTTTACTTTTTCTGAAGAGCAAGTACACGTTTGTCTCTGAGGTCAGTTCTAATTCTTTGACCAGCTAATTTTAAGTGACTGTATCTTGAAAAAAGTGACAGTGACATTTTGGTACTCCAGCTGAACTTTTAGATTAGTCACTGATACAACTGCAACAAGGATTTTAAGGGCAGAATAAAATAACAAAAACCCAACAGTCTTAGCCTGAGTTTCCCAGAAATCAGAGCCTTAGACAAAGGCTTGCCTTCTAAGATTATCTGGGAATGTGATCTTAGGAAGCAAGAGTACAGGGTAGGGGAATGATCAGGGAAGGAAGGAAAGCTAATACAACGTGGATTATTAAGTTGTGTACTACTGGGACAACTGTTCATGTGGACTACACTGTGGACTACCGTATGGACTACCACTATCACTATGGACAACAAATCCTGCTTGGACTTTTTGGGGAGCTTTATGGAAAGTACCAGAGAACTGTTTGTCCAAAGGACCAAAGAGGGAAGCATTTATCCATTGGCTCCATTTATCCGTTGGTCAAGGATGACTAGGTTGCATTTCTAAGTAGTGTATGCTGAGCATAGAGCAGATTCAAGTGGTTGCCCCCAAGCTGCAGATACCTCTGGGCAGGAAATGAGAGGTACTCAGTGCAGACCTAGAGTGAGACCCATGATCTGATTGCACCAGGATAGAGATGGTCGAAACCTAGGTGGAAGCAGTTTCATCAGTTGTGACTGGAGATAGAGGTGAGATTGAGAGGATTTTAAAGTGGGGCCCAGGAGGTATCTAAAGCATCAAGCAATAAGTATACATTGACTATGTTCTGAGTATTGGGCACAGGCATGGGAGGTAGAGCAGTGACATGGTAAAGCCTTTACTCTTCCCCAAATATATATATTTTCTCTAACATAAAAACATCTTAAGCATATGAAAAATATAATATTTATTATAAAATGTAAACTGTGGTGACCTCTGAGAGAGTTATATGCTGAAATTTAAATTCACATTGAGATATAAATGTTAAATACAGATATTTTCCCCCAAATAAGGCTTTACTAGGGGAAGGAGGAAGTGCACAAGAATTCTGGGAGTCTGATGTAGTTGTGAATCAAAATTTCCAATCCTTATATATATTTTTATTATCTGCCTTACTTTGCCTAGTGCCTATAATCTTGTGAGAACTTGTCCTGTAGGCCCCCATGAGAAGCTCTTTTCCCTAGTCATTCTTCCTTGGCTTTTGCCATGAGGAGCCTGATGTGAGGAGAGAACTCAGCAAATATTTAAGTAAATATTTATGGAATGACATGAATGAATACAAAGTTATAAATAGAACATTATCTTATTCTACTCTTGGACTAGATGTACGACCAAACAAACTAGAATAGATTTTGCATAGATTAAATTTCACCTTTCTGACCTCCCCAAGCAAGTGCTTCTCTGTTTTTTTCCAGACCACCATGTATATTCAGTAGCTATAGCCCTCATTTTCTGTTTTAGTTATTCAAAGCTTGCTGGAGTATGAGCTCCTCAAGGGCAGGGGCCATTTCTTTTTAATATTTCTGTTGTCAGTACTGAGCAAAGTCTATGGTGCCTAGAAATGTTTAATTAATGAGAATCTGAATCCAGGCTATAAACCATGACAACCTCAATAATGCAATCAAAATAAAGAATCTGTGGAATAAAATGACTAAAAAGCATACCTTGGGAATACACCTCCTAGCTGAGAGACTATAGGCGAGTCACTGAATTTCTGTGTCTCAGTTTCTCCAAGTGAAAAATGAGAGACCAATCAAGCTTAGAGGACATATGATGTGCATGCTGTCACTCTGCTTTCTGTGTCTTGGTTGACATTTCTAATAAATCATGACTTTTTTTTCACACTGATTTCAGACATAAGCTTAGTAGTCTCAATTCACTTCAGTCAGCCTCTCTGAATTCATCAGACATATTTTTAAAAGCATAAATCAAATGATACCTTTCCCCTGCTTAAAACCCTCTAAGGCCATTTTCATGATGTTGATTATTCCTATCCATGACAGACACTTCTCAAAAGAAGACATTTATGCAGCCAACAGACACATGAAAAAATGCTCATCATCACTGGCCATCAGAGAAATGCAAATCAAAACCACAATGAGATACCATCTCACACCAGTTAGAATGGTGATCATTAAAAAGTCAGGAAACAACAGGTGCTGGAAAGGATGTGGAGAAATAGGAACACTTTTACACTGTTGCTGGGACTGTA
>NW_016812802.1:78501-84064 GCF_001698545.2 Rhinopithecus bieti
TATGGATGCAGCTGGAAACCATCATTCTCAGCAAACTATCGCAAGAACAGAAAACCAAACACCGCATGTTCTCACTCATAGGTGGGAACAATGAGATCACTTGGACACAGGAGGGGGAACATCACACACTGGGGCCTATTGTGGGGAGGGGAAAAAGGGGAGGGATAGCATTAGGAGATATACCTAATGTAAATGACGAGTTAATGGGTGCAGCACACCAACATGGCACATGTATACATATGTAACAAACCTGCACGTTGTGCACATGTACCCTAGAACTTAAAGTATATATAAAAAAAACCCCTCTAAGGACTTGTAATTCCATCCTGATGGCAAACTAGGGTCATCTAAAAAATCTCCAGCTATATATCCTTAGAAGTGCTACCCAAACTATAGCAACAAAGTCAAAATGCATGGTTGATCCTTTAGTAAAGAAAGGAAAATCACCAGGTGCCAGAAAAAGGAATAAAACTGAAGAACATAGGGAAAAACACACGAGCTCATGCTGTGGCTACCCTGGAAGAAGTGTGGAATGAGTGGTTTAGTGTATTATTATACCTCGTAATTAAGTTTTTGGTCAAATTAGAGGATAAGAGATGCAGTCTTGGGTTTAAATGAAGCAGGGAGTTGGAACTGAAAACTCTACATGAGCCAGGCTGCTTGAAGGGCTGACCCATAGAGAGGGTGCTAGAGAAAAAAATTACAACTGTTAACATGAAGAAAAAAGGAAGTGTTTCTTTGCTTTGGCTCTGGACAAATAATACTAATTATTATTCTTGAGAATTACAACTTTATTCTGTGCTTTATGGAATATTAAAATTCAAATATATTCTTTCCCTGTTCTCCATCAAACCAAAACTGCAGAATTAATATATAAATTATTCTTAAGTGAATGTTACTCCTTGGATTCCTGGCAAAAGAAAACATGCAATTCTTGTGGAAGAACATTTCCATTACTCCCCTGCCACAGGAGCTCCATAGATAAAGCACAACTGAAGATGAACCCACAACCCAAAATTACAAAACACAAAAAACAAAATAACATTAGAGAGCCAACAGACAGAATAATATTAAATAATTAATATTCGTAAGTACCTGGGACATAGTAAGTGCTATATAATGTTTGACTGATAAATAAATATTAAAAAATTAAAATACCAGGAATGTAGGTTAACAGAGAAATTCATAATAAACTTTAAAGTAGGAGGAATTAAAATGACTAAAGATATAAAAGCAGGAATAATTTACATAAAAAAGACACTATGATAAGATAAAAGGCAGACTTGAAGATCCATATAGAACTTCTAGAAAAAAATATTATTTGAAATAAAAAGCTCAATAAAGAGTGGTTTGAATACAGCTGAGAAAATTGAGTGCATCACAGAGAGGTTAAGATGTAGTAATATGAAAAAAAGTTAAGAGATGTGAACAATAGAATTAGGAAGTGTAATGGGAATTTCAGAAGAAGAGAAGAGGTAATGAGAAAGAGGCAATATTCAAGAATAATGGTCCAATTTTCAGAATTAATCAAAGACATAATTGAAGAAGTACATACAGTCATGAGTAGGAAAACTATAATAAATACACATTGTAATGAAATTATAGAACTTAAGAACAAAAAATAGTTTGGTAAATTCCCCCATTTAAAAGATATAGACCTGCTGAATGGATAAAAGGGAAAGGATCTAATTATATGCTGCCTACAAGAAACTCATCTCACCTGTAAACACACACATGTAGATAAAAGTGAAGGTATAGAAAAAGGTATTTTATACAAAACAGTATCCGAAAGTGAGGAGGAGTAGCTATACTTATAATATCAGACAAAACAGACTTCATGTTCTGTAAAAAAATGAATGACATTATAAAATAATAGAGATCAATTTAGCAAGAGAATATAACAATTAGAAATATATATGTACCCAATACTGGAGCACTCAGGTAAATAAAGCAAATGTCATTAGATCTAAAGGGAGAGATAGGCCACAATACATATAGTAGTTGGAGATGTCAATATGCCTCTATCAGCATTGGACAGAGCATCTAGACTGAAAATCAACAAAGAAACATCAGATTTAAACTGCACCATAGACCAAATGGACATAACAGACATTTATAGAACATTTCACACAACAGCTGTAGAGTATATATTTTTCATCAGCACATTGAACATTCTCCAAGACTGACCATATGTTAAGGCACAAAACAAGTCTCAAAAAATTTTAAAATTAAAATCATATCAAGTATTTTATCCAACTACAATGGAATAAAACAAGACATCAGTAATAAGAGGAACACACAAAACTATACAAATAAATGGAAATTAAACAACATGCTCTGGAATGACCAATGCGAGAAGGAAAAAATTAAGAATAAAATTCAAAATTTTTTGAACCAAAAGAAAATAAAACACAGCATAGCAAAACCTATGAGACACAGCAAAATAGTATTGAGGAAAGTTTATAGCAATAATGCCTACATCAAAAAGATTTTGAATAAACATAATGATGCACTTCAAAGACCCAGAAGAACAAGAACAACCCAAACCCGAAATTAGTAGGAGAAAAGAAATAATAATGTTCAGAGCAGGGCTGGATGGGGTGGCTCACACCTGTAATCGTGAGCCACAATTTGGGAGGCAAAGGCGGGAGGATTGCTTGAGCCCAAGAATTTGAGACCTGCCTGGGTAACGTAATAATACTCCGTATCTACAGAAAAAATAATGAAAACAATTAGCCCAGGATGGTTCAACACACCTCTAGTGCCAGCTACTAGGGAGACTTAGGTGGGAGAATTTCTTGAGCCCAGGAAGTCAAGGCTGTAGTGAGCTATGATCACACCACTGCACTCCAGCATTGGTGACCGAATGAGACCCTGTCTCAAAAAAAAAAAAAAAAAAGTAAGAAAAGAAAAGAAATTAGAACAGTTATAAACAAAATTGAGACAAAAAATAGAAAAGATCAATAAAACAAAAAGCTGATTTTCTGAAAAAAGAAACAAAATAAACTATTAGCTAGATTAAGAAAAAAAGAAGACACAAATAAATAAAATCAGAAATAAAAATGATGTTACAATGAAAACCACAGAAATACAAAGGATCATTAGAAACAACTATACACCAATACATTTAAAACTATACACCAATACATTTAAAAACCTAGAGGAAATGGATAAATTTTTAGACACATGCAACCTACCAAGATTGAACAAAGAAGGAACAGAAAGCTGGAATAGACTGATAACAAGTGTCAATACTGAATTAGTAACAAAAAGCCTTCCAACAAAGAAAAGTCCAAGACCAGATGGCTTCTCTGCTGAAAACTGCTAAATACTTAAATAAGACTTAATATCAACTATTCTCAAATTATTCTGGAAAATTTAAAGCAGAGACAATTCTTTCTAATTCATCTTATGAGACCAACATAACCTTGATACCAAAACCAGACCAGGACACAACAACAGCAACAACATCAACAAAACTACAGGCCAATATCTCTGATGAACAGAAATGCAAAAATTCTCAATGAAATACTAGCAAACTGAATCCAACAACACATAAAACAAAACAAAACAAAACAAAAACACCAGAATCAAGTGGAATTTATCCAGGAACACAAGAATGGCTCAGTGTACAGAAATAAAAAAAACCATCATACATCACATGAATAGAATGAACAACAAAATCCATATGATTATCTCAATAGACACAGAAAAATTTTTTGATAAAATTCAATATCCCTTCACGATAAAAACTCTGAATAAGTTAGGTATAGAAGGAAAATACCTCAACATAATAAAGGCCATATGCAGCAACCCAAAGCTAACATCTTACTGAGTGAGAAAAAGACAAGGAGGCCAACTCTTACCATTTTTTTCAACATAGTACTAGAAGTCTTAGAGCAATTAGGAAAGAGAAAGAAAGAAAGGGAATCCAAACTGAAAAGGAGGAAATGAAAATGTCCCTGCTTGCAGATGACATGTTCTTATATATAGAAAAACCTAAAGACTCTACCAAGAAACTCTTAGAACTGATAAATTCAGTAAAGTTGAAGAGTACAAAATTAATATACAAAAATCAGTAGTGTTTCTATACATGAACAATAAGCTGGCTGAAAAAGAATTCCAGAAGGCAATGTCATTTACAATAGCTACAAAAAGTACCTACAGACAAACTTAAGGAGACGAAAGAGCTCTGTAAGGAAAACTACAAAACATGGATAAAGAAATTAAAGTGGATACAAATGAATGGAAAGACGTGCCATGCTCAGGGATCAGAGGAATTAATAAGGTTAAATTGACAACACTACCCAGAGCAATCTACAGATTCAATGCAATTCCTATCAAAATATTAAAGACATTCTTCACAGAAATAGAAAAACAATTCTAAATCTGTATGAAATTACAAAAGACCAACATTAACCAAAGTGATCCTGAGCAAAAAGAATAAAACTAGAAGTATCATATTATCAGACCTGCTACAAATGGTACCAGCATAAAATCAGACACATAGACCAATGGAACAGAATACAAAACCCAGAAATTAATCTACATATGTATAACCAACTGATTTTTGGCAAAGATATCAAGAACTTTCACTGAAGAAAGGACAGTTTTGTCAATAAATGGTTCTGGAAAAACTGGGTATCCATATACAGAAGAATAAACTACACTCCCACCTCTCACCACCACTCCAAAATCAACTAAAAGTGGATCACATATGTAAATGTAAGACCCCAAACAATAAAACTGCTAGAAGAAAACACAGGCAAAATGCATCAGGACATTGGTCTGGGAAATGATTTTATAAGACCTAAGAAGAACAGACAAAAAAGCAAAAATAAATAAATGGGATTAAATACAACTATAAAGCTTCTGCATAGTACAAAAAACAATCAATAGAGTGAAAAGAACACCTACAGAAAGTGAGAATATTTGTAAACTACTCAACTGACAGGGGAAAAATATCAAGAATATACAAGGAACTGAAACATCTCAACAGCAAAAATATAAAATACTTAAATAAAATAAATAAACAAGTTGATTAAAAATGGGCAAATGATCTGAACAGACATTTCTCAAAATAAGTCACACAATGGTAAAGAAGTATATTAAAAATGCTCACCATCATTAATCATCAGGAAAATGCAAATCAACACCACAATAAGGTATCATCTCACCCCAATTAGGATTGCTATTATAAAAATGACATAAAGTAGCAAATGCTGGTGAGGGTATGAAGAAATGGGAACTCTTATTCTCTCTTGGTAGGAATGTAAACTAGTACAACCACTATGGAGAATGGTATGGCGGTTCCTTGAAAAATTACAAATAGAACTACCGTATGATCCAGCAATTCCACTACGAGGAATTTATCCAAAGAAAGGAACTAATTGTATCAAAGAGACACCTACACCTCCATATTTATTGTAGTACTATTCACAATAACCAAGATATGGAATCAACCTAGGTGTTCAACAACAAACCAATGAATAAAGAAAATGTGGAAGTGGATGGGGGGCGGAGGCTTAAGTAGGTAAACAAAGCCGCTGGGAAGCTCGAACTG
>NW_016812803.1:0-974 GCF_001698545.2 Rhinopithecus bieti
CGTACACTAAGTGTGATGTTTCTTTGTTGATTTTACGTCTGGCAGAACTGTCCAATGCTGAAAGTGGGGTGTTGAAGCCTCCAGCCATTATGGTGTTGGGACCTATCTCTCTCATTAGTTCTAATAATATTTCCTTTATATACCTTGGTGCTCCAGGGTTGGGTGCACATATATGTAAAGTTGTTATATCCTCTTGATGAACCAATCCCTTCATTATTATATAGTGACTATTTTTTTTCTTGTTACAATTTTTGTCTTGAAGTCTGTTTTGTCTGCTATGAATACAGCTAATCCTGCTTCTTTTTTGGTTTTCATTCCATGGAGTATCTTTTTCCATCCCTTTTTTTTCAGTCTGTGTGTCTCTTTAGCAGCAAAGTGTGTTTCCAGTAGGCAACAGATCAATGTATCTTGTTTCTTCATACATTCAGCCAGCCTATGTCTTTTAATTGGAGAGTTTGGCCCATTTATGTTCAATGTTATTATTGATAAGTAAGAACGTACTCCTGTATTTTGATTTTTATTTTCCGATGGTTTTTTTTAGTCTGATCTTCTTTCTTTCTTTCCTTCCTGTCTTTGTTTAGTGAAGATTATTTTCTGTGGGTATATTATTTAGTTCCTTGCCTCTTATTTTTTGTGTATACATTGCATATTCTTTGGTTTGAGGTTACCATGAGGCTTACAAATAATATCTTATAAACCATTATTTTTAATCTTGTATTTATTTAGGACTATTTGCATAAACAAACAGCAAACAAGAAGAAAACTAATAAAACTGCACCTTAAGTTTGTCCCACCGCTTTTTAATTTTTTGTTATTTCTATTCGTATCTTATTGTGTTGACTATGTCTTGAAAAGTTGTGCTTTTTATTTTTGATTGGTTCATCCTTTAGTCTTTCTACTTAAAATAAGAGTAGTTTACATACTACAGTTACTTTGTTATAATACTCTGTTTTTCTGTGTACTTACAATGACCG
>NW_016812804.1:0-531 GCF_001698545.2 Rhinopithecus bieti
AGCCTGGGGCTGGGACTCACTGGCACAGGGCCTGAGTTTTCTCCTGTGTCCCGCAGGCCGTATTTCCTGCAAGGGAGGTGGAGGGGCACATGGGCGGTGCCCAGCATGAGGAGGGGGCTTTGAGGAGGCTGCAGCAGCTGGTGGGCCTCTGAGACAGGGGTATTTTTAGCCAGGATTCCTGCTGATGGTCCAGGCTAGCCGGGGTTTGCTGCCAGCCTTGGAAGGCGCTTCTCCTAGCCTGTGTCTGGACATCTGGGGTCTGCCAGCCCCACCCACCCTCTGCTCAGTGCCCCCATCCCACTGGCCCATCCAGCCAGGAGAGGGGCTTCCAGGAGGCTGGCCATGGTGGGAGCCGAGCCCGGGGCCCTGGGAGTATGGCTGAGAACAGGCCACATGGGCTGCTGGGGGCTGCCTGGGTCCGGGGTCTCCAGCTCCCAGCTGCCACTCTTAGCCGGCCCGCTTAAGGGGCAGGTTTCTGGAGGCTCCGGTCCATGCCCAGGCTCAGGGTTCTGGGCTGAGCATTCTCAGTCC
>NW_016812805.1:0-2323 GCF_001698545.2 Rhinopithecus bieti
CAGTTCTGGGTCTCATCAAACAGTTTTCTGATGGGGATATTGAATTCTGAAGTGCTCAATACTTCCCAGATAAGAATGCTGCTGGCCCTCTCATTTTCCTGCTATCATCCTTTAGATTAACCCATCTGTCTCATAGTCTTCCATATCTAACCCCTCTGGCTCTCTGTTCTTATTAGGCCATGCCAGAATCCATTAAGGATCTCCACAGTTTCTCCTGATCCTACTTAGAAAATAATATTTTGAAGATCTGTCCCTGGGACAGGTCAGGGAGTTGGTAGGTAGGTCATCTTGCTGTCTACCAGAGACCTGGCCAGACCAAGGTTATCTGGGTTAATTAGAACCTGGCTCTGGCCGGGCGCGGTGGCTCAAGCCTGTAATCCCAGCACTTTGGGAGGCCGAGATGGGCGGATCACGAGGTCAGGAGATCGAGACCATCCTGGCTAACCCGGTGAAACCCCGTCTCTACTAAAAAATACAAAAAAACGACCTGGGCGAGGTGGCGGGCGCCTGTAGTCCCAGCTACTCCGGAGGCTGAGGCCGGAGAATGGCGTAAACCCGGGGGGCGGAGCTTGCAGTGAGCTGAGATCCCGCCACTGCACTCCAGCCTGGGCGACAGAGCGAGACTCCGTCTCAAAAAAAAAAAAAAAAAAAAGAACCTGGCTCTTTGCCTTGAAGGTTCAGATACCCGATTTTGTCAACAAACAAGAGTGATCTGGTCCGTGAGCAGACTCATCTTAACTAAATATACAGCATTGGAAGCACACCACCAGCATGCCATACATGTGTTTACAGGTAGAAAAGGAACTGGAGCATTTACACTGGCACAGATCTCCATGTGCAAGTGGTTTGAGAAGCCCCATTATAATCACAAGCTTATTTCATGGGTAAAAAAATCAGCCGGGTGCAGTGGCTCACACCTGTAATGCCAGTACTTTGGGAGGCCGAGGTGGGCAGATCACCTGAGGTCAGGAGTTTGAGACCAGCCTGACCAACATGGAGAAAAACCGTCTCTACTAAAAAAATACAAAATTAGCTAGGCGTGGTGGCACATCCCTGTAATCCCAGCTACTTGGGAGGCTGAGCCAGGAGAATCTCTTGAACCCAGGAGGTAGAGGTTACAGGGAGCCGAGATTGTGCTATTGCGCTCCAGCCTGGGCAACAAGAGTGAAACTCCATCTCAAACAAACAAACAAACAAACAAACAAACAAACAAAACCAATCAGAATAAGGGAAGGTAAATACCTGATTTTCTGAATACATTGAGGCTGATTATTTAATCTCCACAACTGAGATAATTTTGTAACCTTGCTAATCAATTATGCCTTTTGAAGGATACATTTATTTTGTTGATTTGTTAATGCATTCAGTTAAATTTTACTCTGAACAGAGAATCATTTTTTGTTTTTTTTTTGTTTTGTTTTTTTTTTTTTTGTGAGACGGAGTCTGGCTCTGTCACCCAGGCTGCAGTGCGGTGGCCAGATCTCAGCTCACTGCAAGCTCCGCCTCCCAGGTTCACGCCATTCTCCTGCCTCCGCCTCCCAAGTAGCTGGGACTACAGGCGCCCGCCTCGTCGCCCGGCTAGTTTTTTGTATTCTTTAGTAGAGACGGGGTTTCACCGTATTAGCCAGGATGGTCTCGATCTCCTGACCTTGTGATCCGCCCGTCTCGGCCTCCCAAAGTGCTGGGATTACAGGCTTGAGCCACCGCGCCCGGCCGAGAATCATTTTTTGTCTTTGAAGTGACTTTGCCTCTTTCTGCTTCCTTCCCTCTTTCTTTCCTTCCCATTTTTATTTCTTTCTTTTTGTTTGTTTTACAGGTAATTCTCAGAGAGCCAACTTAATATCCTTTTTTTCCAAGTTACTGGATAGAGTGGGAGGTAGGGACATAGTTTGCAGTTACTGGTTCAGGTACTTCACAATTGTATCCTAGTGTTTCTGCAGTACTCACTTCCAGTTTTCTTTTGATTTCATCTTGCTCACGCTTGTAATCCCAGAGCTTTGGAAGGCAGAGGTTGATGGATCACTTGAGGTCAGGAGTTTGAGACAAGTCTGACTAACATGGTGAAAAATTACCAAAAATTACAAAAATTAGCTGGGCATGATAGAATGCACCTATAGTCCCAGCTCCTCAGGATGAGGCAGGAGAACTCCTTGAATCTGGGAGGTGGACGTTGCAGTGAACCAAGATCTCACCACTGCACTCCAGCCTGGACGACAGAGTGAGACCCTGTCTCAAAAACAAACAAATAGAAAAAAGAAAAGAAAAATAAAACCCTAAGAAACTGAATTTTTATTTTTTTATTTTTATTTATTTTTATTTATTT
>NW_016812806.1:0-7252 GCF_001698545.2 Rhinopithecus bieti
ATGGAATGGGATGGAATGGAATGGAACGAATTAAGGAATGTAATGGAATGGAATATGGAGTTGAATGAAATATGGAATGGAATGGAATATGGAACGGAATGGAATGGAATGGAATTGAATGGAATCGAATACAGAATGGAATGAAATGGAAGTTGGAATGGAATAAAATGAAATGGAATGGAATATGGAATTAAATTGCATGGAATGGAATATGGAACAGAATGGAATGGAATGGAAGGAATGGAATATGGAATGGAATATGGAATGGAAAGGAGTGGAATGCAATGGAATGAAAGGTTGAATGGAATAGAATGTAATGGAATGGAATATGGAATGGAATGGAATATGGAATGGAATGGAATGTGCAATGGAAAGCAAAGGAATGGAATGGAATGGAATATGGAATGGAATGGAAAGTAATGGAATGGAATATGGAATTGAATGGAATGGAAAATGGAATGAAATGGATTATAAAACGGAATGGAATGGAATGGAATGGAATGGAATGGAATGGAATAGGGAATGGAATTGAATGGAATGGCATGGAATGGAATGGAAAGTGGAACGGAACGGAATTTAATGGAATGGAATGGAATGGAATGGAATGGAATACGGAATGGAATGAAATGGAAGTTCGAACGAAATAGAATGAAATGGAATGGAATATAGAATGGAATGGAATGGTATATGGAACGGAATGGAATCGAATGGAAGGAATGAAATGTGGAACCGAATGAAATGGAATGAAATATGGAATTTAATGGAATGGAAGGGAATATGGAAAGGAATGGAATATTGAATGGAATGGAATGGAATATGGAATGGAATGGAATGGAATATAGAATGGAATGGTATGGAATGGAATGGAATAAGGAATGGAAAGGAATGGAATGGAATGCAATACAAAATCGAATGGAATGGAAGGAAAAGGAATGCAACGAAAAGGAAAAGAATATGGAATGGAATGGAATGAAATGGTATGGAATGGAATATGGAATGGAATGGAATGTGGAAAGGAATATAGAATGAAATGAAAAAAGAAAAAATGAAATGGAACAGAACCGATCGTAACGGGATGCAATGGAATATTTAATGGAATGGAAGGGAACGGAACGGAATGTAACGAAATGCAAAGGAATAGGGTAGAGACGAAACATGTAATGGGATGGAATGGAATATGGAATCGAATGGAATATGGAATGGAATGGAATGAAATGCAATGGAATATGGAATGGAATGGAACAGAATAGGGAATGGAAGAGAATATGGAATGGAATGGAATGGAATGGAATGGAATGGAATGGAATGGTAATGATTAAGGAATGGAATGGAATATTGAGTGGAATGAAATATGGAATGGAATGTAATATGGAATGGAATGGAATAGAATGGAATGGAAAGGAATGGAACACGGAATGCAATGAAAAGGAAGTTGGAATGCAATAGAATGAAATGGAATGGAATATGGAATTAAATGGAATGGAATGGAATATGGAATGTAATGGAATGGAATGGAAGGAATAGAATATGGAATGGAATGAAATGGAATAGAATATGGAATAATGGAATGAAAAGGAATATGGAGTGGAATGGAATGGAATGGAAAAAAATATAATGGAACATGGAATGGAAAGGAATATGGAATTGAATGGAATGGAATGAAATAAAATGCGGTGGAATTGAACCGAAAGGAATGTAATTTAATACGGAATAGAATGGAATATGGAAAGTAATGGAATATGGAATGCATTGGAATGGAAAGGAATATGGAAGGGAATGGAATGTAATGGAATATGGAATGGAATGGAATATTGAACGGAATGGAATGGAATATGGAATGGAACAGAATAGAATAGAATGGAATGGAATGGAATATGGAATGGAATGGAATGGAATAGGGAAGGAATAGAATGGAATGGAATGGAATGGATAAAGGAATAGAAAGGAATGGAATGGAGTGCAATAGAATATGGAATGGAATGCAATATGGAATGGAATGGAATGAAAAGGAATCAAATAAGGAATGGAAAGGAATGAAATGGAACGCAGTGGAATATGGAATGAAATGGAATGGAATGGAATGGGTTGGAATATGGAATGGAATGGAATGGAATGGAATGAAATGGAATGGAATGGAATGGCATATGGAAAGGAAGGGAATATGGAATGGAATGAAATGGAATGGATTATGGAATGGAACGGAATGAAATGGAATGGAATGCAATGGAATGGTATATGGAAAGGAATGGAATATGGAATGGAATGAAATGGAAAGGAATATGGATTGGAATGGAATGGAATGGAATATAGAATGAAATGGAATTTGGAATGGAATGGAAAGGAATATGGAATGTAAGGGAATGCAATGGAATATGGAACGGAATGTAATGTAACGGAATGGAATTGAATGGAATGGAATGGAATATGGAATGCAACGGAATTTGGAATGGAATAGAATATGTAAGGCAATGGAATGGAAATGAATGGAATGCAAGATGGAATGCAATGGAATACGGAATGGAACAGAAGATGGAATGGAAAGAAATATGAAATGGTATGGAATGGAATGGAATGAAATGGAATATGGAATGGAAAGGAATATGGAATGGCAGGGAATGGAACGGAATATGAGATGGAATGGAATGGAATGAATGGAATGGAATGGAATAAAATATGGAATGGAACGGAATGGAATGGAATGGAATGGAATGAAATGAAATATGTAATTGAATGCAGGGGAATGGAATATGGAATGGAAAGGATTAAGCAATGCAATGGAATGGAATGGAATATGGAATTTAATGGAAAGGAATGAAATAAGGAATGGAATGTAAACGAATGGAATGTGGAATGGAATGGAATGGAATCGAATAAGAAATAGAATGGAAAATGGAATGGAATAGAATGGAATGGAATGGAATATGGAATTGAATGGAATATGGAATGGAATGGCATATAGAATGGAATGTGGAATGGAATGGATTTGTATAGATTGGAATGAAATGGAATATTTAATGGAATGGAATGAATGGAATATAGAATATAATGGAATGGAATCGAAAATAGAATGGAATGGAATATTGAAAGGAATGAAATGGAAGTAAATTGAATGGAGTGGAATGGAATGGAATATGGAAAGCAATGTAATATGGAATGAGGTGGAATGGAATGGAATGGAATATAGAAAAAAATGGAAAACGGAATGGAAAAAATATGAAATGGAATGGAATATGGAATGCAATGGAATAAGAAATGGAATGGATTGGAATGGAATGGAATGGAATGTGGAATGGAATGCAGTGGAATATGGAATGGAATGCAATATAGAATGGAATGGAATATGGAATGGAATGGAGTGCAATATGGAAAGGAATGGAATATGTAATGGAATGGAACATGGAATGGAATTGGATATGGAATTGAATGGAATGGAATAGATTGGAATATGAAATGGAATGGAATGGAAATGTATATGGGATGAAATATGGAAAGGAATATGGAATGGAATGGAATATAGAATGGAATGGAATATGGAACGAAATTGAATGGAATGGAATGGAATGAAATGAAATATGGAATGGAGTAAAATGGAATTGATTGGAATACGGAATGAAATGAAAAGGACTGCGATGGCATATAGAATGAAATGGAATAAGGAATGGAATGGAATGGAATGGGATATGGAACAGAATAGAATGGAATGGATTGGAAAACGGAATTGAATGAAATGGAATGGAATGGAATATGGAATGCAATGGAATGGAATGGAATGGAATGGAATGGAATGGAATGGAATGGAATAGAATGGTGTGGAAAGCATGGAATATGGAATGGAATGGAAAAAGGAATTGAACGGAAAAGAACGGAACGCAACAAAATATGAAATGAAATGGATTGGAATGAAAGGCAATGGAATGGAATGAAAAGGAATACGGAATGGAATGGAATACGGAACGGAACAGAATATGGATTGGAATGGAATGAAATGGAATATGGAATGGAATGGAATGTTATGGAATATGGAATGGAATGAAAGGGAACGCAATATGGAATGGAATGGAATGGAATTGAATATGGAATATAATGGTATATTGAATGGAAAGGACTATGGAATGGAATGGAATGGAACAGAATGGAATGGAGAGTAATGGGATATAAAATGCAATGGAATGGAATGGAATGGAATATGGAAACGAGTGGAAGGGAATAAGGAACAGCATGGGATATGCAATGGAATGGAGCGGAATGTAATGTAATGGAATATGGGATGGAATGGACTGGAAAGGAATGACATGGATTGGAATGGAAAATAGAATGGAATTGAATGGAATACGGAATGCAATGGAATAGAATGGAATGGAATATGGAATGGAATGCAATATGGAAAGGAATGGAATATGGAATGGAATGGAATGGAACGGAATGGATTGGAGAGGATTGGGATATAAAATGCAATGAAATGGAATGGAATGGAATGGAATATGGAAAGGAATGGAATGGAATAAGGAATGAAATGGAATATGGAATGGAATTGAATGGATTGTAATGAAATAGGGAATGTAATGTAATGGAATATGAAATAGAATGGAATATGAAACGGGATGGAATGGAATATAATGGAATGACGGAATGGAAGAGAATAGAGAACGGAATGGAATGGGATGGATTGGAATATGGAATGGAATATGCATTGGAATGGAATGGAATGCAGAAAATGGAATGGAATGGCACGGAATATGAAACGAAATGAAATATTTAACGGAATGTAATGAAATGGAAGGGAATATGGCATGGAGTAGAATGGAATGGAATATGGAATGGAAGGGAACATGGAACGGAATGGAATGGAATATTTAATGGATTGGAAAGCAAGGAATATGCAATGGAAGGGAATGGAATGTGGAATGGATTGGAATGGAATATGGAATGGAATGGAGTATGACATGGAATGGCATATGGAGTGGAATGGAATGGAATGGAATGGAACGTAACGTAACGGAATTAAACCGAATATGAAATTGAATGGAAGAGAATGGAATGGACCGGAATGCAATGGAATGTGGAATGGAATGGAATATGCAATGTAATGGAACATGGAATGGAATGGAATAAAATGGCATGGAGTATGGAATGGAGTGGAGTGGAATATGGAATGGAATGGAATATGGAATGGAATGGAATGGAATGGAATGGAATGGAATGGAATGGAAAGGAATGGAAAGCAATATGGAATAGATTGAAATGGAACTGAACGGAACGGAATTGAATGGAATATAATATGGAATGGAATGGAACGTAGTGGAATATGGAATGGAATGGAATATGGAATGGAAAAGAATATGGATTGGAAAGGAATATGGAATGCAATGGAATGGAACGAAACGCAATGGAGACGAATGGGATATAAAATGCAATGGAGTGGAATGGAGTGGAAGGGAATATGTATCGGAATGGAATGGAATATGGAATGGAATGAAACGTGGAATGTAATGTAACGAGACATGGAATGGAATGGAAAATGGAGTTGCATGGAATGGAGTGGAATGGAATGGAATGGAATATGGAACAAAATGGAATGGAATGGAATTGAATATGGAGTGGAATGGAATGGAATGGAATAGAATGGAATGGAATGGAATGCAAAATGGAATGGAATGGAATATGGAACGGAAATGAATGGAATGGAATGGAATGGAATATGGAAGGGAAGGGAATATGCAAAGGAAATGAGTGGAATGGAAAGGAATATGGAATAGAAAAGAATGGAATGTGGAATGGAATGAAATGAAATGGAACAGAATGGAAGTTTGAATGGAATGGTATAGAATGGAAAGGAAAGGAATGGAATATGGAATGGAATGGAAAAAGGAGTTAAATGGAATGGAACAGAACGCAATGAAACGAAATACGAAATGAAATGGAGTGGAACGGAAAGGAATGGAATGGAATGGAAAGCAATATGGAATGGAAAGGAACATGGAATGGAATGGAATGTAACATGGAGTGGAATAGAATGGAATGGAATAGAATGGAATGGAATGGAGTGCAATATGGAATGGAGTGCAATATGGAATGTAATGGAATATGGAACGGAATGGAATGGAGTGGAAGGGAATGCAATGGAATATGGAACGGAACGGAACGGAATGGAATGGAATGGAATGGAATGGAATGGAATGGAATGGAATGGAATGGAATATGGAATGCAATGATATATGGAATGGAATGGAATGTGGTATGTAATGAAACGGAATAGAACGGAATGGAATATGGAATGGAATGCAATAGAATGGAATGGAAAGGAATAGAATAGGCAATGGAATGGAATAAGGAATGGAAAGGAATGGAACGGAAAGCAATGAAACGAAATACGAAATGAAATGGAGTGGAACGGAAGGGAATGGAATGGAATGGAATATGGAATGGAATGGCATATGGAATGGAATGGAACATGGAATGGAATGGATTATGGAATGGAATAAAATGGAATGGAATGGAACGGAACGGAATGGAATGCAATATGGAATGGAATGGAATATGGAATGGAATGGAATGGAAAAGAATAGTGAATGGAATGGAAAATAATATGGAATGCAATGGAAAGTAATATGAAACGGAATGGAAAGTGGAATGCAAGGGAATACAGAATGGAATGGCATGGAATGAAATGGAAGGGAATGGATTAGCATGGAATGGACTATGGAAGGGAATGGAATATGGAAATGAACGAAACGGAAACAAACGGAACGGAATATGAAATGGACTGGAAGGGTACGGAATGGAATGGAATATGGAATGAAACGGAATGTGGAATGGAATGGAATGGAATGGAATATGGAATGGAATGGAATGGAATGGAATGGAATGGAATGGAATGGAATGGAATATGAAATGGAATGGAATATGGAATGGAATGGAATATGGAATGGAATGGAATGGAATATGGAATGGAATACAATGGAGTGGAATGGAATATGAAAAGGCATGAAATGGAACAGAATGGAATGGTATGGAATGGAAAGGAATGGTATGAACTATGGAATGCAATGGAAATTGGAATGGAATAAAATATGGAAGGGAATGGAATGGAATTGAATGGAATGGAATATGGAATATAATGGAATACGGAATGAAATGAAATATGGAAAGAAATGGAATATGGAATTGAACGGAATAGAAAGGTATATGGAATTGAATGGAATATGGAATGGAATGGAATGGAATATGGAAAGGAAAGTAATGGACGAAATGG
>NW_016812807.1:0-2324 GCF_001698545.2 Rhinopithecus bieti
TCCTCCCGGCGCACTCCCCAGCGGAGTCCTCACCTGCAGGCACAGGTGTGCGCACCTCGCATCTAGGAGGCCGGCCAACAAGCTTCAGGTGAGCGCCAGCAGGAGCTGGGGGTAGGTGCTGGGAGGAGGGCCCGGGGTGGGGGTCCTCACTAGAGGAAGAGGAGAGCCGGGTCAAAGGAGAGGAGGAGGAGGTGGGCATGGGTCTGTGGAGATGTTGCCTGCTCTCCCAAATCCTCGCTTGTCTCTGGGTTATAGTCACATTGTCCTGAAAAGGTAGACTTTGGAGGGAATTGAAGGAGAGGAAGTTGAAGAGGAAGCAGCAGGTTTCCAAATATTTCAACCACGAATGTATTATTATCATTCTTCTTATTTGTTTGTTTTGTTTTTTTGAGACGGAGTCTCACTCTGTTGCTGGCACTATCTCGGCTCACTGCAACCTCTGCCTCCTGGGTTCAAGCAATTCTCCTGCCTCAGCCTCCCTAGTAGCTGGGATTACAGGCATGCGCCACCACGCCCAGCTAATTTTTGTGTGTTTTTAGTACAGACAGGGTTTCGCCATGTTAGCCAGGCTGGTCTCGAAACTCTGACCTCAGGTGGTCCGCCCTCCTCGGCCTCTCAAAGTGCTGTGATTACAGGCATGAGCCACCGCATCCGGCCCTATCATTCTTTTTATTATTATCGTTATTTTCATTGATGCTTTTCTTTGTTGTAAAACTGTATGCCGATTGACTATTTGGCAAATGTAGAAAAGTAGAAAAGTAGGAAAGACATTATCCATAGTACCAGGACACAAACAACCACTCTGGATATTTTGGTGCGTTTCCCTTCAGTCTTTTTTCCATGCACAACCATTTTCGTATAATTTTATCATACTGTATCTGCAACTTTTATGTCATGCTTTTCTCCTGAATATTGTGTCATAAGCATTTTCTTGTTGTTGTGAGTCATTTATGTATGTGTAATCATTGTTTTAATGGCTGCATAATGTAACATTTGAGAGACTGGCCATGGTTGGGTACCATTCTGAACACTCCGTGGAAGATTATGAAGGGAGACAGGGACATGTAACAGAGAAAAACAGGCCAAGACCTCCACCCCCAACACTGGGATCTGGAGAAAGACCTTTGCTCCCTGTAACCATGAGTTTCCACATCTGGAAAGGGGGTACATAGAGCTACCTTCCCAGGGTGTTGTGAAGATTAAATGAGCTAAATTGTGTAGGCCCTGTCCCCACAAACACCTGAAGGACCAGAGAATGGGAAGCGCTGGGGAGAGAAGGACGGGGATGAGCTCTTGGGAAAACCCCCAGAATGGAGACATCTCTGAGTCTGGGCCAGGTGGACATGAACCACTAGGTCGGTCCATATCCACTTTGTGTGGGCCGGACACAGACAGGATCCCTGAGGCAGGGCCAGTGACCTCCAGGCCTCCAGATGGGTTCATCCCCTTGGAATGAGCTTCTGGGCGAGCTTCAGAGTGAGGGGACTGGAAGATAAATAGGAGGGGGTGGAGGTGGGGCATAGTAACCAACCCCTTGTACAGATGAGGAAACTGAGGCTCAGAAGACAGGTGATTTCTTCAAGTTCCACATGGGAAACAGTAACCGAGTCGATTTGGCCCCCAGGGCTCCTAACTCCCCTAGGGGTGTCTACACCAAATGCCTGGATGGAGGAGTTGGGGAGAGGAGGATGTCAGGGCTGGGTCATCAGCTGTACTTCTAGCAGGCTAATCTTCGTTTAGAGAAAACGAAGTCTCTGTGCTTTGGTCCTGCGTTTCCTCAACTGTGAAATGGGAATAACAACCCCCAGCTACCTACTTACGAGGCCCTCCTCCCACTTTGAGAAGCTTTCTCAATCTCTAACTGTACACCCCCACCCTGGCCCCTCATCTTCTTCTTTTTTTTTTTTTGAGACAGAGTCTCGCTCTGTCGCCCAGGCTGGAGTGCAATGGCCGGATCTCAGCTCACTGCAAACTCCGCCCCCCAGGTTTACACCATTCTCCTGCCTCAGCCTCCCAAGTAGCTGGGACTACAGGCGCCCGCCACCTCGCCCGGCTAGTTTTTTTGTATTTTTTAGTAGAGACGGGGTTTCACCGTATTAGCCAGGATGGTCTTGATCTCCTGACCTTGTGATCCGCCCGTCTCGGCCTCCCAAAGTGCTGGGATCACAGGCTTGAGCCACCGCGCCTGGCCTTTTTTTTTTTTTTTTAAGACAGAGTCTTGCTCTGTTGCCCAGGCCGGAGTGCAGTGGCGCGTTCTTGGCTCACTGCAAGCTCCGCCTTCCCGGGTTCATGCTATTCTCCTGCTTCAGCCTCCCAGGTAGCTG
>NW_016812808.1:0-2100 GCF_001698545.2 Rhinopithecus bieti
AAATAAATAAATAATAGCCAGGCCTGGTGGCACACACCTGTAGTCCTAGCTACTCAGGAGAGTGAGACAGGAAGATCACTTGGGCCCAGAAGTTTGAGGCTGCAGCGAGCTACGATCGTGCCACTGCACTTCAGCCTTGGTGACGGAGCAAGACCCTGTCTCTAAAAAAAGAGAGAGGGCTGGGCGCGGTGGCTCACGTCTGTAATCCCAGCACTTTGGGAGGCCAAGACGGGCGGATCACGAGGTCAGGAGATTGAGACCATCCTGGCTAACACGGTGAAACCCCGTCTCTATTAAAAAAAATACAAAAAACTAGCCGGGCGAGGTGGCGGGCGCCTGTGGTCCCAGCTACTCAGGAGGCTGAGGCAGGAGAATGGCGTGAACCCAGGAGGCGGAGCTTGCAGTGAGCTGAGATCCGGCCACTGCGCTCCAGCGAGACTCCATCTCAAAAAAAAAAAGAAAAAGAGACAGCACACTCTGGAGCTGGATTGCCTGGGTTCAAATCCAGGCACCACCATTCCAGCTCTGTGATCACAGACTAATTCTTATCAGCTTTATGCCTCAGTTTTCCATCAGCTTTCAAGTGGGAGTAAAAAGAGTAAGCATTAATGAGCCTGCCTGTCCAAAACATTCAGTACCATGCCCAGTGTGCAACAACTGTGCAGTCAGCTTTACTTGTTGGGTTGCACAACATCACTTTCCTTCGTACACACAGTGAATAGCAGTGCCAGATTTGGAATAGACGTCCACTTGGTCCAGCCCAGGTGCTTTCTCCACACCACTGTGCTCCTTCAGAGGCACATATGTGTGGACATCTCCATGCACAAATGTTCATTCCTTCACTAGCATTTTGGGTGTGTGTGTCACTTTTGTAGTCCACACAGAAATGTGGAGCGACAACTGAGATGAGTGCAGCTTGATTGTGTGGGACTTTCAAGGAGATTTCACTCCATGGAAGTTTCTCTTTGGTTTTGAAACTTTTCATTGTGCCAAGGAGCCTCTTCCAGCACAGCTTTCTAAAGTCTTATCCATCTGGAGGAATGAGATGGATATGTCTGTCGTGGCAGTGGCATTTGAAATTAAATGTCCCTTTTTGTTCCCTAGATGCGAAGACCTCTTGATCTGCCCCTCCGGCCCCTCGCTCGTTCTGGCAGTCCTCGCCACCAAAAGCCAATGCCCTCACTATCACAACTGGAAGAAAGAGGAACAGAAAACCAGTTTGCAGAACCTGTCCTTCAGGAAAAGCCTTCATCATATTCTCTAACTATTTCTCCTCAGTATTCTGCAGTAGACCAGTTACTCCCTGCCACAGATCCTCATCCAAAGACCAATGTAGGTAATTCTGTTTCAAGTTGGCGTTCACTTTATTTGGATATTTGTAGAGGACCTGTGTTATGCCAGGTGCTGTTCCCATGCATGGAGTGCATGAGTGCACCCCAGCCAGACCCAATTCTGTTCCATTCTAGGAGCCATAGTACTGAGTGAGAACATAGCCACATAAGCAATAGACACCTAGTGACACCTTGTGAGCATGTTTATTAAATTAGGCTTGATGCTTATTTCTAAGCAAGAAACTAAGAACATATCAGAGATCTTGTCAGAAAAAAAGATGTAATAGCCTTTACTTTAGTAGTCTCCATTGAGGCGGAATCTACCTTGCTTTTTTTATTAGGTCTATAATGAGTTTAGAAAGGAACAGAAAGCCTCATCTAATCTTTTCAATTATGTCCTCTTTGTTGTATAAATTATTCTAATCTGATGATACTGATATTTAGCAAAATAACATCTTGCAGATCAGGTAAGTAAGCGCAGTGAGCCTGCCCGTGAGAGGTGCATTGGAGAATGCGACCCATGGAGCTCCCCAGCACTTTCCTCTCTCCTTCGCTCACTGCAGGCAGAGTCCCTGCCCTATGATGAGCGGCCTCTTCCAGCTATTTGTAAGCATCATGGGGAGGCAATGGTGGAGCCGGAAATGAGTGATGCAGACATCAGCGATGCTCGGAGGGGAGGCTTGTCAGGGGAGCCAGAGCCCTTAACCGAGAAGGCCTTGAGAGAAGCCAGCTCTGCCATCGATGTGTTGGGAGAAACCTTGGTAAAAAA
>NW_016812809.1:0-1299 GCF_001698545.2 Rhinopithecus bieti
GATTCTCCTGCCTCTGCCTTCCAAGTAGCTGGGACTACTACAGGCGCCCGTCACCACGCCCAGCTAATTTTTGTATTTCTAGTAGAGATGGGGGTTTCACCATATTGGCCAGGCTGGTCCCAATCTCCTGACCTCATGATCCGCCCACCTCAGCCTCCCAAAGTGCTGGGATTACAGGCATGAGCCACCGCCCCCGGCTTAAAATGTAGTATTCTTTAAAGTATCTCCAAATCCTGAAATGCCTTTTGCATTTTCAAAAGGTACTCATAATTATTTTCAAATAAAAATCAGAATGGCATTGAATATTTAAATGGATAAGCACACAAAGAAAGAAAGGTCTCCTTCTTAACTGCAAAAACACAAAAACAAATCTACAATCTTTTCTTTGAAGTTATAGGATAGGAGAAGGAGATGCAGAAAAATCTCTACTAAGCAAGAAACAGCACATAGAGCCAGGTGCAGTGGCCCGCAGCTACTCAGGGGGCTGAGGAGATGGGATCACTTGAGCCCAGGAGTTCAAGGCCAGCCTCACCAACAAATGGACTTCCCCTGCCCCCACTCCTCTCTCCAAAAACAGAAGTAATAAATGGAAATGAAGGTAGAGCACCCACTATATCAAATTTAAAATGAATACAAAACCACTGATGCAATCTTCATTTCTTGTGCTTTCTCTATTATCGTGAGTAAAAGAAAAAAAATTACTTACAAACTTTAAAAGGCTCTTCATAATCTCCATCTCAACTGATAAAGCAAGATCTTGAGCTCCTGTACTTTAAGCAACCTTATCATAGAAATTTTCAGGAAGATAAACCTCATGGCTGGAAAGGGAATGCCATTCCATGTTATATGATTGACAGAGAAAGAAGGAGAGAGGGAGAGAGGCTGATTTTTTATTGCTTTGGTGAAAGCTTTCTTATCAAGCATGCTCTGTCAATCCATTCTTATTCTCAGCAAGTCAGATGATGTTCTGTTATGTCCTTCTACCTGGTATAATCTGCTTAAAATCTTCAGTTCTGTGGCCGGGAACAGTGGCTCAGGTCTGTAATCCCAGCACTTTGGGAGGCCGAGGTGGGCGGATCACAAGGTCAGGAGATGGAGACCATCCTGGCTAACACGGTGAAACCCCGTCTCTACTAAAAATACAAAAAATTAGCTAGGCATGGTGGCGGCGCCTGTAGTCCCAGCTACTCGGGAGGCTGAGGCAGGAGAATGGCGTGAACCTGGGAGGCGGAGCTTGCAGTGAGCCCATATCGCGCCACTGCACTCCAGGCTGGGCGACAGAGTAAGACCCCGTCTCAA
>NW_016812810.1:0-7646 GCF_001698545.2 Rhinopithecus bieti
CTTTGGTGGAGCAAAATGGTGTTTTTTTTCTGGGACACTCCAGGGAAGTGAGGAGCAGATTAATGATTCCTGAGCAGCCGATGATGAGGGCACCCTCTAGGAGTAAATGTCTCAGCAGTGAGTGACTCAGCCTTCATCTTAAAAAGCAGTAAAAAATTTCAAGCCACACTTCTATCTCAGTTTCCTCTATATCACCTTTGGATTTGGTGAAATTAGTCATGTGCACAAACAGCTTTCTAGTGAGAAGGGGAGATTGACAGAGATAGACAGTTGTCTCTCAAAATCCTTGTAAGAATAAAATAATTTATTTTTAACTGTCATGTGACAAAACAGATCCATTTACTAGCACCCCTCCCCTTATCAGGAGGTGTGGTTATGAGACTAAGATCTGGATAATAGGTTCTTAGCAGAAGTGAAGTAGAGTAGAACTTCTAACTCATATTCTAAACAGGAGGGACCTACTTTTCTCCCACCCTGCCTCCATCATGTTGCTTGGAATGCAAACAGGGTGGCAAGACATTCTGAAACATCGGACAACAATGACATCCCAGGAAAGGCAAAGCAACGGGAGCCTTAATAACTGAATGTGGTACAGCCTTTATAACATACTATTTAAAATACTTCTGTCTTATTTAAATCACTGCTGTTTTAAGTTTTTGTTTTATGTTGTAAATAATATCCTTGCTATAATATATAAACTTTGAAGTTTGATACATTTTCTGCAGTTTCCTAAGTTTATGTATTTTCTGTGATAATTAAATATTTCCCATCCGTGTTCTTAAATTAAAAGTAGAAGCAAGGTAAATGGATAAGACCTGTCCCGTAGAAAATATTCTTCTGAGGAACACTCAAAGTGAAATATGAATTACTAACTGAGGACCTTGGTATAAAGGTAAAGCTGACAACAGTAAAAAAATAATTGAGCTGTAGAATTGGGCCATGTTTATTTGGCTCATAATGTTAATTTTTTTTTTTTTTTTTTTTCTGAGATGAAGTTTCTTGTTGCCCAGGCTGGAGTGCAATGACACGATCTTGTATCACTGCAACCTCCACCTCCCTGGTTCAACTGATTTTTCTGCCTCAGCCTCCCTAGTAGCTGGGATTACAGGCACCCATCACCACACCCAGCTAATTTTTTGTATTTTTTAGTAGAGACAGGGTTTCACTATGTTGGTCAGGCTGGTCTTGAACTCCTGACCCAGGCAGTCCACCTGCCTCGGCCTCCCAAAGTGCTGGGATTACAGGCAGGAGCCACTGTGCCCGGCCATGTTAACCTTGATATTACAAAGTGTGGGTTATAAAAAGGCTCAGAAAATGATAGTATCACGTGATATTACTATGCTGATTAACATTACATTGGCCCCAGGCAAATTAACAGCTACAGAATATTTAAAAATATATAACTTAGATCCATTTTTGTATTTACCTTTCTGGTATATCTATTGAGGACATACCTGAACAAAAATGGATACAGACTAATAATTATCTATATTTTGCAATTGCTGAATTAGAGCCATGTGCTTTTTGTATATCACTAGTACATTACAGAGTCTGCTTCTCACGATGACTCTTAATGTTAAATAATTCTCTAAATGAAGGAAGAAAGGGGTTAGACACTGAGGCACCACTTTAGAGTTTTCTTCCCCTAAAGCACTTGTATTTAAATGCCCGAAGAATTTTGGTTGGGGTTTTTTTCCAAGTAGCATTTTGACCCCAAAAGGTGTTTATTGAACACCTCATCCCTGACCTGCCTTGCCAGTGTTACTATTACCACTAACTACCATAAGCCATAGGGATTGGTAAGGTCAAGAGAGAAAAGGAGAAGATGGAGGAAAGGAAAGAGGTAATGAAAGGATAATAGAGAGAAAGAAGGAAGAAGGGGTACAAGAGAAAGAACAGTAGGAATAGTACTGCTCAAGGGAAAAAACGAAGTTACAAATTCAGCTTCAACAGAAATAGGTTCACTTATATAAAAGCCTTTGCAGATAAGTGAGCTACACTGGGATCAGAGTTGTGTACTTCATGTCACTAAGTGACCAAAATGTTCGATGTGCTATAAAAATACAAGCTAATAGCAACACAGGATAAGGTCTGACTCTCTGAGCTAAACACTTCTTTCTTTAGCTCATAATCTGTGCTAGAAATGTAGACAAATTTCCTCTGGTCATTTCTGATATATTTTCTTAGAACTCCTTGATAAACATGATTAATATAAAAATATGAACAATATCCACAATGTTACTCTATTTGAGTTTGCTCATTTTTTTATGAAAGAGGGTTGTCTTTGATAGATTTTACATTAATTTCATGCAGATAGCCTTGATCTCTTTAGTATAAAATGAAAGGTCTTGATTCATTGAAGGAAAAAAAAAAATACCTGTGGAGTATATTTAGAGATAATGCTAACTGCATTTGGTTGTCGTAGAAACTGAAATGTTAAAATAATAATGAAATGATTGGAAAAAATACTTGCATGCAGTTGTTATGGTAACTACCCATTTTGACAAATATTTTTCTTTTTTTCTCTAACCATCTGAGATACTAGCATCTCAAAATTACTGCTATTATACATTTCATATAAAATGTTTTCCATGCTAAGGACATGTAGCTTAGAAATATCTCACACATTTATGAAGTAACACGAGTGTGTGTGCATTGTGTGTGTGTGTATATATGTTTGTGTTTAAGTCTGAGTTTAGTCACAAAATGAGACATCTCTATATTGTAAACAGTAACTGAAGTGACTTTTCCAAGTAAGGGGTATTGGAAACTTCCTCAGCTGGTAGAAGACAAGTAGTGATTCAGGGATGTTACTAGCAAAGAAGAATTAGGTTGCTCTGCTGACTGGTGATAAAGAAGAAGGAACGGAATAGGATTAATTTTTTGAAATACAGTGTTAGGAACCAGGATTTTACATTTATTTTCTCATTTAGACGAATAATAACCCTTGGAAGTTAGTAGTGTTCTCATTTCACAAGTGAGGAAATGGAATCTTAGAAATGCTAAATAATTTACTCAAGGTCGTAGTCAAGTAAGCATGAAGCCAGGATTTGAATTCACATATTTCTGTCTTAAAACCCTTTCTACTGCTTTGAAAAATGCCTGAATCTATGACTGGTGGAAGAAATATACAAGATGATCCTGGAGCATCTTGCAGTGGCAGAAAGCAAGAGAGTTCCCCAAACAAAAAACCCCACATTGATAAAGGCATGCCAAAGGGATACAAGGGACATAGGAAGCAATTGACCTTCCAAAGGCAAAAAAGCCTGAACGATTCTAGCACCAAAATAAATAAAGTAATATTGGCTTATCACTCTAAGCATGAGATAAATATCTTTGAGACTATATTTGTACAAATAAATGATTGCGTAAATAAATACTTGTGGGAGAAATAATTTCCCCCACAGAAAAATTCAGACAAATTTCCCCCACAGAAAAATTCCAAGTAAGCTGTATAGACACTCCGCCCTCAAGGAAGTGGATCGTAATTCCCCACGTCTTAAGAGGGTGCTGGGGCCGGAAGTGGTGGCTCACACCTCTAATTCCCAGCACTTTGGGAGGCCGAGGCGGGCAGATCATGAGGTCAAGAGATCGAGACCATCCTGGCCAACATGACGAAACCCCGTCTCTATTAAAAATACAAAGAAATTAGCTGGGCATGTTGGTGCACATCTGTAGTCCCAGCTACTCAGGAGGCTAAGGCAGGAGAATCGCTTGAACCCAGGAGGCGGAGGTTGCGGTGAGCCGAGGTTGCGCCACTGCACTCCATCCAGCCTGGCGACAGAACGAGACTCCATCTCAAAAAAAGTAAAAATTAAAATAAAAAAAAAAAGAGAAGACTGTACACAATGATGACTTCCTTGCAAAGATTATAGTATGGAATGGGGGGAAAAGGTCATTTGACAGTGGAGAAACTTGATAAATACTGCTACAGCCAAGTAAACAAGGTTAATATCAGCAGTGATAAGTCATGTTGCTAGTATGTACCCTTGATGTAATGTGATTAGAATTACACTTTACTCCTGTGATCTTCTTCCCCAAAACCTCAAGCCATAGTCTAATTATGAGAAAAACATCAGATTAAGGGTCACTCTACAAAGTACACGACTAAAGAAAGACATTAGATAAAAAACTCCTAGGAAAGGAAATCTCCATGAACCATGGACTTTAGTTAATAATAGTGTACGGAAATTGGTTCATTAATTGTGACTGATTACCAATGTCTAACACAATATATTAATAATAGGAGAAACTGGGATATGTGGAACTCTGTACTATATTTTTAATCTTTTCTGAAAACTTAAAAGTATTAGAAAATGAGAAGTTTATAAAAAAAAGAAACATTCTACATTCATTATATCACAGTATAGGCATATTGTTTCATTTTATAACTGCTTTTCTTCTTGACATTTGTTTGATTAGGATTTTACCTGGAAAATTATAGTTATATAGTGGGAAATGTGATTTATTGTTGGTCGCCAACCAAACTTTGTATCTCCCAGGGATTTTTGTATATCCAGAGCTTTTTTGAAAATTAATTAATAGAGTGAACCATGCATAAACTATAAAATGTTTCTTATACCTACTCTAACTTTTTGACTCCCTTTTCTGTCTGCCAGTGGATGAAAAATTTCTTTGCCTTTCTATAGGTATGTACCAGTGTTGAACTGGATAAATTAGAGACTTATTACTAATATTTTCTAAAATTAATGCAAATATTAATTATGTATCATGACATCCCTCTATTGCAAAAGTCACTTGTCTCTCCTGAAAAATCTCTCTTGATTTTTCCTTTTTTTCTTTTTTTTGAGACAGAGTTTCACTTTTGTTGNGGTTCAAGTTTCATGGGTGTTTGCTGTAGGATCCTTAGGCTGAAGGCTGATAGAACTGTCACTTATGTTTATGTTATATTTGTATAATATTTATATGTTTTAGGATATCTCCAGGATGCTTATGTTTTTTTTCTGTCTCCCAAATAGGATCTCCTTCATTACTGTGTTCCGTGGGACACTGACACTGTAGAATATAGTGGCAGAGACCAGAGTTAGGAGTAATAGACATAACTTTTAGACTTATTTCTATCACCTATTAAGAGGCTGTCAGTTTCCTTATCTAACAAACAGGGGCAATAATATGTGACCTGACTTCGGCAAGTTAGTTGATAAATCAAATAAAATAAATGATGTGATCACAGCGTTTTTAACTATAAAAACCTATATAAATTAAAGAATTATTCCTATTTCTATTGATGAGGAACAACTACACAGAAATGAGCGAAACTAGTTGTAGGTATTGAAGCCTAGAAGATGAGAACCCAAAATATGATGCTTTGATATGATGAACTAAAGAATCACCCTCAAGGTGTCTGATCTTCCCCCTCCCTCCTGCTTCTCAATCCTCTATTTCGACCACAGCACAGGATGAGGCTCTTCCCTGAAGTTCTCTTATCTACCTAGAAACCAGACCTGCCAAAGAAAACCACAATTGCCTTTGATCCCCTCCCTGAAATGCTATTAATCTTCCCAGATTAATAACATTTAATATCACAGAGGAAAAGACTGAAAATTAAACACCATACCTAGAGCCCAGAGCAACTTTAACCTAAACCATGGTCTATTCTCTGGTCCCATTCAATTTCCAAAGAGAATTATTTACTGACAATTGTCTGAGCATTGGCTCAATTTATTCTCCTAAGAATCACTTACTGCCATTTAAAACTGACACATTTTCTTAATAGCCCCTTCCACTATGGAAGTAAAGAATATAAAGTATCTGGACCCCTTTGGTCATTCTCATGTGATTCTCTGGTGCTTATACACATTAAATAACTGTATGCCTTTTTCTCCTATTAATCTACCTATTGTAAGTTCATTTTCAGTGAACCTTTAGAAGGTGAAAGGGAAGCTTTCTCTTGGACTTTACACTTGGAATATGGTATGCCTCTCTAAAAATGAAGAAGAGCTATGCATAACTGTCTGTAAAACTAGTAGTTCACCTTCCACATGGTAATAAAGCATGAGGGCATACTTGACCTGAACTTTAAAAAATGCTTTGTCTACATGAGGATCATAATGAAGAATGTTTCAGTGCTAGTATTCTGGTTGTGTAAACAGAGTCTAGCTATATGTGAAGACTGCAGACAGGCAAAATCCTACTTAGTTCCTATTATTTGAAATGTAAAACAAGGGGCAGTCAAAACAAAACCACAGGAGCACACCAATGTACACTGAGAATTGCATAATATTATGGACATTAATATTTTATTTTACAGAGATTTAAATAGAAATGTAAATTCAGCTCTTCCTCTGCCTCTCTAGGAAATACTTGATTTCTCTTTTTCTTGACAAAATTCTTGAATAATTACTCTGTTATTTCTATTTCTCTTGTAGTTCAAATTCTACTCTAAGAAACTTCCAGTCAATATTGTCTATGCGGAGAAGAAGTAGAAACAAACAATAAAGTAGTGGGAAGGTTTCTAGATATTTCTGAGGTTCTGAGGCCAGAGAATGTGCTCAGGATTTAAGGAGTGGGCGGGGTAAGACGGAATCAACTCTTACGAGAGATTGAGTTAAAAAAAGAACAAAAAAGGTCAAGTGCTATACTTGGGGAAATGTCTACAAGTTGGAATGTGAAAAGGATCTAGTAAAATTAGAGATGGGGTCTGAAGAATAGGGAGAAAATAAAGATAGAGTAAGGAAGATTACACATCTAGAACAACTTTATTTTACTGAATATCTTTTCAATTGCTTTTGAATATAGGCTTATGCAGATTTTAAAATGCTTGCAAATCAGTGAACTAGAGAAGTTTCTACCTTTCAGTTCTGATTCAAGCATCACTTCCCCTGAGAACTAGAAAATTAAAATAAAACATGCATTGGCAACATTACTACTTTATGAAATCTAACTTAAATATCTCTTCTTTCATTTAATTTAGTCATCTGGTCTGTTTATAGCCTTATTTCAAAGTGTATTGTATTTGAAATTCCTTACTGATGAATTGGAAACTGCAATTAAAAGGATATTGGGAAAACATTATTTTGAGAGCGGAAAACAGATTCTCACTAAAATAATGTTGGAGGATGGATAGTAATTTTATCAGCAACTACCAGCAACTCCCTGCATTTCCAACTACAGAGGACTTTGGTAGTTTTACGTCTCATTACATTCCATCAATATTAACAAATATAACAACACAAGCTATTGTGGCACTTCTGCTTTTAATTTTCTTTGATAAAACAGGTCTTGGCTAGTGAAACACGGGCTAATGTTGGCCCAGTAGTGTTTTCAATTTGATGAGTCTTCATCTAACCTCTTTAATTCTTACACATTTTATCATAGACAGCAGTGTAAGTGAAGACCTATAATTCTGTCTGCATTGTCTGGATACCAAGTGGAATTTCTATTTCTTTTGGAACCAGGAAGATGAAGAGTGAGAAATAGGAAATCTTACCAAGCTATAAATTGGCATGAAAAGGGTAATAACTATTAGGATGCAAATTTTTTTGATTCATACGTCTCTGTTTCTTACTGAAATAAGAAATAGGAGCAGTGATAATTGTTACGTTGAGCATTTTCTTTATCCAAAGACTTCTGATTCAATGTCACTTGTATTATTTTCAATTTATTACATTTACTCATTGCCTAGA